>NC_087520.1:14124229-14429895 GCF_963921805.1 Phalacrocorax carbo
AGACAGGTCCCTGGGATGTCACATCTGCTAAAACAAGGTTGGAAAGGCTGCACAGGAAGGCGCAGGCAGAGCGGGGGCTGCAGGACACAATTGAGGGGCAGCAGCAGGGCTGGTGGATATATGGGAGCAAGGCTCTGGGTTACAGGGAGGGCTGAGACCTGAGGTCCACGGGGAGTCTGGCTTCATGCCAGACCAATCTCAATGCTGCCTGCAGACAAGACATAGACCCTTTCATAAGTTGCATTCCCTGGGCTGCTCCATGGAAACCCAAGCTTGCACTGGAGATGGGGGGCAGGCAGCATCCCTGCTGCCCATCTGGGGGGGCTGCCCATGACTCCGGGGTTGCCCTGCTGTCTGCAGGGTCCAGGGTCTCTGCCCTGTCTCAGGCAGCAGTGCAAACTGGCTCAAGGAGCCCGAGGGGGTGGATCTCGGTGGATTTGGCTTGGAGGGGGCATCGAGATGATCGTAGCCGACATCTGTTTATCTGCAGCTGCCATCTTAATAAGCAGAGCGTGGCCAGTTCTCATCTGCTTGCTAATTCTGATGTGAATTTTTTTTTAAGAATTCATTTTTCACTGTTAAGAGAATGGAAGTTGGAAGCAGATAAGGATGCTGCACGGCCAGGAGGAGAATGGGCTGAGATGCTGCTGCTGCCATTGCTCAGCTTTTATCTTTCAGGGGGAAAATGACTTCCGCCTTTTTTGTGAGTGGAGGTAAAAGGTGGAATTTACATTTAACAACTTTCGTTCTCCATCCAAATCTGCTGAGCAAGATAACGGTGGAGCAGCAAATGGTGCAGAGAAGAGGCTGCTCGGAGAGCCGATTAGGGAGGCAAATGTTAGACAAACCTCATCTTCTTTAGAAAGCAAATAATAGGCGCAGAGGCAGGTTTATGCGAATACAGAGCTCCTGATAGGCAGGCGGGGATGGCTGGTGCCGTGCAGAGCTTAGGCAGCCCCGGTCCCTGCTTGGCTGCGTACCTGAATGCTGGGATGGAGTTGCTGCAGCTCTGCACATCCTCACCTCCCTCCTCATCCTCGCCTCAAGCCCTTATTTGGGGAGGGTTTTGCGGAGCGGGTGCAGCCAGAGCTGTACCTCCACCTTTCTGCTTGGGTCATGGTGGTGAGGCATCCCAGAGGATTCCCTGCATGCCGGAGCTGGCCAGGAGGGGAGCATGGCCAACCGGCCTAGCCAGTTTTGCCGGAAGAGCAAGGAAAAGCCTCTGTGCCGGAGGGCCACTCCCAGCTGCTCTGCCGGTCCCAGGCTCTTTGCCCATAGTCATTGGCCCCAGAAGAGGAAATCCTGGTTTTTCCCCACCAGCCATCCCCAAAGGAGGCTGCAGCAGGCAGCATGGTGGCTTGCGGAGGGGCTCGCACTGCCTTGCCCTCCTGCTCACCGTTTCTCCCTCCATCCCGCAGGTGAAAGCCAACGACTCGGACCAGGGTGCCAATGCCGAAATCGACTACTCCTTCCACCAAGCCTCAGACATGGTGCGCCGGCTGCTGCGCCTAGACCGCACCACGGGGCTCATCACCGTGCAGGGGCCCATTGACCGCGAGGACGTCAACATCCTCAAGTTCTCAGTCATGGCCAAGGACAAGGGGGCCAATCCCAAGAGTGCCCGCACCCAGGTGGTGGTCACCGTCAAGGACATGAATGACAACGCGCCCTCCATAGAGATACGGGGCATTGGGCTCGTGACCCACCAGGATGGCATGGCAAACATCTCGGAGGATGTGCCAGTAGAGACAGCAGTGGCTCTGGTGCAGGTGTCTGACCGAGATGAGGGTGAAAATGCTGTGGTGACCTGCGTGGTGGCTGGTGACGTCCCATTTCAGCTGCGGCAGGCTAGTGAAACCGGGAGTGACAGCAAGAAGAAATACTTCCTGCAGACCACCACGCCGCTGGACTACGAGTCGGTCAAGGAGTACACAATTGAGATTGTGGCAGTGGACTCGGGGAACCCACCCCTCTCCAGCACCAATTCTTTGAAGGTGCAGGTGGTGGATGTGAACGACAATGCGCCTGTCTTCAGCCAGAGCTTCACTGAGGTGGCCTTTCCTGAGAACAATGAGCCCGATGACCTGGTGATGGAGGTCACTGCCAGTGATGCTGACAGTGGCTCCAACGCCAAGCTGGTTTACTCCCTGGTGACGGACCCCTTCTCTAAGGGCTCCTTCACCATTGACCCCGATTCTGGGGAGATCCGGGTGAAGGCGGTGCTGGACCGAGAGCAGCGGGAGCGCTATGAGTTCTTGGTGGTGGCAGCAGACAAGGGCAGCCCCAGCCTCAAGGGCACAGCGTCTGTGGCCATCAATGTCATGGACAGGAATGACAATGACCCCAAGTTCATGCTGAGCGGCTACAACTTCTCAGTGATGGAGAACATGCCGCCCCTCAGCCCTGTGGGCATGGTGACAGTGATCGATGCTGACAAAGGAGAAAATGCCCGCATCCAGCTGTCGGTGGAACAAGACAATGGGGATTTTGTCATCCAGAATGGCACTGGCACCATCCTCTCCAGCATCTCTTTTGACCGGGAACAGCAGAGCACGTACACTTTCCGACTCAAGGCAGTAGACGGTGGGGATCCTCCCAGGTCTGCCTACGTGGGGGTGACCATCAATGTCTTGGATGAGAATGATAATGCCCCCTTTATCACTTCACCCTCCAATGCCACCTACAAACACATTCTGCCCCACACCAGCCCTGGCCAGCAGGTGAGCAAGGTCAAGGCAGAGGACATTGACTCTGGTGTCAATGCAGAGCTGACCTACAGCATCACAGGAGGCAACCCCTTTGAGCTCTTCCAGATCTCCCCGCACAGTGGAGACATCACCCTGGAGAAGGAGATTCTGCGCAAGCACCATGGCCTGCACCGCTTGGTAGTGCGCGTCAATGACAAGGGCAAGCCCTCACGGCATGGCACGGCGCTGGTGCATTTCTATGTCAATGAGACTCTGGCCAACCGCACACTGCTGGACACACTGGTGGGGCACAGCTTGGACACACCACTTGACATAGACATTGCTGGAGACCCTGAATATGAGCGCAGCAAGCAGAGAAGCAACATCCTCTTTGGAGTCATTGCCGGCATCGTGGCTGTCACCCTAATCATTGTGCTAGTCATCCTGGTGCGGTACTGCCGGCAGCGGGAGGCCAAGAGTGGCTACCAGGCAGGCAAGAAGGAGACCAAGGACCTGTATGCACCCAAGCAGGCCAGCAAAAGCAGTAAGAGCAAGAGCAAGGTGAAGAAGAGCAAGTCCCCAAAGCCGCCCAAGCCTACAGAGGATGAGGAGGAGACGGGGCTGCAGAAATCGCTCAAGTTCAACCTCATGAACGACTCTGTCAGTGACAGCCCCCGAATCCACCTGCCCCTCAACTACCCACCGGGCAGCCCAGACCTGGGTCGCCACTACCGCTCCAACTCGCCACTGCCCTCCATCCAGCTGCAGCCTCAGTCACCCTCTGCCTCCAAGAAGCACCAAGTGGTGCAGGACCTGCCGGCCACCAACACCTTTGTTGGCACCGGGGACAACAATTCAACAGGCTCTGAGCAGTACTCGGACTACAGCTACCGCACCAATCCCCAGAAATACACCAACAAGCAGGTAGGAGAGCTCATCCTGAGGCCGGCAGTGGCCCCTCCCCTGCACCGGGGAGCCATCTGGACAGAGGTGTGGGAGTGAGCGTGGACTGGCCCCCAGCCCTGCATGCGTGGCCTTGAGGGCTGGCGAAGGACTACCCTGGAGCCGAGCCAAGGAGCCTGGTTGTGGGGCAGGGAGGGGATAGGGGTGGTGTGGGGAAGGCCAAAACTGTCAGAGCCCTTGTCAGAGCGCCTGGGGCTGGGTCCTGGTGGCGCTGCCTGGGTGACGGTGATGCGAAGGGCACTGCATGCGTGTGCCTCTGCATGTGGAGCTCTGGGGAAGGAATCTCACCTGCCTAGGTCCCCTTAGGGTACTGGCTTTAAGAGCACTGAGGAGGGCATGCCCACCCTCCCATCCATCCTTCTGCTTGGGCTGACTCATGGGGAGGAGAGACTGGTCCTGCTCCTGCCACAGCTCTGGGCAGCCAGTTTCCAGCCCTGCCCCTGTCTGGGGAGCAGTGAGGAATGCACTAGCCTTGCTGTTGCCTGCCCAGCTCTGCTGGTACAGCTGAACCTTTCACCATCCTTGTGCAAAGCCGCTCAAAAGGGAGTTTTATACCCACTCTGGCTGCCCAGGCAGGTGGAGCTGGGTGGAGGAACAAAACTCTGCCTTTTTCCCAGGCTCAGGCTCTGGCTTCCCCCAGGCTTGGGCCCTCTGCCATAGCCAGCATGGTGAAAATCAGGCTTCCCTTAGCGCGAGCATCGGGCCTGGAGCTATGGCTCTGCGGAAGCCGTGCTGCAGCCGCTGCGGAGGAGGAGAGCAGATCCTGGCAGCCAGGGTGCTTCCTCCAGGTGGCATGGGTCCAGCCATGTGCCGGGGCTGGAGCTGGGTCTCGTGCTCAGGGCTGGAAGAGTGAGGCACTGGGGTCTCTGCTGTGTGCTGCAGTCAGGTCACTGCTCTTGGTCTAGCTGGGGGTTTCTGCTGTGTGCGGGGCAGGGTGGGGGTAGGTCTTGGCTGCGACTGGGAAGGGATGCTCGCTGGTGTGCACTGGAGCTTGGACTTCTCCCCAGAGGTCGTGGGATGAGCCTGGAGCTTGCAGGATCCTCTTTCCTTGGGCTGTCTGGCCAGTTAGCTTGCATCACGTTTCTGCTTTGGCACCCGTCGGGTCTATCCTTAACTAGCTAGGAAGGGAGAGGGGGGATGAGTGCCTGTGGCTTTGCCTTCCTTCTGGGGCCCCGTGGGTGAGGACCACCCACTCGCCCACTGTGCTGTACCCTCTGTGCCCTGTGGAGACCCCTGCTCCCTTCTTTGTATCCCGGTGAACGGCAGGCTGGGCTACTGCCGTGGGGCTGAGCTCAGCTGCCCTGTTGGATTTGACTTCAATAAAGTTTTCTATTTTTGACCAGTTGTGCCTTATTTTCCCTCTTGCCCGTGAAGATGCTCTTGCTCCCAGCAATTTTCCAGGCACATTTTCCATGTCCTCAGCCACTGGAGCACCCAGGTTCCCCAGCACCTAGAAGTGATGCTCACATGGGCCAGCCATCTCCACAAGCCCTCCACCATGCCCCAGCGTGGCCAATCCAGAGGCCTCATGGTACTGACCTCCCTCCCGCGATTGACATCTCCCATCTCCAGTCACTACCTGGTCCTCTAAGGAGACCTCTTCCTCCAGGACATGGTTCACAACACATGCATGTGCATACACACACACGTACATGTGTGGATGTGGAGGCAGTCTGAGCCATGGACCAGCCAGCCCAGCTTTCTTCTACCCCATCATCCCCCTGCATAGCTTCTCTTGGTTCATCCCCATGTTGTTTTGAGACTCACCCATGTCCCAAAGCCAGTGCACGGAGGAGCAGATCTCTGCTGCACAGTGCCTGGCTAGCCTGACCCAAATCCTGCTGGTGGGGGCTGGAAGACACCTGCCTCTCGCCCGCCGCAGTGCTGGAACAAGGACACATGTGATTGCAGATGGAGACCCTGTGTGTCAGCAGCGCCGGGGGAAGCACATGAAGCAAGGTGCTCCCCCTATTCCAGGATGTGATGGGCACATTTGCAGCAGAGGTCCTCCCAGGCGGGGTTGCTGCCAGCGGCAGGGCTGCAGGATGGAGCCAGGTGGCCACACTCCCAATAAAGATGGCTCTGCCCCTCCTCGTGTGCAGGTTTGGGGTGATGCTGCTGCTGTGGGGCTTGCTCAGTCTCTTGTCTCCAGTGGGCTGAAGAAAGGATGGATCTTGGTAGGCAGGAGCAGTGCAGCACCCCTTCCCCAGGCCCTGGATGGGGCTGTCCTACACCCCCTTCTCCAGCCAAGCATTACATCTCGGGGCCCCTCCCCAGCCATCCCTTCCTCTTTCTCACGGTTTTTTCTTTCAAACTGGGACAGACATCCCTGCACCCGTCATGCCAGCTTCACCTCTTCCTTAGGGGCTCCAACCAGCCGTACCAGGCTGTAGAAGATGAGGAGCTCTGATGCTGGGAGAGATTAGATCTTCTGGGGAAACCAGTGGTTCTGGCTTTGGTGGTTTCAGCCCTGTGCCAGCCTTGGCTCTCACAGCCTCCTAGTTTGTTTTGCTAACAGCATAAGGTTTTATCTTGAACTGTCCGGGAAGTGTCTGGGCCTCCTAGGCAGGCAGGCCTGGGACCTGCGGGAAGATACAATGGCTGCAGAGGAGGAAAGGAGACACCAGCAACCACCTAAATAAATAGTCCCTGCAGGGCTGGGCAGGGCAGTCTGGGGGCTTGGCCCAACGTTGCTATCTGCTTCCCTTTGGGAACTTTTTGAGAGAAGTTTCCCTCCTTTCCTTGTCCCCGGCAGCTCTTTGATGAACCTGGGGCGAGACTGCAACCTCTCAGAAGCTGGCATGGGGAGTGTCTCTTTCTTCTGCCTGTCTCCTAGGCTCCATCCTTTGGGGCTTTTTTATACCTGGGTCGGGGGCGCTATGCTACATCCTTTCCTGGCCGCACAGACCCAAGACTGCCCCGGGTCCTTACAGCCCCCACCATCTGAGAAGCTGGCTAGAGCGGCGTTAACTTCAGCATGCTACTGCGAGCTCAGCAGAAGTGCCTGCACCTGCCTGCAGGCTCAGGAGCACACTGCAGGATTAATTACTGTCTGGGCGGGGCTGGGGATAAGAGGAATATTATAACTGTAATGGACAGAAATGAAATTGTCTTGTTTTAGAACTTAGCTTAGAGTCTCCATAAATTGCAGGTTTAGGAGCTGGCAGGTGTCTGGGAAAGTTTTCTACTATCCTGGGTCAGTCGATTTTCTCAAGGTTGTTCACACGGATCTTACAATGAGCTGCAGATGGAGCTGAGGGTTCATGGGGGAACCTGCCCTGTTTTTCCCCAGTTTCAGAAAGACACTGTGCTGGGAGCAGTTCCCAGGCACTGGAAATCAGCTGCTGCTCCTGGGATCAATTGCAGTCGGTTCAGATTTGGCACTGATGTGCAAAGACCAAATGAGGGAGCATGTCGGTAACGTCCCAGGGGCTGCATTGTGGGGGCTGAGCCCTAGCTGTGCTGGGAAGAGGGGCTGGGCTCTGCAAAATAACTATGAATACACAGCAGCTTGTAAGGATTAATGGAGAACTTGTGGCGGGGGGCGGGGGCGGGGCACAAGAACGGGTGAGGAGTGGGTTGTACACCGTTCTGGCTTCTGGGGAGTTGGTGAGGATGCTGAGAGCCCCACAGACAAGGCAGGAATGTGCAGTTGCTCCTGGAAGATCTGTGCTGGGGACTTCAGTTTATGGCAGGGAGGGGTGCCTATGCCTGGGAGAGCACTGTGGGGCTTTTGGGGCCTCAAAATGAAGAGCTTCAGCCACAGGAGATGAGCAACCCCGTGGTACAGTCTGGCTTGTACAGCCAGAGACAGCCTGGGTGTGTGCAGGCTGTGCTGCAGGGGCAGGTGACAGTGGGGTGTACTCAGTCTGCGCTCCGTGCGTGGGAGGTGACAGGTAACAATGAGGTGCTCGCAGCCTGTACCCCATGGAGGGGTGGCATGGAGATGTGTGTAGTGTCTGTGGCAGGGGGTGGCGGAGGCATGTGCACAGGCTGTGCGGCAGGGGTAGGTGATGCAGGGGGGTGCAGCCTGTGTCTACTCTGGACAAGCCGTGTCCCAAGAGGAGGTGGCATCGCGGTATGTGCAGCCTGTACTGCAGTGGGAGGAGGCACAGAGCGGGTACACAGCTGGAACCGCAGGGAGGGGTGGCACAGGGTTATGTGCAAGCTGTACTGCATGGAGATGTGGCAGTGGGGTGTACACAGCCTGCATACGGTGAGAAGTGACAGTAGCGTGTACATAGCGTGCAGCCTTGGGCAGGTGACGACTACTCTGTAAGCAGAGGGTCTGCAAGGAGGCAGTAGCACTTACTGTCCTTATCCCATTGAAGAGAGCATCCGGTCTCTCCTGCCAGACAGTCCCTGGCTCCACCATCACTTGAGACCTCATTCTTTGCTTCCTTGAAGGCTTGCCCAGCCTGTACTACCTGCCTGGGGCTCCTCACATTGGGCTGGGCTGCCCGGGTGGCTAGCAGCTCTGGCCAGTTTCCCTCTTCTCACCTTGCTGAGCCAGGCGCTTCTCAGACCCCCAGGCTCTCCCCTGCCTGATACCCCTGGAGCCATTGTTGGTCTGTGATGAACACAGTCTTCCCTAGCTTGAATCTGGGGGCTTCTCCTTCCCCCTGCCCACCCTTCCCTTTCACAATTGTATCTGCTCCCTTCTATCCCTCTCTCCTGATCTCTCCCCCTGCTCAGCTAAGGCAGCAACCTCCCTCTTTCCTGTTGCTTTCCCCTCCCCATCAGTCTCTCCTCACCGGCTGTCTGCTGGCCTGGGTACGGAGGGATGCTGAGCCCTCCACAGCACAGGGCTGAGTCCCTGGCTGGTTTCAACAGCAGAGCTGTGGATCCACTGTGCGATGAAAGCGCTGGCTGTGTGGGCAGCCGCCTGGTCCAAGCCATGCTGATTGATATTCCCAGCACTGCTCTGCCCGCTCGGCTAGGCTCTCAGCTGCAGTGCTGTTCCCTGCATGCACAGACCAGCCTGGAGCAGGGCCCAGCCCTGCAGCCTGCTTAATCAGTCACCCAAATCCTGGGGCAAAGCTGTGACAGGGTGTGTCCCAGGGCACTTTGTGGTCCCTCCGCCCAGAGAGTAGTCAGGAGGCTGTGGATGGGGTGAAGGGTAGAGGGTGGGATGCAGCTGAAGGGGGTGGAGGGTGTGGTGCTCCTGGATGAGGACAGAGCTGGAACGTTCTGGGACAGGGTGGAGAGGAGGCTGGGGTAATGAGAGGGTGCATGATGTAGAGCAGGATGGGGTGGGGTGTTGCTGGAGTGAGCGAGGGTTAAAGGATGCATGGAGCAAAGGGGGCAGAGCCACTCTGCCTAGGAACTGCGTCAGCTCAGGGTGGGGAGGGCAGCCCCAGGAGGGCATGGGGCAGCAGCAGAGGTGGATGCTGTGCGCTTGTGTCCCTGTCCCTGGAGCCGGTGTCCACCTGGCACCCCTGGTGTGAATAGTGTGCAAGAGCCATGCAGCTGTGCGTGGGTTGACTCATGTGGGGCGGTGCCAGGGTGGGTTGCAAAGAGCAGGAGCTCCCCTTCATGGTTTGTGGGGTCTTGAACCTTCAGCCCCTGCAGTACCCTGCCAAATCTTTCTCTTGCTGGCATGTTCCTTTGAATGCTGCCCCTGGAGCTAAGCCCTGTTCCAAGCCCAAAGCACCTTCCTCCTCCTCCACCCTCCATCCCCACACATACCTGTCATGTGAGAGCACATGCCCATGAAACCCCGGGCACAGCCCATCTCCTTGGGAGACCTGTGCTCCTATGTACTGCCCTGCAAGCTGGTCCATCCAAGCTGCAGTTACACAACCCAGCTCTGCTCTTGGGAGAAACCAAGATGGTCAAGGGAGATTACTCCAGAAGGGACTCTTCCCACAGTCCTCTGCTCCTTCAGTGCCCCAAGAAGCAAGCAGTCTGCTTGGCTGAGGCAGAGAAGGGTTGAACATGGGTGAGCAGGAGCAGGGGCACAGGCCAGCTCTGGCATCTTGGTCCCCCTCTTCCTGTCACTTCTGATGCTAGCTGCAGTATCCGTCAGTCCAACCTGGATGAAGCTTGGTCTTGGTTTCACCTCTGGGAATCAGGGTCACCCGCGACTCACACCCACTCAGCCTCCCCTCAGTAGGTTCCCCCGTTGACTTTTTCTTCTCTCTGACTTTCTGGACTTCTCTGGAGGTCTCAATCTGCACTCTTGAGGACCTGCTTTCCATATCTCACCAGTATTATAGGTTTATTTTCCTAGTGGGGTTCCAGACTCAACACTGTGGTTGAGGGCACAAGAGGAAGGGGAGGTCAGCCAAAAAGCCAGAAACAAATCAACTCCTCAAGATACCTTAAAAATGTTCCTAGTTGTTTTTCATAAACATCTTCCTGTGGTGTAAGCTGTTTGCTGCCTCAGTCCTTCAGATGCTCACAGGAAAGAGTGCGTGGGAGAGTAGGTTTGTGGCAGTGACCTGCTAGGAGGGCAGAGGAAAGCTCATACTGGTACATTATCTGATCATTTACATCCATTTTGGCATTCACAGCCAGTGTCTTGTGGATCCTGCCCAAAGATCCCCAAAGATGCCCCTGCCTGGGGAGGTAAACATCTTTCTGATCCCCTTTTCACTTGCAGAATACCTGCCTCCTGATCTACTATCTAAACATGGCACAGCCGGGCAGCCATCGATCTTGGCAGGTTTCATCAAAGCTGTCTTTGGAGCCATCATTTTGGGGGGGCAGAAAATCACCACATCTCCCTTGGAACTGATCGTGGTCCGTAGTGAAGTTGTGAGAGCAGAGTGCCCTGATTCAGCTCCTCTGAGACATCTCTAAAGGCCCGAGCAACCTGAAAGCCTGGAGCTATTTTGCTCCCACATGGACTGGTTTTCACATGCTCTAAACTCCCCTATGCTCTTGAGCAGCTGCAAATCTGCTGCCAGGGAAAGTCTGACAGATATCCATCCATCCCTGCTGTGGGGGGAACTTCTTGTCTGAGCTCGGGACTGAGATCGTGCTCTAAATGTCTTGCTAATGTGATGTCTGATGTTCCTCTTACACTAATCTGTTAATCTTTCTGCTTCTTCATCAAAAGCACTCAAGCCCAGTAGAAAGCAAAATCAGTATTTCAGATGTTTGAAGAGCCCTTCGTTATTATACAGGCTGGGCAAGACCTTATGGGGTGTTGTGATTCAAGGCCCTGGGAATGCCTGGAGGAGATTGGGCTGTTTTTTCCAAGGATTTCAAGTAGATCACAGTTTATTAGGGACTATCAGGATATCTCTCACCCAGAGAAGAGAGCTCAGAAACCATCTCTGATGTTCAGGAAATTTTTCCTGAGCCCCAGTCTGCAAGATCTGGCCCAAGGACTTGACAGCTCACCCAGGATTTGAGGACAGAGTAAAAGAAGGCTGTCCTCAGCTCATCCATACCAGAAGTCCTGTGCCAGTAAGAGTGGTAATGCCAGACCAGTGCAGGCAAGATAAGTGGCCTTAACAAGCTTTACAATATTACTTGTCTTACCTGTTTGTGTTCTCCAAATGAAGGCTTGTCTTACCCAGTATCATCATTCACCATTAGGCACAGGTTGTTGAAGACCACGAAAGTGAGGGCTCTGCTGGTGTTTAGAGCATGTTGGTGCACAGGCTTATGGAATAGATGCAGTTCCTCAACCAAGCAGGAAAAGATTCTTTTCTATGGAAGTAGAGGTGGCTAGAAGACAGGGTTGCCGTCAAAGAAAAATTTTCAATTTGAAAACAAATCAGCGAGAATTGACTTTTTTTTTTCTACTCAAGTCAATCAACAGATATAGATGCATAAATATATATATCTTAATAATTTCTAAAGGCACAATTCTGACTGACCTTTTTTGAATTTAGCTTCATAATTAATACTTGGCTTGAATTCTGAAGTGAAAGTTACCTTGCAAGAACATAATTTTTTCATTTTTACATGTCAGCAAAGATATTCCCCCTGCCCAACTTTGAAACAAGAAACTCACTTGAAAAATGATCTGATTTCAACAAATTGACATTTTTTTTCTGACAATTTTTGTATCTTCTGTTAAAGCATTCCTAGTTATTGCTCTTTTTTTAGAGTCCTGACTCTGTGGCTTGGGACCCACTGCTCTCTCCCCAGAGCTTTCAGTACTATCTGTCAGCTCTACTGGGTGCAACTGGGAACCAGATTAGCTCATTATTTTCCCAGCATTATTTTCCCACTCTACAGCTGTTGGATTCCTCGAGGGCTTTATTCAAGTGTTACTCCCAGTCCTGGAACCTTTTTCTCCCTGGGATTTTCAGATGGTTTTAATGGGATTATGAGACCTCCTTCTGCATCCTGAGCAATTTCCACTCTATACCAACTATCTAAAAAATGGCTCTATTATCAGCTTGAAGGTGATAGACATTTCAGGACACCATGGTCAGTCCAATTTAGACATTATTCCATAAAGATTATGACCCCTTTAGATTTTATGATTCACCCTTCAGATGATTTATTTCCATATTTTCCTTTCCAGTCTTCATTTCAACCGAAGAAAAGCCAAATTACACATCACTGATGGGCCCAGAGCTCTGATAGGCTGAGAGGTTAGGCAATCTCTGTCCTGAGGCTGTCTAAATGGGTTTCTAATTGTGTTAGATCTTGCTATGAGTTAGATAAATTCGATCTGACCAGGCAGGTTGGCACCAGGCTTTGGCGGCTTCTTTGAGCATCATGCAAATTTCAGGAGGCTTCAGGGCACCTATGTGGAGTCAGCCCACATTTTACCCAGATTTATTCATTAAATAGTGCCTTGGGATCTGATGTCCATTTTAGGATGGCTGTTCTGCTATCATTATTTCACCAGGACTTGTAGCACCTCTCTTCTGACTGCAAGGTCAGCACTTGCTAATTGTCAGTGGTGGGAGCCATGCGAACAGCCAATTAGAAGAGTTGCTTTTCAGATAATACCTGGTTTTGGGAGGTGTGATTCACCTGGATTCATATGCATCTTTCTTCCAGTTGTGGATTCCTTCTGTAGCTTCATTTGTCAACAGTGAAAGAGCTAAAGCATTGTTGGGAACAACCCTCACTTCAGACACTGGGATGGGGATGGACATAAGGATTTGTGGGCAGAGCACAGCAGTCAAACGAGACCTCATGAACATCAGATGTGCTAATGTGCCTCGTGCAACCAAGGTAGCTGCGATCAAGGTAACCCCAGCAAATCGTCAGACTGATAGATCAGAAAACTGGGCCTTTAATTCTGCTAGTAGTCCTGTCCAGAACTATCAGTGCTCATTTGGAGACACCACCTTCAATGACAAAATTTTGTGAAGGTCTGAATGATTTTTTTGAATGCAGGGCGGGTCTTACTGGTGTGCATAGACCATACCTTTGCTTAGAGCTTGTCTAAAGTAAGCAGAGCCCCTGGGACCAATTTCCTTGCTCTGTACCCGCTCTTTCTTCAGTTCCTTCATGTTGTGCTAAAAGGGAGCAATCCAGTACTGCTGGGAACTGGAGCTCTGGCATGGTTCACTCCACTTCACGAAGTGATAGTTAGCCCTTGTGCCTCTGAAAATCTGGACCTGGAGACAGTGTGGTAGGGCAGGGGTGTGGGGCAGGCAGGATCCCCAGACCACAAAGGGGAGCAGAGGGGCACAGAAGGGAGACGCACAGTCCTTGAGGAGCAGAGGGTTACCATAGGTGCCAGAAGGCTGACACCAAGCCAGGGCAGCATTTGCCTTTGCTGCTCATATGCAGACACTCTCCCTCATCATGCTGCTCTGCCTAGTGCCATGTAGGCAGGTGAGCTCTTCAGATCATGTGCAGGTATGGCAGCCCTGGGTGTGAGGGTGGGTGCAGGAAGAGTAGGGGATGCTCTTGCGGGGTCTCTTCTCCAGAAGTCAGTGCAGCAGCCAGACAGCATACTGCTGGGGTAGCATGGGAAAGGATGGGAAGAGCTATCTGCTCTGACTCTGTCCTCACCCCAAAACACCAGCAGAAGCACATGCTGTTGCCCAGACAAGCTGTAAAATGGTCGACTGTTTATGGCCATGAGCTGAGCTTGTGTCCTATTTCCTAGAGATAGAGTGTTGCCCTGGACTGTTCTTGGCAATTCAGGTCCAGCTTTCCTCAAGGCTTGCCCTGGTTTCCATGGGCATAATATTCCCTTCAGCTTCCTGCTCTGAAGCCTGTGTTGCATTGCACTGGAGCCATGCTTCTCTCCAGACATGACACTAGCAAATAAAATAATTGCCACATGCAGCAAAGCCTCCATACGTGAAAAGTTGGATCTGTGTAGTTTGGAGCATGGTCCCTCGGCGTTTTTGGTGGTTTGGTTTTTTTTTGTTTAGTAACCAGGGATGTTGCATAGCTCCAGGTTGGTTTGTAAAAGAGAGGGGTTCATGAATTAATCTGAAGTTGACTAACTCATGTGCTACAATGGCTCCCTTGTCACTTATTTTTATATTCTGGGCATTGGGTCTGACATTGCCTTTCACTTTCAGCCTTGTGAGTCGCTGCATTGTGGTGGCTGTTGAGGAAGCAAGCTCCTTTGGCAGCTGGCTGAAAGGCCGTTGAGGCTTCTGGCATGTGGGGAGGTGCAGGAGCAATTGGAGGCTGCCAGATGAGCCCATTATCCATGGATCCTGCTTTTGGATCAGCAGCGAGGTAGTTAACAATTTGGATATTTTCACCACTCCAGCATTAATCGGCGCTCAGGGCTGGGGGGAGCAGGGTGGCTCACCTCTGTGGGAGCTATTGCACTGCACCATTTCTGTAGTCAGGAAAAGGGTGCCTGGGGCAGATTTTAAGGTTTCCTTTGTGAACAGTGCAATTTCTGATCTGTCAGATGGGACCGCATCTCCTGCTGTTTGGTCCATGCTGTCTGTGCAGGGGGTGATGCTGTGTGTTTTGGGGGAGATGATATGACACCCTGCAGCCTTGTTCCCTCACAGTGCTGCTCTTGTTTTGGCTGAGTTTGTTTTCCCTGTGTTTAGTCAGGAGAATCAGCTTGGTGCAGGTCCTGATGAGAGCCGGAGATGTTTGCAATGAAGGGAAGAGGCAAGAGGGAACAGAGGGGGCCTGAGGAGGGAGGTGGTACCCTTAGTCCCCCTCCAGCATCCGTGGGTGCAGACCCTCATTGTAGAGGGCATCAGGACAGAGTAGCCCCTTGGCAGGGACTGGTGTTGGGAGTTTTTGGGGCGTGCAGCCAGGACCAGACAGGCTGGGGAAGGCTGTTGGGGAGAGCGCAAGAGAATTTCTCATCAAAACAAGTCCCTGCTGTCAGATGAGCTCCAAAACTGGAACCATGGGTGTGACCCTGGCTCCCCTGTTGTGGAAAGGCTGTGGCAGAGCCGGAACAGGCACAGGGAAGGGCAGCAAAGCTCTCCTGACCTGCCTGGTGTCTGCAGGAGGACAGGCTGCATATACTTGCGTGCTGCAGCTCGCAGAGGACACAGCAGAGCAGGATGCAGTGCAAATCTGTGAAATTGGAAAGGAGTAGAGCGAGGAGCAATTACTCATGTTTTCTCATAACCCTGCAGGTAGGAGAAGTTCAAGGAAAAATTACTAGGCAGCAGATGTAAAACCGAAGGGAAGTGCTTTTCCATGTACCACGTGGGCAGAGGGTTCATTGCTGCGGGATGCCAGGGGGGCCAAAAGCAGGCATGGACTCAAAAAGGCACGAGAGCACTTCACAGAGGATGGGGGTCATTAAACTTATGAGCTGCGAACAATTCCTTGCTCAGGGTAGAAACCTCAGCTGCAGCACAACAGAAACCCACAGGATTTACCAGGGGGTAACGTGAATGTCTTCATCAGAGCATCCACTGTTGTTGGAGGCAGCCTCCGGTGTCAGTGCTCCCTGCGGAAAGTGGGGGACAGGGGCTTGGTTTGCTCCTCAGATGTACAGGCTGGCACAGGCAGGTCTCCCCATCAGGAATATAAGAGCAAGCATTGGGGGGTCTTTGAAAGAAATTTTTTCAGAGCCACAATTCCTCAGCTAAGAAAATAGACAGCTTTGCCCAAAATCCCATTCCAGTGCAGTGGCAAAGTGGAGGCAGTAGTTAGAAATAGAAAAACAATAAATACTGGGGGGAAAAAAATGGGAAAAAAAGGAGGGAGTGTATAGCAATTAGTAGAAATGAGCAGTTATGAAGTATAGAAAATTGACAAAGAAAGCCAAAAACATTGGGGGAAAATCAATTTTGACAAGCTAAACACAATAAGGAGTACTTTTAAAAATGTGCTAGGAAGTGGTGGAATCCAGTAATTGTTATTTCCAAATGGAGATTGTGAAATTGTTAATTATGTAGAAAAATGCAGAAGTATTCAATAAATAGTTCTAGTAATTTGGACTGAGACATAACAATGTAGGATGCAGTACCTGCCAATGTATTGGTAACAAGCAAAGACATTAAAAATATAATTTCCTTGAAACAGTGGTATTTGAAATAATTCAAAGCTCTGGAGCAGGAGCTCTCTGATCCAGGGTGTTAATGGAGCTGGGAACCCCAGGATGGGCAGGGAGGAGTGGGAGGGCAGTGATAGTGTGAGCCAGCTGGAATAGTGATGGGGATGCTGTGTGCACTGCACACTGGCCTCGCCAGCCCCAGGGAACAACTGGATTAATAGCTTAGGCAGGAAACTCAATGATGGAAATAGCATTGACGTCAGTCAACGCAGTTTGATGAGAAGGGTTACTGGATAGTGTCATTACATGATAGGTCCAGCTCTTTAACATTTCCTTAGGCATCTGCGCCTGGCCACTCTGAGGAACACAATCTGCTCAAGGCATACCTATGGGTCTGAAGCTGCAGAGCTGGTTTTATGTTGGTGTGAGATTACAGCATGCAGCTGATCAACTTGGAGTTTGATGAAGAGGCCAAGCTGATAATGTGTTACATTACTATTATTATTATTACTATTTTGTATTAACACTACTCATTATGAGTAAAGCATTGTTAGATAGATGAAGATCTGGTTTATCAACAGCTTAGTGAAGAAAAGCAGTGGTTCGTTGGGAGTCCTCATGGAACGCGAGTCTCTTGGAGGAGCTCTTCGGCAGCTGTACTGTACCCGCTGCCATTCAATGTTGCAATCAACGATCTGGAAGTAAATATAAAATCACTGCTGATAAAATTTGCAGCTGACACGGAGATTGGTAGAGTGGGAGATCATGACGAGGATAGAGCAGTCATGCAGAGAATCCAGATTGCTTGGTAAACTGGGCCCATTTAAACAAAGTACATTTTAACACAGCCAAATGCAAAGCTGTACATTGAGAAATAGGGAATGCTGGTTTATATCCTGGAAAGCAGTGACTTTAAAATGGATTTAAGGGTCACACCACATGAGCATCTCAGTGTGAGCATTCGCTGTGCTCCCACCAAAGGGCTAATACAGTTCTCTGATTAAAAAGCCTGAGAGGTAGGAGGAGAAGCAAGGCTTTGCAGAAAGGCCTGGTGAGATGGCACCAGCAGTCCTGCAGGGATTGCCTCTGACGAGGAATGGGGAGAAACTGGGGCAAGGAAAGATGAGGGCCACAAGACTGATTTGCTGGCTTGCTGGTTGAGACATAAGGAACCCAGTTTGTTTAACATCTCAGAAAGAAGATTGAGGGGTGTCTTGATTGCACTGTACAAGCAACTTCTTGTGTAGAAAACACTGTGTGCTGAAAGGCTCTTTAACCTAGCAAAGAAAGGTCAAACAAAACCCAATTTCTGTAAGTCAGTGCTAGACAAACAGATTCAGTGTCTTTCTGTGAATCCAGAACAAGGCTGTCTGGGTGGAGAGCTTCAGCCAGACACAAGCTACTATTATTTTTGAAGTGCATTGGTCATAGCATGGTGGGGACTGTGCAGAGTAAGAGGGGGGCACTAACCCCTGTCAGTGCCATGCTGCTGTGCAGGGTCAGTTGGAGGGGAGTGGGGTTCAGTGTGGGCTGCCTTTGCCTTGCAGTGAGGCAAAGAGCCCTTTCAAGGGCTGCCAGGCAGGATCTGACATTTAAAGGAGGTGTTTTTTAGGTAAAAGTGATGCTACTTGGAAGAAGACCCCTCAGGAGAGGGATAGTAGCTGTCACAGGCTGCGGTTTCTGAGGCTGTTTGTTTGTATTATTGCAGGCATCCCCAAGGAGCCCTGGTTGTTTGTCTGGGGTTTACAAGCACGGTGGCAGAGGAAAGCAGTTTCAGACAGGCAGTCGGGATGCAGGAGGAAGCTGTAGAACAGCATTGCCCAGCGTGGTGGGCAGTGACATCTGTGCAGTGAAGGCTTTTGCAGGCTTTACACAGCTGTACAGCCTAAAAAAGTGGGCTGGGAGATGACCTCTGGAGGGTCATCTGCATACAATTCTGCTGTGGGCAGGACTGCCTTGACCTCAGCTCCTCCAGAGCTGAACACGAAGACCTCCTGAGAGGTGCTTACCTATCCCTTCATGACAAAGACTGCACCTTCTGCTTTGGCAATCTACCACACTTGGCTAAACATACCATTGTATTTTCTTCCGTAGTGGCTAACCTTGGTCTTCCATGTTGCAGGTGAGGGTCATTTCTTCTTGTATGTCCATGGCCAAAAACAGCAGCTTTCTCTTTGCAGGAGGTTTTGATGATCTTTAAGAGTACTGCCTTTGCCACCCTTCACCTTCTCCTCCCCAAACCAGATTCATCAGTCTTTTTATGTTTTGTCATGTTTTCTAACAGCTGCTTGTTTTGATTCCTCTCTGCTTCACTGGTGCATATGTTCTTGAAAGTGGTGCCCAGACTGGACGCATCTCTGCCTCTAAAGTCCTACCTGAGCCCAGCAGAGCAGACAGATCCCTGTGACTTAAAGACAAAGTGCCTGTTTACGCATCTCAATGTAGATGCATTTTTTGGTGAGAGATTGACATCGTTGACAGATACTCAACCCATGATCTGTTGTAACCCCCAGTCCTTCAGCCAGCCTGCTGCTTGTGCAGTGATTCTTTTTCCCAAGTGTGCAAATATGACAGATATATTCCACTTCTGTCATCCAAGCAGTTAATGAAAATACAGGCTAGAAATGGACTTGGGACACAACTCGAAGAATTTAATTTGATACTTCGTCCCAGCTGAAAGGCCTGTCTTCAGTAATTACTTACTGAATACAACTTTCTAAATGCTTTGTATCCACCCTGCAGTGCATTGCACTGTATTACCAAAGCAGAGAAGGATGATGCTGCACCTACGCTATTTTCCTGCATTACTTATGAGAATATTGTCTGAAATAGTGTCAAAAAACTTCTTAAAGTCAAAATATAACACTTACCGCTCCTCCTCCATCCACAAGGCCTGATGTCTTTTCAAAGGAAGAAGTTCAATGGCTTGACATGTTTGTTTGTGACAAACCTACGGTGGCTGTTACTCATTTCCTTGTTATCTTGTAGGTACTTACAAAGAGTTCTTTTATCTGTTTCAGTATTTTTCCAGAAACTGAAATTAAGCTAACTGTTTTATAATTCTCCAGCTCTTCTTTTTTCTCATCTTTAAAGACAGGCACTATTTTAGCTCACTTCCAGTCTTCTGGAAGCTCCCTGATTCTCTACAAATTCTTTATAAAAAAAGTATTTAAAAAAAAAAAAGCCCTAACAGCTCAGAAGTTACTTAAATCAGGTCTTTAAGCACCTGGGTGAATTTAATCATGTCCAACCAACCTAAAAGCAGATAGCTCATGTAAATGCTCCCCTTGTGTTCCTTCCTTTGGTTAGTCTCAATCTCTTCCCCTTCCTTGTTGGTGCTAGCTGTGTGGGATGCTTGATTGCCACTCAGTTGTGGTAAAGACATCAGCAAAAAAGATATTCAGCCTAAATGGTGTGTTGGTTCCACTCTCTCCTGATCACCTTCAGATCCCCATCAAATATCTCCTTTCTTGGGCTCCTTCCTGCATTTATGGGTGATTTTGTGTCTCTTTCTCTCTCTCTTGGTGTTTGTGTTTCATTCTCTGTGCTCATCATTCTGCTCTTGCCCTATGAACTTGTGCTACCCTTTCCACTCCTTGGTAATCTCAACAAAGAAGGGTTTTATGGAAGGATTTGGAGGAGGATAATGATGTAGCTTAATGGCTGTTTGCAAGGAGCTCCTCCCAGGCATGAGACAAAGCTGGGGAGAGAAAGTGTGAAGCAGAGTCTTTGAAATATGTAACTAGCAGACAAAAGAAGCAATGGTGACCCTTGTTGGAGAACCTCTTAGGATGAGAGATAGTGTCAGGCCAGAGGCTGGAAGGTGAGGGATGTCACCGTAGCTCTGCGCTGGGCAGTGATCCCATTAGAGACGCTCTTGGGAGAGATGGGCTTGGCCAGGTGGGTCTCTGAGAGCACCAAGACTGCATGCAGAGTCTGAGTCCAAAGTGGAGACCCCAGATGAAGGGTGGGGTAGGGGCCAATGATTCAGGATGATGTGCTGACAGGAGACCTTCCTGAAGCCTGCCTGTTATGGGAGGGGGCTTCTGCCCAGGGTTGTCTCTGGGTGGAAGAGGAGGCTGGGGCATGAGCCGTGGAGGGAGCTGCTGGATCAGGGGAGAGCAGGGACCATGCAAGGTGTGCTCCCTGCATGGGGTGGTATCTGATGTGGTGCTCTTGGCTGGGGTGGAGTCCAGTGCTGCGTCTGTTGGGCTGGCTGTGGGGGTCTGATGGCAGACCCTGCTGTTGTCAGGAGTGCTGGGCAGGAGCACTCTGCCTCTGTTTAGGGGCCAGATTTGATGACCCCCCCCTTTGCCTTCATCTGCTGGGTGGGTGATGCAACGGTTTTTCTCTTCTCTCCCAGTTACCTCATCGCCGAGTGACGTTCTCTGCAGCCAGCCAGGCTCAGGACCTTCAGGATCCCTCCCAGCACAGCTACTATGACAGCGGGCTGGAGGAGTCAGAGACCCCAAGCAGCAAATCATCATCGGGGCCCCGCATTGGGCCTCTAGCCCTGCCTGAGGATCACTATGAACGCACCACGCCCGACGGCAGCATCGGGGAGATGGAGCATCCTGAGAATGGTAGGTGCTCAGGGCATGTGTGCCTGCCCCCTCCCTGGGGACCCTGTGCCTGAAGCTTTTTGTCCTCAATGCTGCACCTCCCCTGGTGTGGGTGAGATGGGACAAGGAGCTTGGTTGGGACAGGCTTGCCACACAAGTCTAGTGGGGATGGGAAGTTGGAGAAGAGGTGAGGCTCAAAGCAAGACAGCAGCAAGGACTTGGCGGGGAGGGGAGAGGTGGATGAGGGGGAGGAGTTCTGGGGGAGGCAAGGAGATGTGGGAGTGGGAAGAGCCAGGGAAGCAGATGGGTTTGGCAGGAGGCAGAGGGGTTCGGCATGATATAGACAGGGGGCCCCACAGGATGGTCTGAGATTGCAGTGCAGGTGGCTTGCAGAGGGGGTTGTAGCCCAGCCGATGGTGAGCTTTTGTGGTGTGGCAGGGCAGGGGTGTAGGGGTGATCAGGGCATGATGCAGCTCTCCGTGTTATGGTGGGTGTCAGAACCGTGGGAGTTTCCTGGGGGCAGAGGGGGAGAGCAGGTTTAGTGGCATAGACTGGGTGAGGAGACAGGTAGAGTGGAGGATGATGGAGCGTGATGGTGGCAAACACGAGAGTGATGTGCCCTGCCTCCACTGGGCCCTTCAGGTCACCTCCTGCTCGGGTCCACCTTTATCTGAGAACCCCTCTGGAGGCGTCTGCAATCTCACTGCAGGAGAGCTGGCTTTCCCCTGCCCTGGCACAGCTTCAACCCCAGTTCTGCTCCTTGTGCTGCCTGCCTGACTACCCTCAACCAGCCCACTCCCTAAGCTATCTTCTCTGGTCAGTTTAAGTTGCTTCCTTGGACTTGGCTCTGGCTGTGCACATAACATACCTTGCTGTACCTGCTGCCTTCTGTGCTCTAGTACTAAGGGGAGGTCGCAGTGGAATTGGCAAGTTCAAAGAAACCTCTGGGAGTGAAAAAGAGGAAGTGCAAAGGGTTCTTCTGAAGTCTCCTCCTACTTCTGGGAGCAACCTTGACTTTGGGACAGGTCTGTATGTGGTGTGAAAATTACTGAGAGTGTGTCCAGCTGGTCTAGGGAGCTGCAAACCTGCTGAGTCCCCTTATTAAGGAACACAAGGGGCCCAGGGTAATTTGTGGTCTTGAAGGTCAAGTGGAACATCTCTCCCTTCTTCCCTGGTTAGTTCCTGGAGTAATGCTGGAGTTTGCTATGCTGTGAACGCTGAAGCAAGGCGGCGCGGTGGTGCCAGGTGTGGCAGAGTTCCCAAAGCCCTTTGTTGCTTTTGCAATAAGAGGCACCCTCCTGTTTAGGAGTGTTGTGCAGATCACTTTCTTCCCCAAAATACCAGCAGTGTGGAGAGGTTCCTGGAGTCCTGGTGCAGGACGACAGTACTGGACTTCCCAAGAGTCCTCAAGTACCAGCCAGGTACAAACTAGAAAAAAGAGAGAGAGAGGAAGACCTGGAGGGTCTGCAACAGGAGGTGGAGGACAGAGAGGGCTGCCTGTAGTCCCTGGGATTGTTTGTTGTCTGCCCGACAGGGATGAGCAGACCCAAGGAAGGCTAGGGGACACTGCCTGGGGCAGTGGGTCTCACAGAGACACAGAACCTGGTCATGGCTCCTTGCCCACAGCATCACAAAACTCAATCTATCCCATAAATTAGGCTGCTCCCTCCTTTTGCACAAGAGACCCTGTGTATGTTCACAGCCCAGGAGGACTGAAATCACCACACACCTACCCATGAACAAATCCGCATGTGACATAGACATGTGCAGAGGCTCCCAGGGGATAACCACAGCCCTGTTCTGCTTGCCATCCCCCAGCCTGTCCTGTCTTGGCTCTCTTCATGTGGCAGTGGTTGGGAGTCAGCCTCTGGTGCTGCCAGCAGCTATCCTGACCTGGATAAACCCAGTTCAGTGCAGAAGCCGTGGCAGGCCAAGGCTCTGGGGAATCCACTGGCATTAACTCTAGTTGGTCCTGGTGCTCTGCAGATAATCTGGCAAAGGCAGTTCAGTGAACTTGAGGAGTTGGGGTCAGGGTCATGATCTGCTAAGCAGACTATTAGGGGGCCCTGGCACCAGGCCAGGTGATTTGTAGATGATGAGTTACTGGTCAATTTAGATCTGTTCATCAGTGTTGCATTTCCCATGGTCTGCCTGCCTGAGACGTAGCACATCAGACCTCTCTGTGGTGCAAACAAGACCTCTCTGTCTTGTTTGTCCAGAGAAGGGTCATGCCTTCCTTCCTGCGAAGAGTCTCCAATGATGTGGGACCACTGTGACCTTTTGGGGGACTGTCTTACCATGCCTTTGTCTTGGCTTATGCAGCTGCTCAAGCAGCACCAGCCCCTCAAAGAGATCAGATTTTGGGTTTTTGTGAAGCTGGGAAGACTAAGCCATTCTTGACCTTATATTAAACTGAAGAGACTAATTGGATCCCACACACCCTATCTTGCGGCACGAGCACAAGACTGACACGACTGTGCATTTTCTAGGCTTTCATCTAGTTATAAATATCCAACATAACAGGGCTTCCATTGCTTTCTCCAGGAGATTATCCCTGCAGTTGAACCAATCTGATAAGCAAGTATGCAAGGCTATTTATAGCTTTTCAACTGGAAGACAGATCCATGCCTTTTCTTTGTAGATGGTTCTTCGCTTGATTAACACACATATCAGTGTCCTCCTTTTTTGGACACCTTTTACTGTGCAGACTGCAGCAAAATGCTGTATTGCAGGGGCTGAGCCAGGTCCTTTTCAGGACGAATTACAATGTTTCTAACGAAGACTTCTCCAGTATCTTGGCACTGATGTGCCAGCTCCTCAGTCATCCCAGGCATTTGTCATCCCTGGTATTTTACCTAGCTGCCCACTGTTTCCTCCCCAACATTTTGCCATGCTGTTATCCACTTCTGTGGGGTACACTGAGCTGGGAACTGAGCTTAGTCTCCCACTTGGCCACCCGTTGCTTTCGCTAAAGACATCTGCTCCCCCTGTATCACAGATTTGCTTTAGTTGGAAGGAGCCTGGGAGTGATTCTGCTCTGCAGAGGATCTGCCCTGCCATAATGCATGCAGAGCTTGGATTATAAAAGTGCCAGTCTCTCTCTATTGATGATGGAGAGAATTTAGTAAGATTACAGGACCAAATATGTGCAATTTAGGAAACATTACATGAAGGCTGTTTCACTCTGTCCCTGTGTGGTACAAAGGTACCTAAGATAGCAATACATTGGATGAAGTATTTCTGAATTGCGTTCTTTAGCCCACAGAACAGGGACAAATGCTTAATCTGTTTTATCCCCATTATTTAAAGCGGGGACCCCATGCCATTTTTAATGCATGCCATTACAACCCCACACTGAATATGTAATTAACAATCATCTCCTGAGCTTTTGCAATGCACTTAGTGCAGTAGTTTCTGTACTTCACAGATGTTAATGAGTTTATCCTCACAGCTCCCCTTCTAGGGAAGAAATTCCACCATAGGTGGGGAATGAAATATAAAATTATAATCTGAATTTCTGAGATGTCTTCTACCTTTGGGTGACCCCCTGGATGAGCTGGCAGCTCCTTGGTCTGCTCTTTTTGGAAGGTGAGAGTCACTGTAGGATCCCCGTGCTACTGAGCCATGAGGCAGGTCCCCAGCTGCTCTTGGATGGTGAAGCTGAGGCTGCATTGGCCACCTCTGGGCAGCTGCTGGTGTACGAGGTACAAGCAGCATGGCTTTGGGACTTTGTGGCATGGCTGGATTTAAAACCCTCTAACCTGGTTCATAGCCATAGGCTCTTCTGACAAGACCAGCCTTTTTTTCATGGTGGTCTACCTCTTCTGTACACCTCAGCACAACTTGACCAAATGACTTGAGACACCATTTCCAGGTAAAACCCTTTCAGTCCAGATTTTTCTTCATTTTGAGAGAGTTTGGTAGATTGATGCATCGTAAAGCCAGAAGGAGCAGCTTGTCTAACCCCTGTGTGACACAGGCCATAAAATTTCACCCTGTGATTTCTGCATGGCTGAGCAGGAGCGCTCCTTTGGAAAGATCCCATTTTGATAGCAGATTGCAAATGGTGGCAAGTGTGTGAGACCCCTGGTGAGTCCTTCCAGTGGTATATCCTCTCTGCCCCCAGTTTCATAAGCCTATTCTTAAATTCTGCTTGAGCTGCTCTAACTCCCATTTCTTTCCATTGAATCTTATGATATTAGAAGGCACCCACTTCATGCATACTTGTGGATCACATGTAAGCAAGTCAACATTTAAAGTTCTCTTTGATACACTCAAAAACTGAGTCAAGTCCCTTACTGTGAGCAGAGCCAAGGCAAGACGTTTTGGAAGCTGGGTCTTTCTTCTTTTCCTCCCACTGTGCCTTGGGCTCCTCCCAGCCATTGCCATCTGCTCATGACACCACCACAGACCTGCAGCCCCATTCCTGGGCAGCCGCAACATCTGGCACATCTTGGATGTATGTGCTGCTTTTTGGCAACCCTTGCAAAGGCAGCCTGAGGAGATCTTTTCCTCCTGCTCCCCTGTGCTACACTTCTGATTATAGTTCAAGTCTTCCATTCCTTCATATCATTTTTTTTCTCTGCATGATCACCAATTTGCCAACAACCTTTTAATGGTGTGGATGTGTCCAGATGATAGCTCACAGCTCTCCAACAGCACTCAGTGGCAACCATAGCAGCACCAGGCAGAGAGTTAATGTTACTGCTAGTGTTTTCCTTCATAGCCTCACAACAGGCATGTGTGTCCATCGCATGCAACCAGAGCTGCTTCTGGCTAGCACTGGGCTCAGTGCGTGTCCTCCAATATTGCAGCACCCTGAGAAGATGGGTGGCTCAGAAGAGGACTCCCAAGGCAATGGTCCCTTCTCACTGTTCATCGTGATGAGATAGATTTGCAGCACTGGCCAGCCGCTGCTTCCTGTCTTCTGCTTAGTGTCAGTCTGGTCATGAGCTTCTTTTTAAGGTTCTCTCTGCTACTGTTGTTCAGTTCCTTCCAGACAGCAGAGGGGACAAAAAAATAACTTTCTCCCTCCTCCTGGGTTTCAAGCTAGCTCTGTGCCGTTCCTGTTTGAACACCAGTGAACCCAGATAGGATGTCTGGTACAGACACCTCTTCTGTTACTGAAAGATCTCACACCTTGTGGCAGAAAACTGAGGGTGTGGCGTAAGATAGGATAAATGCTGCTGTCTGTGCAGTAAAGGAAAATTATCTCTGGCTGGTACTGTGTACCCGTTTCCCCTTTGCTGAATGAGAACCTGCAAGTCACACATCTGACCAGCTGAGGACCAGTGGCTTGGGTCTGACTGGTGCTTGGACTCTTCTCTAGCTGAGACATTTTAGGATTTTTTTAAACTGATCTTCAGACCTTTCCTTTTTAACACTGACTATTGACATCAGGGCTGGAATTACTTACTGTAGATGTTTTGTCATTACTAGTAGTTTCCAAGTCCTGCTCTTGTTTAGGGTATGCATACCCTCTGTGACCACCTTCTGCATCTTGTCTACTTCTACAAATTATGTCTGGGTTTCTCAGAGATCTTCAGCTCTACAGGTATCTGCATTTCTTCATAAGAAACTTTGAGCTTTTCTACTTTCTTCATTTACTGTTGGTTCAATCCCAAAGACAGCTTCTGATTTTCCTAATCGCTACTGAAGAGAGATGTGGGAAAAGATTCTTATCATGAGAGATGACATCCAACAGATTGCAAATGGCTGTGTATTACACCATCTTGGTTTCAACACGCCATTTCTGTCTGAGCTGTAATTTCAAACTTGTTCTCACCCTATTTCTTCTTTTCCATATTTTCCAGCACCTCTGCCTGGGTAAACTCTCTCTTATGAAAGAGCCGTTCAGGTCAGAGCAGTTGTGGCATGCCACATCAACCAGGTCACCTTCCTTAATTGTATGGAGGATCCCAGAGTAAATAGGGTACAGCTGTTTTTTCTTCCCCAGACTGAGTAACAAGTACATTGCTACTAGCTACAGAAAATGCCTTTAATCATCTCAAGACCTTCTAAGAAGGGTGCAACTTGCTTCCAAGGTTGTCCAAAGTAGCTTTAATAATATACTTGACAGTGTTTTTCTTGTCTCACAGGATTATGTGGTAGAGCACATGTAAGATTGTCCTCAAGTTTTCCAGAGATCCTTGGCAGATCCTGGACAGTTCTGGAGGAGTTATTGAATGAACCAAATTTCCCTGTCAAATTTTGATGACTTTATTCACCCTTTCTCTCCCTGAACTGTGGTTGCATTATGTGATTATGAAAAATCTAGACAGGACAGTCATTGTGAGTCAATGCCCAAGAGACAAAAAGCTTCATATTTCAGTAGGAAGGTGCCTTCTCTTGTAGAATATATAGGTCCCTATGGGTCTATGTGTACCTCCTGCATTTGAGATTGGATTTTTTGAGTTTTCTGCTATTTCTTACGATCCTGGGCTGGGCTGTGACATCTTCCATTCCCTTTTGCTGTCTGTGGCAAGACAATGGAAATTAGTGAATGTCCTGTCCCTTCTTTTGTGTCTTTCACATTCTTCCTGCTCTGAACCTACTGGGTGGATAAAATCCTGTCATTTTTCTTAATCTTTATTCTTCCATTTGGAAGCCCTACCCAACATGATCCTCTCCCTGCACTATAAGCGCATATCTCAGGGAGGTGACCGTGCTCTAAATTTGCTGATTTACTCAGCAGTACTGGAGAGACCACAGGCTTGGAGAATGTGCTGAGACGTAGCCCAGAACTCATCTCACTTTTTGGAACCACTCTTCCCTGTTCACCAGGCCTGGTCAACTCCTCAGCAAGCTTTGAGGTTTTTCTTAGAGGAGCCAATTGCAAACAGGTGGGAGCATATAATTTTTATCTAAGAACTATAAATGAGCTTATGCAGGGAAGATAACTTCTACTGTCCCAGGGAAAGGAGGATTTCCCAGTCTGTCAGAGCAGGGAGACAAAGGAATATCACGTACCTCCTCCAGTCTAGGGCAGGAACAATTTCCACCACCATTTCATCTCAGTAGGCCTACGTCTGTGTTGTAGCTCTCACCTGGACATGCACTCCTGCAGCCCTAGTGACATTAAAACAGGGAACTCTTCACCTTTACAAGGCGGCTGCAAGGTGAGATATAGGCTACTGCCACTCAGTTGCACAGGACATCATAAATTTTTTGCTTCTTTGGTATAAAGTCTATTTTCCAAAGAGTAGTTTATGTCATCCTCAAACTATACAACTCAATTCACTATTACATGAAGAACCTTTCAGAATTAGACTCGCAACAGGCACAAGAGGGTGGGTCCCTTCTTTCTTTGTACCATGTTGCTCTCCAGGGAGGACATTTCCTCAGAATGTGGGGTGGATGAAGCTCATTCAGAATCTATTGTGTATCTGTAACATTTTAAAATATGCATTTGAACAGGGCTTGAGACCCAGTGTCCTGCCTTTGGACAAGTGCTCTGGAGTAATTGCAGATGGTCCATGTGATATCCATGGGGAAGAGCCAGCAGCTGAGTTATGAGCATTTGTGTTGATAAACCCATTAACCACAGCCAGCAGCTAGTGTGTTTTGTTAGCAAGAGTGCCAAAACAGGCAGCTCCCCTCCTCTCTGTCTTGGTTTGCTCATCCCTGTCCCTATGCCATGTGGTCTGTTGTGCCAACACAGCTGTTTGTCTGGCTGCATGGTGAACTGGACTGGGGAGCTGATCAGGCTGAAGTTTTGCTGGATCACTTTTTTGCTATGTTACTCTTCAGTCCAAGCAATTTTCCTAACCTGACTACTCTGTGGCTCCACAAAGAGCTGAACTTGCAAAAAGCAGGGATTTTGCAGAGGGGCAGTGAGCAGCCAGATGAGGTCGGCATTCAGGTTTAGAGTATGTCTAAACCAGAAAAAGCAGCCAACTGTAAAAGCAATAGACAACTAGGATCCCTCAGCAGTCACAGACTATTTGTTGTTTTCAAAGACCTGCTTCCTTAGAAAGCTCCTTTTGAAGCAATTTGACATGTCATTTCCAGCTCCTGTGTGATCTAACTCAGTTATTTCCCCTTTATCTGCCTCTGAATGCTCCTGAATGTCTCTGTAAACCTTCCTGCTTGGCAGTACCACTTCCCATGTAAAGGGACCTGCATTAGTGTGGGATTTAAACTTAATGCTAGAGAAGCTTATGAAGTCTCCCATTTGAGCTTCTTGAGGACTTCACACTGCATTTTCTTTCTCATAAAAATAGCATGCGCCTGAGTTTGAAGGATCGGTCAGGTGTAGATCCCTCAGGTGCAAAATCCCTCTTGTAGGCATGAGATAGAGGATAAGGGATTTATTCCTGTCCCCAGTGAAATCAATGTGAGCTTTGCTATTGAGACAGGTCAAATGTCAGTCTCAGTTGTTCACTCTTCCTCAGGATTTTATGCTTTGTGCTCTCACTATCAATGAATCTCTCTTCCTGTCTCCTTCCCACGAGCTCTCATCCATCCTGATTTGAAGTCACCTCCATTAAGTGGTTGTAACGCTAGTTCTTTGCTTTACTTGCAGAGAAGACACTCCATAAATCTAACATTAGTCATGGCATCTGGTGAGAGATACCAAGGATAGGCTGCTTTGACTCAGAGGTTATCTAACCGTATCAGCCCCTGCATTTGCCTTTCTTTTCAGAGAGCTGAGGTTCCCCTGCAGGAACCAGGGCTCATTTCATGTGAACTGATGCAACCATGCAGTCTGCTCAGGGCCAGTGCCAAACAACAGCGGTGTAAAGAAGCCCCATAGTGGTCAGCTCCTTCTTCCCTGGGCAGTGTGGTTGGACCTGGGCTCCCTTTACAACACCTCAGCCCTCTATCTGGTCTGAGTAGGACAAGAAGCTTTCAACAAGCAGAAATGGGGGAAGCTCATGTGCTTCATGGCTGGCAGCCTCCATTTTCACAGGCAGGTGCATCTAGACAGGTCTCAGAGGCATGCAGCGATAAGTTGTCCATGTTTGTTGTTACTGGAGACCACAGTGGGATGGAGAAGGGGCTGTGCCTTTGCACTGGGTACAAAGCTTCCCAGATAATCTCTGTGAAGGGCTTCAGTCTCGTTCCTTGTGGGAAAGGTGGGCTGCACCTCACTGATGGAAGAACGGGTCTGCCCAGGGTCTGATGGACATCGGGCCCTACATGGGTGTTCCTTCTACTGCCATATCACTAGAAACAAATTGCCAGATCTTGTTCTTGGGCTTTAAGGCCAACCTCCCCTGTACAGTTTATGTCTACTAGGTTAAACTCTTTCAGTCAGTGTTGCTTCATCCATCCTGTCCATGGGAGAGGGTTCTTCCACAGTGCTCACGGCCAAACCTTGCCAGGGCTCTTGTCTTGCAAAAAGCTGCTCTGAACCAGGTGAAAGCAGGCTAACCTCAAAATGAGCCAGATGATAAGGACAGTGCGCATGGTGGGTATTGGAGATGCTTAGATTTACACTCAGGACCCTTACTGCAGCATAAGACTGGCATTATCAGGTTTAACTTCACTTTTAAAATCATTTAGGGTAAACTGGCAAAAATGCTGTGAGTCAGGAATAAATCAGTTCAGACGGCCTGTGTGTGAGAGGATGTGTGCCTCTGTTTTAGTCTGTGTGTATTCATATACTTATTCAGCTATAAAAGGTAAAACATTCTTACATGGATGGCCATAAACCCTCTATACAAGAAACACTGGGAGAGGCTGGGAAAGGGATCTGGCAGAGAAGAGCAGGATGCTGGGATACATAGGCACAAGTTCATAAACCCAGCACTTCTCAATCAGTTATATGTCTGTGTCTGTTTTAAAACAACCTTGCTTGGAAGTAAAAAACCAAGAAGGCAGCAAGAGAACGGAGAGGGTTAGGATATGATCTTTGTTCAGGGATGTGCCAGAACAGCATGTTGTGTTGTTTTATAGCTGCTGAGGAAAGGGAAGATGGAGTAGGGAATGTAAAATGACAGAGAATGAGTAGATGTGATATTTGCCTGATGTATCTTGCTGGTAATTAGTAGAATGCCAATTAGACATAAGTCATCTTTTTTTATTATTCTTGAGCTGTATAAGTTATTGCTTTAAAATATGCCACTAAAACCAAGATATTAAACTTTGAGGGATATGGAGATCTCTGTTCCTTGAGGATCTCTATATGAAATTACCCAGACAACAGGGATCTTGACAAAAGCAAGACTTATTATATCTAGAAAGAAAATGAATAAAAGCAAAAGAAATTGTGTATTCTGTGTCTAGCGTCTTGCTGCTTATTAGCCACACAGGAAGGGGCACCCACAGAGATGCAGATAAATCAGTGAGCGAAGGCAAATATCTTGCCTTTCTTGAAAACAATGCTGCTTCAATGTTATTGTTCACCCTATCTGTTCCCCTCAGCAGCCAGATCCTGAACCCTTCCCATGTTCAGGCAGTTCCCTGCTGCAGGTAAACCCTGCTGCCCACCTGCATTTTATTTTTCATTCTCCAAGCCCTGTTTTCTCTCTTTGCCAACCCACATCATCAGACACAGGACTTGTGCTGTTTTGCCTCTTGGTCCCTCGGGACATAAACCTCCTTAATGATGATTAATGGCTTCCTTTGAAGGCTCAGTCGCTGATCCTAGACCTCTCAAATCACAGATCCTTTTGAGCTCTCTACCTGTCCAGTTCTGGGCTACTCTTATAAACAGGTACACTGCTGCTTTGCTCAATGCTATACACATATTTTCTATTGCTAAGGACAGGCCTGCTATTACTGTCCTCTCCCTTTTGAAAAATATTCTGTAAAAATTATGCCCTTGGAATGATTCTGGAAGTTTTTATACATCTCTGTTGGACCATGAAATCAAAATCTTCTCGTGATCATCCTGTGCTCCCTTGTGCTGTGCTTTGGGGGTGGCAGAGCTGGCAAATCACCTTTGCCAATATGCCTCTAACACAAGGTGATGATGTATCCCGATTGTCCTGCCAGGATGTTAAGCAGCGGGTTTAATCCTTGCTAGTTCTTTAAAGTGTGTTTTATTCATTTGGCGCCTTAAGGACTGCCTCCAGCAGGTCTCCCTTGAGTGGTGCAAACTTTATTGCATCTAACCTCCAGCAGTCTGTAAACTGCAGCACCCAGGGGTAGCTGGAGATTGATATTCCCTATCGGAAGCAATTATCCTTCTTTTTCCCAGTCTCCCACAAGAGCACCTTTCTGCCATCCAAATAACAAACATAGGGCAGAGCAGTGCTCATCAAGATCTAGGTTTTTTTCCTGGGTCTTCCCAAACAAACAATAACCAGTCTGCCCCATTCCTAAACCTCCCCATTTACATCAGCACACTGATTTCATCCTGTTTGCTCAGAGCTGCACCTTTTGCAAGCTGCGTTGGCATTGATACCTTCTATTTTTACATAAGGAGGTGACTTTTCCCCACCCATGGCCATCAGCACTGCAAATCCTTTCAGTGCCTCAAGTGGGGAATCATGCCAGCAAGATGGCAAGTGGTTCAATTCAGGAATATTAACCACCTGGGTTGATTTCTTGGCATGTATTTTGGCTGCACCACAGGAGGATTTGACCAGTGCATATGCTGCTTCTGCTGTGTGCCAGCCACAAAATCTCTCACTGTTTAGCTTCCACTGCAGATTTTCAACCTCTGAGTCTGTGGGTGCTTAAGGCATCAATAATGTGAATTTTCAGCTGGGTTTATGGCATGCCTCTTCACTGCAGAGAAATGGGCTGGGCAATTCAGAGGTTCAGGCCCTCCTGTGTGGGCTGCTCTTGATGTTCAAGCAATCAGCAATTAGGCACCCTCATTTGGTGTTGGATCATTCCTCCAAATTTTCATGACCATACCTCTGGTCTAATGCTTACAAAACTTCTGTATGTTGGATTTCCATGCATTTGGTTCTGTGTGGCTGGGTGTGGTATCTGGGTCTCTGTGTGCGTCCTCCATCAGCAGACAGACATTTCCTTCTCAGGGCAGCCCAAGAGCATCAGCCCTGGATTTAGTGCCTGTCTTGAATTCTTCAAATATCCACTGTAAATTCTGGCAAGGATCTGCCAGATTCAGGCAACCAGCAAGTTTCCTCAGTCAGAACAGACTGTAAAAAAGCTGATATGATGATGTGCTCACTTTACTCTTAAGCAACTCAGGAAAGATCTGTGGAAAGAAAACAAAGTGTATGCATGCAAATCCATACTGTCATTTCCCCTCTAGTTTCCTTGGGGTTCGGCTTGACTCTCTTCCAAGGGCTCTTCCTTCCCCCTTGCTCTGCTTCTCTCTGAGTGGTCTTGGTTTTCTTTGTTTCCAGATCCCCTTGTTGAGGCAAGCCCTTTTCAGAAAGTTGTGATTTCTTTTGTCAGTTAAACACCTATGTGACTTCAAAGGCCTTGAACAGTGCTTTACTGTGTGGCTACAGGCCCCCCTGCAAGAATAATTTCCCCAATTCATTGTCCTGCTAGTGAAAGATTATTAAATTGTTGATGGAGCTTAACAATGGCTTTGTTCAAAGGCAGACATGCGTATGCCAGTTCTTTTCTCCTTGACATAAGAGCTTTAATACAAGCGTACAATGAAAGGCAGCCACCAAGGAGCACACACACAGAGAGTGCTTGTAAAACCAGACCAGTATTCCTATGTCCCTGTGCACATGAACTGGTGTACCTTGCAATACACTCCTAGGCGGTGCATGTGGCTACCTGCTCACTCCCCTCTGACACAAGCCTGCAGGTGAGGTGAGACAACTGGTCTTGCTGAAAATTAATTACAAAAAAATTAAAATGTCATGTGTTAATTCTTGCTCATGTGATTAGGACACTAGGAGGACTGAAGAACTAGCACGTGAGCAATGGTGGGAGAGGGCCGCCCTTTTCAGGATCAGTGGAAGGACTGTACAGTGTTGGCATAAGGCTGAAACTATTGCTCTATTCTTCCTGCTCAGAGCATGCCAAGCACACGCATACGTCTCCCAGCCAGGTTGTGCCTTCAGAGCAGCTTTTGGAACTTGCAATGAGGATCATTATATAGACTGTGCAGCCTCAGGCTGCTTGACATTTTGTATTATACAGACTTATTTTTGATTGCTTATCACTTCAGCAGATTTCCAAGACTGAAGCTTAAATTTTCCATGCTGGGTTTCCTTCAGGTTGATTACTTTTTCTTTTTTTCTTAAGTTTTAGCAGAGGTGTTCCAGCTGTTCTTTGAGAACAAGACATGCTGTCTTAGCCCTGCTAACAAACTGATTATAAAAATTTCTTTTTGAGACCCGGTAGCTTAACCATGCTTTGGAAAAGAGGTGTGGAATTTGGCATGGAAGCTGTCAGCATCAGTTGGGGGTGTTTGCCCCAAAATTCTGAGTCTCTCATTCAATGTATGCCAGCATGCATCCCTGTGTAGCTGTGCCCACACACTGTTGTGTGGCCTTCAAACAACAGCATTTCTCAGGGCTTATGCATCCGTGTCGTCCCCCAGAGACCTGGTGCAGGAGCTTGCTGCAGTTGCTGTTCCTTGACAGATATCCCTCCTGTTGCTTGATGGCATCCATCTCGGACATGCTCCTTCCCCGCTACTCTGGGGGTCCCCAGTTTTCTTTGGGGTGCTGGGTACTGCATGGCATGGGTTGTTCCTTGCCTAATGGGAGGATTGAGTGTGGCTTGCTCTGCTACTGGGGCATGTAGTGCACATGGACTCTGGTGTCAGGGTTCATCTGAGCATGCCTTGCTGCTTTGTGGCAGAATGGGGGATTCAGGGTCATGCTGCTGCTGGGAGATGGAGCTAGCCTTTAATGCCTCCCAGCCTGCCTGTGGTGGATGCAGCTTTCTTGGCTCCCAGGCTGACATGCAGAGGTCCATCCAGAGCTCAGAGGACCCTGTGTCCCCCTGTGCACAGCACTGTGGCTGGCAGACTAGCACTGAGGCTGGAGCTCGGTCCCTCGCTGCCTTCGTGGTCCCTGGGCTGCCAGCCAAAGGGACTCTTTCTTTTACCTTCTTCTCTCTTTTCTTGTCCTTCCTGGGGCATGTTCCCTGCCCTTCTGCTTCTTCCCTGGTGAACTGGCAAAGGCTGCCTCAAGCTCCAGTGCCCCCCCTGATTAGCTGCTGCCAGGAAGGAAAGCACGACTGCAGTTTTAATTAAATGATAAGGGCAGAGCCCCGGAAGTGGGGAGATAAGTGCAGCAGTGTCTGCCACCACACTTGCCCAGGCTCTTTCTAATTAGCTTTGAGAAGCTTTAGAGGGGAAGATTAACCCTTGGAGGGAGGCTGGCTTGGGGCGGTGGGCTGCAGCAGGCAGAGGGTGCTGAGGCCAGCCCCAGGGATAAGGGGCTGCAATTCGCCTGGAAGCATGTGTGGGCTGTGGGTTGGAGGGGACCCCTCTGTGCGCTCCCTTTGAGCCCCATGCCTAAGCAGAGGGGCCAGGTCAGCAACGATTATACCCCTGCCTTTTACAGGCTTAGGCACAAGGTAAAGCTCAAGGATTAGCCGCTCCGGTTCCTTCTGTAAAAAGTATTTGCTGCTTTAATACATCCCGTGCCTGGCAGCTGTGGGGTGGCCTGGGGCATGTGGGTTGTTGTGCTTGTCCCTGCTGCTGCCCCAAGGGTTTCAGTGCAAGTGGAGGAGTGTCAGGAGCGCAGGGCACAATCCTCCTGCACGAGCTATGGGACACATCTCTAGTCCCCTCCAGAAGCCATGATGTGTCTCAGTGATGCTCTGAGAGGGGAGGAGGGAGATGGGGTAAGAGAACCACTGTATGTCAGCAACCCATAATAATATGGACCAGGAGCTCCCCAGGACCTGGTGCCGCAAGGGCCACAGCCACACCTCTCCTGCTGTTCACCCAGACACAGCAGACCCTGGCTGGAGAGTGCATTGCACTGGAGGTCTGGGCAAGGGCACCTCAGCTATAGGCACCCTGTAGCTAGGTCGGCAGGTAGCCAGAGCTCTCACTGGCATGGGTGGTGCTGCTCCTGGCCCTGTTTGGCCTGGCCCCTTCTGGTCCTATGAGCTGGCAGCACATGGGTACCTGGGGCATGCCAGGAGGCTCTGGGCCATGCATCCGTATGTCCCCAGGGAGCCCCTGGCTGGACAGGGAGACAGGTCAGCCCCACAGATGCAGGCTGGGACCCCTACCCGGAGGGTCTGGGAGGAATCCTGTGCACGGTAGGCATTGCAAAGGCAAGGTGGGAATGTGGAAGGAGCAATTGTGTAGGTATTTGGGGAGCAGGAATGCGCATACAAGGCATGCATGAGCTGACAGCCCCTGGGGATGGCAGGTGGTGTTCCTCTGTGTATTTACATAACCATCATTAGCCCTTGCAGGAGAGGACTCAAAAGCCAGTAAAAGCCTTGTGTTCTGACCTGCCCCTTCTTCCTAGGGAGGGGGTGAAGAAGGGTGGCTGCTCTGCTGTCCACAACTTCTTGTCAAAACCTTTGTGCACTCCTGAAGGTACTACAGGAGTTGTTACTCACCTGGGCTGGATATTGCAGGGGCAAATAATGAGACTGGGAAGATGGTTTGGTTATTGCTCAGTTTTGTTTGGTTATTGCATAACTCCTCGACCTTTCTGGTGGTTATTTGTTGAATGTCTGTTGTCTGTAGGTGTCACGAGAAGTTCTTGGTTGGCCAGAGGACAGTGTTTGGATATTATAGGAACCAGGACTTCATTTTTGGAACTAGACTTGTAACTGTGTTTTATACAATGTGGATGAAGAGGGTTGCCCAGTAATGTTCATTACCTGACTTTGTTTTCAGTTGCTTGAAGTTTTGGCAAACTTCAAGGACACAATTTTGCATAGTGGACATATGCCACTTACCAAATATTTTGAAAAGTGGCATTGAAATCTGTCCAGATATTTCACATTGAAAAGGAGGTAGGAAAGGAAATGGGTAGTTTTTTCTCAATAGTAAAGCGATCCCCCTATCCTCCAGCCCCATGCTTTAGAGAAGTGATTTTCTGTCATCTCTTGACCCTTTCATTGTACCTTCCCCAATTTCTGCAGCCTGTGGGGTAGAGTGTCACCGGCAAAGTCTCTTCTTCCCAAAAAGCCTGGTATATCTCCCAGGTGGTTCTGTCCTCTCCGTGGTGTTGCAAGGGACCCCAGGGAAAATATTTTGCATCACAAAGCAGACTTTCATGAAGCAAATTAAGACTGCATGGACAATCCTAATTTTGGCATTTCCTATCCTTTGAACCCTGTAATCCTATTAAGGTAATTCTTAACATAATTATTCAGTAATTTAATGTAATATTTCTGCTTTTGTTGTCCAGTGGAGGTTGAAGCCCCACTATGCCAGGGTAGGAGATCATGTAAGCAGCACCAAAAGCACAAAATCTGTTATAGGTAGATTGAATTTGTTTCACTGAGTATCACAGGGATTGCACGGAAGCTGGGGGGCAGATGGTGCTTTCGGGAGTCCCATAGGTGCTGTAGTCTGTCGCTGAGCCTTGTGAGCCCTGCCTGGTCGCTGCAGGAACACAGTCAGTGTCCAGAGCCATCCATCTGGGTGCTTCTGCCACTGGTGCAGGGTACAGATCACCTCCTGTTGCTGTGGTGATGTGGCTGTGGGATGCCTGAGTTTCCCAGTCATCCTGCTACTGTCGTACAGCCGCCTGCAGTTTGCAGGCATAACGACAGCAGGGAGGTGGTCCCTCAAGCTCCAGCTACTGCAAGCAAGGGAAGAACATGTCCTCTGGGAGCCTGGGCTCAGGCCCTCATTGTCAACAAAGTCTTTTGGCACTACCTGTGCTGGTGAGGCGGAGACTGGTGGGTGCATCTGTCCACATTAATTACATGCTGGTTCTGCTGTGATACCCTTAGCAGGATCTGGGAAGTAATTTGCTTTGGTGCTGCAGTTAGTGTGTGCTGTTGTAATATACTCCAGAGGCCATGGTTTGATCTGCGTGTGCATCTGGGGGCTGACAGGCCATTAACTTTGGAGGAAGCTGTCTGTACTGGTGTTTAGATGCTATTGTTTAGCATGAGGGGAGAGATGCTTGGTGCTGTAGGGTCTGGAGGAGATGGCTGTGCACATTATATCTTTTGACTTTGGTGCCTAGGAGAAATCCATCTGTGTGCTGGCATCAGCCTGAGGATCTTTCTCAGTATTTATCGTAAGAGCGGGTGTTGCTCATTATTGCCCTGAGAGCTGTAGGTGTGGCGTTGACCTGCAGTAACCACCTTTATGGGCAGTGTTGGGTCGTTCTCCGATACCAGAAGCCATCTGTCTGTGTGCTGTAGTGATGGTGTTAAGTTTGGAAAGCCATCTGTCTGGGTGTTGTAGTGCTAGAGTTAGTCCCCGAAGCTGTCTGTCTGGGTGTTATAGTGCTAGGAATGGTCCTGCAAACCGTCTGCCTGGGTGTTGTAGGGATGATATTAGCTCAGTCTAGGAAAAATAGGGACTGGTGTGGACTGCAGGGAGCTCTCCGCTTGTGCTTTCAGCTTCCAATATTTCTGTACTGATTAATCTCTTGAGCATTGCTGTGGAAATGGGTGGCAGTCCAGCAGCCTTCCCCAAGGCCTGGAAAGTGAAATTAGTGTTGTGCTTGTGCTGCTCTGGAGGTAGAGGGCTCTGGTCACATCCATATGTGATGTAGGAATCAGGGACCAGAAAAAGGAGGCAGACTGGGGAGCTGCAGAAGGTGACCTTGCTGCTCTGGAGGGTGGGCGTTGCCTGCTGGGGATAATGCACTGGCCATGCCCACCTCATCTGGGGACCTTGTGTCTGTGTCTGGGCTTTGCAAAGGACATCACGGCTCCACAGCTACCTACAGGGCAGCTCCCCTCTCCCAAATGCCCTTGCAAGGGGAAGATGTGTTGGGAAGGAGACACCAAGCTCCTGTACACCAAAGGAAGGCCACGCTGAACTGGCCAGGTGGGAACTGGCTGTTGAGCATCTCTTGCTGCCAATGTGGGGGGAATTCTCCAGGCTACTGAGTTAGGCATGCTGCTGTGGGAGAAAAGCACAGAGAGGGGTAAGTCAAGGGGTGGGATGAGTGCAAGGCACTCATTCCAGCAGTGCCGGGATACAAAGATGTGAAGAATAGAATAGAATAGAATAGAATAGAATAGAATAGAATAGAATAGAATAGAATAGAATAGAATAGAATAGAATAGAATAGAATAGCGATGTGGCTGCTAGTGTAAGAAAATTAGATGTTGGGGCACACTATCCAAATAGGTGTGCTGTTACAGTGTAGTGAAGAGGGAACAGACCATGAAGCAATGGTGCCTGGAGGAAGCAGCACCACAGGGGAGTGGTATCTGAAGGGAACAGTGCTGTAAAACATGGTACCTGGAGGAAATGGCACCATTAGAGCAGCAGTGCCTGGAGGGAAGACAGCAGCAGGAGGAGGCAATACCTGGAGGGAGCAGCAGCACAGAACATGGCACCTGGAGGACGTGGCACCATGGGGGACCACTACGTGTAGGTATCAGTGCTGTGGAGGAATGGTGCTTCCCAGGAATGGCGCTGTGGGGGAACAACACCTGTAGAGAGCAACGCCATGGGAGAGTGGTACCTTTGGTAACCACACTGTGGGGGACAGTACCTGTAGGGAACAGTGCTGTAGGGGAACGATACCTGTAGGTAGTCACGCTGTAGGGGAGTGGCACCTATAGAGAACAGTGACATGGGAGAATGGTACCTGTGAGCGGTATCGCAGTAGGAGAATGGTGCCTGTAGGGATTAGCACTGTAGGCAATGGTACCTGTAGGTGTGAGCACTCCAGGGATTAGTACCTGGAGGGAGAGATGGTGCAGGAGAATGGCACCAGTGAGCTATGGTGGAGTAGGGGAATGGTGCCTACCCTCAGGAGCTGCGCTGTAGGAAGGGGATTGTTGGAAAGAGCAGCACCAGGGAGGCTGTCCCCATTGCATAGATGCTGTAGGGGCAGGCAGGGAGGACAGTGCTGCTGGAATATATCATGGGAGGTCATCACTGTAAGTGATGTTCCAGGAGTGGTCTGCAGAGCGCTGAGGGCTTGGTGTGGGAGAAGGGGGGTTTCCAGGTGTCCACACCAGGGCAATAGAGGTGGTAAAGATGCCTGCACTGGAAACACTGCATCCTTTCCTGGCTGAAAGACAGCCATTTTGAAAGAAATACCTTGCATCCCAGCCCTCAGTTTGCAGCATGGGGCGTGCTCCACCCTTCTACCCCCTGACTGAGGCTAGAAGAGGTACACTGCTTTTGGGCTCTGAACAGGGGTAGCTGGTTGAAATTATTGCCTGATGTTCTCTGTGCCATCAGGTAGGGAAGATGAGCCTTTCTGATCTCATACTTGGGGATCTAATACTTGGGGAAGCATCCTGCTTTGCCTCTAAGCCGCGCTCCCCACTCTGTCTTATTCCCCATTTCTCTGTACCACTGAACCTCTCCAGTCCTTCCTAGCATGCTGAGCTTCCCTCCACCTCCCTTCCAGGCTTCTCTGCATCCTCTGCTGTGTCACGTCCCCACAGTCCCAATGTCTTCCCTCCCAGAGCTGCTCCACTACATCCCCTCACCCGCAGGATCTGGCCTTCTGTGCTGCATCATCCCTGCTCACCCAGTGCATTCGGTGCTGATGTCTGATGCAAATGGAAGGCAGGGAGAACCAAACCAGACTGCAGATGTTGCAGATGGTGGCAAAAAAAAGTGGTTGGGGCTGGCTCTCAGCCTCTGCTTGAAGCTACCTGGCTTGCAGTGGGCAAGTGAACCTCTGCACATCTACTGCAGGAGATAGAAGTGCCTGCTGAATGAGACTGCCTGCTTTTGTCTGCTGTCTAACAGTACTCAAGTGCACTGTTGAAATCCCCCACTAAGAGCGATAATACTATTAGAGGAACCCTTGCAAGTGGCTGCAACAGGATGTGTTCCTGCCCTGCATGGGGATATATAGAGAGAAATAATTAGCAGCATCACCAATATGTGCCTCTTCCCGGAGGAGACAGCCTTGCACAGTCTCCTTCACAAAGAGCAGAGGTGCCCTGGATGTCAGGAGACGAGAACAGCCACGTCAGGACTGACAACAGAGCGTGGCTGAAGAGAGCTTCCCCTCCTCCAGCTGTAACAAGGGCCCAGGGTGTATCTCTGAATGCATCTTGTTGTAAAGCCCTAACTGTGCCCCCTTTTCATCCTAAAAGTTCAAAGGGATGCAACTTTTACTACCCTGGGTTCCTTCCTGTGAAATGTGAAGAGGCAGAGCAGCCCCTAGGCAGCTAACAAAAGGATGCCAGAGAAATGCAAAACTATAGAAAGGAGGGACCCAGAAGACTGTGAGGACTGTGAATGCCCAAACAACCACACAACCCTCCTGGCTGTGAAGTAGAGCCTTCTGGCATGGAAATGCTGATAGCAGCCCTTCCGAAGGAGCCATGCCTCTGAAGGAGCGCAGTGAGAGGGCAGAGCTCAGGAAAACATAGCAGCTGCACACACATAGCTTTTATTTTGCATGGCCAGAATGCTGTGGAGGAATGAGATGCTGGAGAGAGCATGGCCATCCTCTTCATCACATGAGAACTTTGTCAGATTTCAGGTGTTCAGAGTCACAAAACTGCATTCCTGGGGTGGAGGAGGGATCCAAAATCCTGAGTACAATTTGTAAGGTGAAGTGGGCACCTTGACCCTGAGGTGACATTTGGGCTCTGCCCCCTCACATCACACTGCAGGGCATCCAGAATCAGCACTTTGAGGGCAAAATTTCCACCTGTGTTTACCCCCAAAGAAGGATTTTTGTTTGTCTGCAGTGGCACATTGAAGTCTCTGGGCCACTGGCATATGCTGAGAATTAGGCCATACGGTCATGTTTGCTCTAAATCACAGCTATTCAGGAATTACACCCTGCCCTGTTCCTGGACTCTTAAAGCAGAGCTGGTTGTGCTCATGGCACATAATACACTCCTTTAGCAGCGGAGCTCTGATGCCAGCATCTCACTGCAAGCAAAGGGACAGCGCTGGAAAAAGACTTTGGTGCCAGAAACAGACAATGGGAAAAACAGAATAAAAGACCCTGAACACAGCGTTCCTGCTTGATCCTGCGATTTCTTAGCTGCCATTGGCGCAAGGAAATCACCACAGCTTTGTTCACTGGAGAGGTAGCTTTTATTTTGGTCCTGCCAGTACCCTCCATAGACTTGGCAAAGCACCTTCTGCCAGGGCAAGAAGAGGTGGCACTCACCCACTCCCCACCCTGGGACTGTGTAGCACCAAGGCATTTCTGGAAGTGGAAGAGTTGAGCTGTCCCATTTGTCTAGTAGGAAATTAGATGAGAGAGAGACAGCGATATTGCCTCTTGGACAGAAATGAAAGACAATGTAACACGACTTCAAACTGACCAAGCTGGTGGTCACCAGGGCATCCTGTTGTCCTGAGAGGAACAGCTGGTGTATCACCTAGACACAGGCTCCAGTCTCTCCTTTGACTTGCACAAAGTAGAGGCAAAAACTGAGCTGTCTTGCCTCTGCTTTTGTACCTTGCTTTCTATCTGTAGCGAGAAGAAAGAAATGAGGCAACTTTCCACATGCTCAGGAAATAGGACAATTGGTCTGTGTCCAGCCCTGAGAATGACCCCCAAGACATGCACTGGCAAGCTATGCTCTCACACTGGCCTGTGCGGGCATCTTGTCCCCTGTGATGCTTGGGCTTCTGCTTTTGCACCCTGCAGCATGAGCATGGCTGTCCCCTGTGCATGAGTTCATTTGCGTGTGCCAATTTGTGATGCATGAGCATGTTAGCGTGCACCCAGCTGGGCTGTACGTGTGTATGTGCACATTGCCATATGATGCACAGCCCCAGTCCCTCTGTACACAGGGGCTCGAGGTGCTACAAGCCAGGTGTCTTCAAGCTTTGCCTCAGGTTCCTGTGTGAGTCCTGCAATGGCCAGTGGGCTCCAGGGAGGCTAGGGTAAGACTGGAGAAACTGGTGAGAGACCAGCAGTGGTGGAGAAACAGCCTTAAGGAGATTGGAGCAGGGCCAGGAGAGGCCAAGGGACTCCTGGAGGCAGTGGGTACCAGAGGGATGCTGTGGGGCTCAGTGCAATGTGATGGGGAGGTTTGGCAGAGGCTGAGGGGTCCAGGAGGATCCTAAGGGTGGGTGTGGAGGCTGGGGGCTGTGTAATGATGTGACCCTCTCGTCCTTTTTCTGCTCCTCATTAGAGTCCCCTGAGCGGAGCAGGCTGTGAAGGGGGTCTGCGCTGAGGTATGTCCTTATGGCTTCTGCCAGGATATCACAGCTTACATGTGCGCCAGGGGACGGGACACAGAAGGTGGCTCCCAGCATGGGGAGAGCATGAGTGCCAGAGCCTCCACAGGAACCAGGGGGAAAAACTGGGGTGCCTCAGCCCCCAGAGGAGCTGAGAATTTGGGATACAGTCACTGGGGGTTGTTTTAGGGCAAGATATTCTCACACACTGGTTTGCTGCCAACTTTGCCCCTTCTTCCATGCCCATCTCTCTAGCTCTCACTTATGACCCCTGTCCACCATTCCCATCATTGTGTGGTGCCTTCTCCTGCAGAGACCTTCCTCACATCCTGGGGTTGCCTGTATGCAAAAGCTGTGCCAGGGTGACTTGGGGATGCCTGTGTCCAAGAGCGCTGAACTGGTGGCAGGAGGGACGTGCTGATGAAGGCAGAGGCCCCAGCATGGCTCCAGTTTTCTTCTTCCCAGGGCTGAGGGAGTGCCAGCTGGTCTTTCCTTTTTTGGGAGGAGGGGGCTATGTGTACCAGTGTGTATCTGATGGGAAATGGCATGCCCTGAGCTGTGCAAAGCCCCATGTGTCTCAGGTCCCCAGAGCTCCTTAGTGTCTCCTTCCATCAGGCAACAGAGCTGTTTGTCAGCAATGCAGTGGAGTGAGCTCCTGGGTGGAGAGATAGTGAGGACTTCTGTGAACCAGAAGGGACGTCTACAGGTCAGAGCAGTCTCAAGGTCATGAGCAGTCCCTGCTTTCATCCCAGCATCAGCACCAAGCTTGATCTGCCAGCAGGTCTTGTGGTAGTGGGCAGTGATGTGTCCCAGGCAGTGGCAGGGGTTATGTTGTGCCCCAGGTTGGGGTAGATGGCAAGCAATTACTTGTATCTGGGATGGCTCTTGGAGGGACACTCACCTCTGCATGGAAATGCCAAGTTTCAGCCTCTGAAGACTTGTGACAGGTACTCCTTGTGTAAAGGATGTGTGGCCAAGGCTGGTGGTCAGAATTTCCCAGCTCTGCCAGGAGCAGGGAGCTATTGATGCCCTCTGATACCTGGCTCTCTCAGGGGCAGGTGTTTGGTCCACAGAGGGGCTTGGGCAATCCTGGGGCAGGGACTCATGAGTATCAGATATGTCCAGCCTCTCTGGGGTAGACATGGGTTTGCCCATATGTGCTTTGCTGTGCTTGGGGTTTTCAGGCTCTGTGGGAGATAAGCCAATGTCTGAGGACTTCTGGCTGGGCTTGGGGCTCCTGTTAATGGGTGCTTGGGGAGGCTTGCCGGTGGCCTGGCTTGCCTGATAGTGAGCAGGACAGGGCTGCCCAAGGATGGTGCTCAGGAAATACGGTTATACCTCAGGGCAGTGAAGAGCAGTTCCCTCCCTCTGCACAGTGAAGCTGTCAGTGGTGCCCAAAGGCACTGGAGCAAGAGAGTTCCTGGAGCCTAGCAGGGTCCAGGTGGTGCCCATGGCTGTGGGGTGATGAGTCCAGTGGCAGCCTGTCTCCTGCTGTGCAAATCCAGGCTGTGGGGCCCCTCCTGTGCAATGCCCGTCTCCCAAGGGGGGTGGGCTCAGTGAGGCCTGTGCTCTGCCTCCCATTTCTCTGCACGCACCACTGCAGGAAGGATGCTTGTCAAGGGGGAACTGGGGCTGTGAGCTTGGATGGGAGGTGTTGGCTTTCAGGAACCTTGGGTTCTTCTTCCAGCTCTGCCTTTGCTCCCTGGGTGGCCGTGGGTCCATCTGTCCCCTCCCACCACAGGAGGCTGCGGGTAGGACAGAGACATCCAGGCTTTGCTGCTCTTCCCTGTGCTTCAGCCTCATGTCCGAAGCTGGTGGTACCCAGGTGTGCTTAACAATGCTCTTGCTTGCTTCTCTGCAGATCTCCGGCCTCTGCCTGATGTAGCCATGACTGGGACCTGCACCCGGGAGTGCACAGAGTTTGGCCACTCCGATACCTGCTGGATGCCTGGCCAGTCCTCCCCCAGCCGCAGGCCCAAGAACGCCCTCAAACTCTCCACTTTTGTGCCTTACCAAGACAGAGGGAGTCAAGAGCAAGTCGGGAATGGCAGCCCCAGACTCTCAGAAGAGCGCAGCACCAAAATGGCCAACCTCCGCCTGCTCCCCACGTACAGTGCCTTCTCCAATAGTAGCCATGAGCCCTGCAAGGACTCTCCCATGGAGGAAATTCCTCTCACCCAGACCTCGGACTTCCAGCCAGCCACCACCCCCTCGTCCCAGACCACCAAGAGGGAGATATACCTGTGAGGCTGGGTGTGAGGGGCAGGGAGCAGATGTGCTTCTAAGGCCAGTGTCCAGAGGAACATTTTAAACTTCAATGCTTTATCGCTCCAGTGGCCGGTTCTCCAGGCTGTGGGCTCGGCGGACAGCAGGGCAGGGCAAGGCAGGGATGAGAGGAGCATCTTTTTATTCCTTTGTTTCCTGGGGCCAGGGGTGGGTGAGAAGGTTGAAAGCATCTGAAACCCAATTTCCAAGCACTTGTGGGTGCATGTCTCCGAACTGCTGCGTCGCTGGGGAGGGCTGGGCAAGCTTCAGGTGTGGAGGGAACGGCTGGGGAGAAGGGCTTACGTACCAAAGGTCCACGCAGAGCTGGTGGAATTCCTGGGCATAGGACAAAGGGTGTCCCCACGCATGGGGAGTGAGCTGCCTGTCTCTTTGCTGTAGACTCCTGTAAATATGAATCTTAGGAATGACATTCAAGTCCTGCCTGATTGAAACTTTTTATTGTCCTTGAAACAAAAGACGTTTAAAAAAAAAAAAACACAAAAAAAAAAAAAGAAAAAAAGAAAACAGAAACAAACTACAGGGAGCAAATTCCAGCTTTGAATGGTTTGCTGTGTAGAAGAGCCCGCGGGAGCGCAGCGTCCGGCCCACACTCGTGTTCTATATTGTAAATAGAGATGTGACCAGTCCCTGAAACAGCAGCTGGGGAGCTGGAGGAGAGGGGCAGTGTCCTAGCTGGACTGTAAGGACTTTGCTATTTTTCAGCCTGAATCTCTTTCTGAACGTTGTCACTGTGCCCACAAGCTGCAGGGCCCCTAGGGACTGTCCTGTGCCATAGGTGGGGTCTGCTTTGGGAGGGGGTTCCCTGGTGGTGGCCCTGCACCTGGCAGGTGGAGGAGGGATGGAGAAGCCCCCAGTCAAGGGACCGGCTGGGTCCGGAGAAGCCCTCAGTCCAACTCTGCTGGCAGGAAGGTTGTCATTGGCTGTGGTATCTCAGCCCATTGCCTTGTGCCTCCTCCGGGGCAGGGGATGCCCATGAGGCCGGCTGTGCCATGCCTTCGACCTCCGTCCCGTCTGCCTGTAAGCCACCATTGCCTTTGTGAGGAGGAGCTTTGTCTCAGGGTCACACTGGGGGCCACCGAGCCCCTGCCTGCTGGACTCCCACTGCCCTTAGGCCACAGGGCCACTCTCAAGGGATCCAGCTTTCTCTTCCATTGTCAAAGGTCGACTGGTCTCCCTGGCAGGTTTCCGCTGCCCTGGCATCCTCTGCTCCCTTGCAGGGTACCCAACTGGGGCAATGCTGTGCACGCAGTGGGGACAGGACCCCCTTACCCCTCAATGGTCTCCCTGGAGGGGGACTCCTGGGCGCTTTCCTGAGCCTCTCTGCTCCCTTGAAAGCCAGGACACAGTCCTGTTTTAGGGGGCTTCGCGTGCACCCCTGGAAGAAGGGGTGCAGGGGACTTTGCCTCATTCCTGGGTAGCCCTTCCCGGTCCTCCCCTGCCAGGATGTGGGGAGGGGCTGTGCTGCACCATTGTTCTTCCTGTACTTGCGTGCGCATCGATCGTCTTCAACTCTGGGATCTTCCTTAGGGAGTGAGGCCAGTAGTAACTGCAGGATGGTTCCCCCTGCAGCTCATCTTTGGTCCACATGGTCCATCACTGCAGGGCTTGCGGATGGCTCTGCCGGGCTTGACTGCCACAGGGACACCGCAGGGACAGGGCACCCCAGCCGCTGCAGGTCAGAGACGGCCCTGCCATAGCTGTAGTGCCTGTTGGGGTGCAGCGTGCTGGGACTCCACCCTGCGCAACCTCCTTCCCCCCTCCTCCAGCATCCCTCTCTCTGAGCAGCTCCTCTCCCTTTGCTATGGTGGTGGTGGCAAGATGCGGCCAGTTCCCTGGTGCAGCTCCAGTTGACGTGAGGGGACATGGTGCAAGCCGAGCTCGGGTGACAAGGGAAGGGCAGCAGAAGGTGCCTGCTTGCACCTGCTCTGTCATGCCCCAGCCCTGCTCCTCACCTTCCCTGGGCGCCGTTGTGCCACACTGCATCACCCATGGCCCTGGCACCTTCGGATGCCACCTGGAGGAGGCAGGACCCTCCTCCCGGCCTCCTGCTGCTGCTTCCCACCAACCAACTGGCTGGGGGTCCCTTGAGACAGGCGCGATGCTCCCGGTGGATGTCCGGCCTGCCTGTCCGGGCATCCCTGCTCTACCCTTGCCCGCTGTGGGTGCCCGGCGGGGCCCACATTCCCCTGGCCTGGCTGCCTGAGCAGGTCATGCTCCTGAACTTGTTTTTATTGTAGCTCTGTAGTTTCAGGGCCAAACTGGGCAGAATGTGCAATTTGGCCACGCTGGCCAGGATCTTTGACTCCACTGCCAACTCGACTGCTCACGCCTCCCCTTGGCTCAGGCAGTGGCAGTGTCCAGTGCCCCTCTTGGGGACACCCCCGGGAGAGTGACGTAGCCACATCTGAGGGGTGCTTGTCCAAGACTTGCTTCCCCCAGCCCTTTGCCTGTGGGTGGGCTCCCTACCTTCTTATCGGGGTCACCAGAGGGACCCTGAAGCTCGAAGACCTGTGGCTGGAGTAGCTGTCTTGTCTCCTGGAGCACCTGGCAATGTTCTCAGTGTGGTGCAAGGCAGGACTGAGTACAGAGGGGGTCCCCAAGGGGTGGGAGGAATGGGTGCTGGGGATGCGTGCCGTGGTGGGGGGCGGATGAGTCTCATTGGGGGTGCACAGAGAGATGTTGGGGCTGGGTCTTTGGAGGGGTGCATAGTGGGGAGAGGGCACGGGTGTCTGGAGGGGATGGGGAGGGGATGGGTGTCTAGGGGGAGCATGGCGGGGGGGCGAGGGTGGGTCTGTGGGGAACAACAGGTGGGGCAGTGGGAGTGGGTCCTCAGTGGGGTGCCAAGGGGCGGGAGGCTATGTGGGGTGCAGCGGGGATGTGTCCCTGGGGAGGAGAAGGCTCTGGACATTGGTTCTGGGAGAGGGGGTGTTGGGGATTTGTCCAGGGGTGAAGTTGACAGTGTGACTGGGGATCAGTCCTGGGGGAGGGTGAAGAAGAGGTGCTGGCAGAAAGAAGCTCATTTGCACAATTATAAGCCAGAAGGATAAAGCCTCTGTGCACGTGGAAGGGGGGAAGCTCCCCACGGGCTCCAGTCTAGACAAGCACAGGGAAGAGGAGGGGGGTTTGATGCCTCTGTGGAGGGGTTCACTGTATCTGACACTGCACTAGGACAAGCCAGGGGTAAAACCAAAGGTGGGAGCCAGGGAGCAGGCGGGCTGCGTGGGAAGGATCTAAGTGACCCCTTTGTAGCTCTTCAGTGTTGGTTCTATTTATACGAGATTTCATTTCCTTGCTTGTGATGCCTTGTTTTTTGTACAGTTTTATGTACATGCAGGTGTAGCTTTTCTAAAGGAGAAGTCCTATGGCAGAGTAAAGTACCCAACTATTTTTCAGATGGTGACCTATGTCTAAGGCAATGCCTCTTGCTAAGGTTGTATTGCTCTCAATGTGTGATGCATTTCCCTGTGCGGGGAAGGCTTTGGGCCTTGGGCTTGGTTTTCCCCGGGCGCTGTGAGCACAATTGATTCCCTTGTAATTCTTTCTGTTTGGAGCAGTGAGCATGACACCGTCGTGATCCCCTTTCTGTTCTCTCCTGTTCTGTTTGTTTGCTGAGCTGTCAGATGACCAACTCCATTGTAATTAGCCCTTCCTAAAGCTTTACAATAAAAGTGTGAAAACCTGGGTGTCTGTGCCTGACATTCTTCCCATGTGTTGCATCCTTGGGGGCAGCCAGGGGCATCCTCAGGGAAGAAAACACATAGAGGCAGTGAAGAACCTTGGTGGCTGTGGGGAGATACCTGCTCCTGCTGCCCTCCTTCAGGTGCAAGGAACCCTGGCGTCTGCTCTTGTCTCCCTGCTCCTGTTTTTCAGCTTAAGGATGGTTCTGCACAGGTATGAGTAAGATAAACCCACAAAGCAGTTTGCCACAGACAAATCTCCTTTATTTAAAACCAAAATGTTTCAGTGAAAAGACATCTTCAGCCCTAAGGGTGCCTGCACTTGTGTCTATCACCAGATAAGTTGGGAACTAGGGAAAGTCCCACCAACCAGCTCCAGACTCCCTCCCACCTCCATCACTGCTCCTTGGAGACCCGATGTGATTTCCCACCATTTCACCACCTCCTTTACCAAGCATAGTTGATTTTTTTAGGTAGTTTAGACCTTCTAGAAACAGCTGGGCCACTTCAAACCAGGGCATATTTGTGGCTGCCTCCTACTGCAGCTGCAGGGACCTTGTTCAGCTGTAGCTGTTGTGTTTTCCTGCTTGCCTTTGCACCAGATTGCGCTAGGCAAGATCAATAGCTGTACAGGGTAGTTCCCTAGCACAGAGTACAGATGCTTCCCTTATTAGTCAGGTTACATACATGTGTCTTGTCGGTGTTGGGATCACACACAGCACTGCACCTCGCTCTGCTGAGCTGCAGGCACTGGGCTTGCCATGGTCTTAGCACTGGGAAAAGGCAAGACTCACCCCCAGCTTGGAAGACACTGGCAAGCACCCCTGGGAAGGAAGTTTCCAAGTGGAGATGTAGACATTCATCCCCTCAGTGGGGTTTTGTAGGGACTTCTTTTCTATCGTCCCCTTCTCCCTGGGCTCTTCTCAGGGCAATGCAAAGGGAAGCCAGTACCACCCAATTCCAAGGGATCATGTCCGTATGGGTAACGGAGTGGCCTCTCAGCTGCCCCTCTGTGCAGGCACGCTCCAGCTGGGCCGCAGGGATTTGTCTCTAGGGGCCCTGGAGAACCAGGTGGCCTTGCTGGATCCAGATGTTGAGGATAGTGCCTCCCCTCCCACAGGTAGCACCCACACAGAGCTCTCAGCACCCAGCTGCCCCCAGGATAACTGGGATCACCAAAGAGTGTCGTCCGAGGCAGAGACACAGTCCCATGACCTTCCTGTCCCTCCTGAGCATGCCTGGCCTTGTACCATGCCTTACAGTTGCTCCTCATGCTCCCACCCAGTCAGCCCAGGCTGTGCAGACCCCCTATGCCCCCATTCGTGACTCCTTCCCCTCCTCTGCTCTACCCTCCTCTGCCCCCCCCTCCAGTATGCCCATCCTACCCACTCCCCCACCTACTCCGTTCCCTCCTTGCCTCTCCTTCCCTACTCCACTGTGCTCCCCCCTGGCAGACCCTGCCCTCCCCTCACCCCACCCCAGTGCAGCAAGCCTTCTCAGTCCTCCGGCACAGCCCTGAGCATCACACCCAGCCAGCTATGTGCTGGTCTGGAAACTGTTTCCATGGCAGCACACATTGATTACCGGGGTGGGAAGGGGCCTTGTGGATCCTGCTGGTGAGGATGGTGAGGCTGCCCAGCATGGCATGGCGTTTGGACACGAGGCTCCCCAGTCAGTACTGCCCTTGGGATGGGTTTCAGTGTCCAGCGAGGCAGGTGGATGTGGAAGGAGTATTATCCAGCCTAGGATGGTCCCACTGGGCTGGGCCTCAAGAGCAAATGGAGTTGTGCGACATGGCCTTGGTGTCCCTGCCAAGTCCACCCGTCCTTGGAGATTTGCACAGCCTGGGGCTCCACAACAATCATTCCTAGCCTAATGTGGAGGGGTTGGGAAGCTGCTCGTCCTGCCCGCTACTTGGCAGCCTCCCCTGGGGTGGGAGCGCCTGCAAAGAGGGGCAACTGGCTGCCAGGTGGGGATGGCACGTAAAGGGAGATGGGCTGGGCAAGAACTGCTTGCTGCATAAGCTTTGTTTTGATCTGGTCGGGGGACAAAGTGAGCCAGCAAAGCTCTGCACAGAGTTGGCTGAAGGGTCCAGACAATGAATTCCCATGAGGGTGGCTTTCTTGCTGGGGTGAGCAATGGGACAGCAGACTTTGCTACCTACCTGTGCTGTGATGGTGGCCACAGATGAACTCCTGGAATGGGAACAGGGTGCTGGGCCACTGCTGTGCCAGCCTGATGTTTGGGGTTCAAAAAGAGCTGAAAGCAGTTTAAGAGCTGACACCATCTCTTCTGGCATAGTATCTGTTTATCCCATGATGCCCACAGGCAGCTGTGGACAGCTGTGGGGCCACAACAGCAGGGCTGGCTGTGGACATGGCAGTGATAGGCTTCAGTAACCTACCCCATGGTGAGATGCTGAGAGGAACAGAGCCCACCATGCAGGAGGAGTGGGACCATGGTACAGGGAAGCTGCAAACCCCTCCTTCCCTGGCTGGCTTTAGGCTGCGGGGAGGTCATGCCTGCCCAGCTCATTCCTCCCGTGTACTGCTGTTAATAGGATAAGCAGGGCTGCCTCTGCTCGTGGCAGCCATGGAGCCCAGCCCTGCATATGTTGCGGTGGCCTCTGGAGGAGATTGGATATTGCGCTACAGGAGAAGGCCCTGTAATCGCCCACAGGATGATTGGGATTTGCAAGCAGCTCGGGAGAGGCGGGGGACCCAGCCCCAGGCAGTTTTCTGCTGTGTCTCTGGTTGTCTGGCAGTGTGATGAGGGGGATTAGGAGATTTAGAGCAAGCCCAGCCCCCTCTCCAGGGGGCTTTTGAACTGAAGCCCCAGCAGAATACGCAGCTCAGTTTATTCCCATAGGCAGACTGATAGAGAGAAGTCTGGGGTGCTGCTAATAGCAGCGAATCTAAGAGCAGGAGCTTTCCCCCCCTCTGCTAGCAGGGAGTTGGCATCATCCAAGACAAGGAGAGACTATCAGTTTCCTCCATGGCCAGATGCTCAACCCCCAGCAGCTTTCACCCCACACTGCTATTCCCATCCCTTTCTTGAGCTGATTCAAGCCCCACCCTCTGCGGTGCTGCAGTCACCCCTTAGCCTGGAGTGAACCTCTGAGCTCCCACACCAGAATGGCCTGGCGCCATGTTTTAATCACACAAGGAGGCACAGTTGGTTGGACCGTGCTCTTCTTCCCCATCTGCTCGTGGCAGTTGTAGAGCTAAGCCTGGCCCACACAAAGGCAGACACTCTCTCGACAAGGGAACGCTCTGTGGGGGCTTAGTGCAAACACGCCTAATGGGATTAGTACAAATGGAGGCCACGCTCTGTTCCAGTGGAGAGGGAAGTGTGCCTGCCCTCCCTCCCTGAGCTTGTCTTTCCCTCCCTTCCTGTCCATCAACCCCAACCTGGTGCCAATCACCAGGTATCTCAGCACCTATAGAAAAGGCATCTTTCTAAAACTTGCTGTCCTGGGCTCCTCCAAATCAACAGATGCAATGCATCGGATACCTTAGCTCCCTGAGCCTATCTTCCCACCCTGATCTCATTATGGACAGCCAGCTTCTGTTGCAGAACCCAGCTGAGTGCCACTTTCACTTGTGAAACATCGCCAACTTGTGAAGTTATCAGATTTGACTCTGGAGAGAGAAGTTTTTTCAAAATGCTTTAAAATGGAAGCTTGCAACGTTAGGGTGGACACCAAACCCCCCCTCAGTTCTCTTTGCAGCAGCCTTGTCACAGCTCCAGAGCTACAGGGGGCCAGGGTGCTCTGGAGCCCTGTGATGCTCTGCTTCTCTTTTTGGACAGTGTGGGATGGGTCCGGAGGGCCGTTAGCACCTACCCTTGATTAGTTAGCATTGTAATAACATGGAGGCTCCCTCCATAAACCACTGTGGTGTTATGACTGGCACCATACAAACACGGACCAGAGATGTTTGCTTCTCCGACATTGTCACACTGATGTGATTTATAACATGATTATGCTGGGCTGTGGGCAGACTACCAACCCATGCAACCACAACCCCAAGCAGATACCTTCCCCACCAGCTATCCTGTGTGGGAAGCTCAGCCCCCTGTGAGAGGGCAGCTGCACGTATAGACTGAACCTGGGCATCAGGGTTTGTAACTCTGCAGTTGAGATGAGCCCTTGGAGATGGCACAACAATGGCTGTTAGCTGGGAGGGGGCTATAATTAGGCAACTCTGATTGATAGTGGCTGTCACACAAGGCAATCGTGGGCAGGGTGGTGTCCTGGCAGTGTGGTGCCAGCCACCCTCTCTTGGCTGCTGCAGCTTGGAAAGGACGGAGGGATGCTGCTACAGAAACTGCTCCTGGGTCTCCCACCACACAGGAGAAGGTGTCTGTGGGCAGCTGCATGGCTCACCATGGAGGTGACATGTAGCAGCACCTCTACACCCATGAGAGATGAGCTTTGAAACTCTTCACAGTCAACAGGGGAAATTCATGGATGTCTTGCTGCTGTGTCTCCTAGCCTTGTCCTTAGCTGCTTTTCACTTCTCCTCCTGCTTTATGAAATAACTCCGTATCTGAGGAAAGGGCTGCACAGGCTGCCTTCCAGACTCAGAAACATAGCAGGGAGTGAGTGACTTAAATGGCTTTTCCAAAGACCACACAGAACTAGGATAGTCCTGAATTGTTGGTCCAGCAGATGAAGGGCTCTCCCAGGACTTTGTGTGGCCTTTGGGCACCATCTCTGGAGTCAGCTGGAGCAGGTCAGGCCTCAGTTTCCCTGTGAATACATGGATCTGATCTGGAGAAACCATTGGGGCAGGCTGCTCTGCTCACTAAATTTATTGCCTGCATGGAGATATCACAGCACAGTGGCACATCCTTCACCCAGGCAGACTCAAACACAGATAGATGACTTGTGAATCTGGGGAACACCCCAAAGCTCAGCAATTTGTACCCAAGCACAGTGGAGGTTTGCAAATGGAGGGTGTCCATCATTAGGAAATTATTAATAAAGATCATCTTGCCTTGCCCACACACTAAACACATCACCCTGATGGTGCATCCCGTGTGCTTCACTCTGAGCAGCCACTTCCACCTGCCCCCACACGCGTACTGCCTTGCTGCAACAAAAATTGAGCTGAGCAGGAAAGCCTTGAAGGAAGGAAACAGCTGTGTGCCAGCAGTGCTCACTTGAAACTGTGCCAAGCCTGGGCAGGACAGTGGGGAATGTGCTGGGCACAACTGGATCAGCAAAGCGCTGGGCCTGGGCTTGTTTGCAGGGGACGGATGGCCAGGGGAAGCAACGAGGCAGGTGCAGAGCAGTGAGGAGAGTCGGAAGGTGTCAGGAGGATTGGAGCCTTCTTTCCCTACCTTATCTTACCTTGGACTAAAGCCTTACTCCATGCCATCTCATCCAACTCACTGCTCTGCTCCTGTTTGTGTTTCTGCTGTCTCCAGTTTCGCAGGGGACCTTCTTCATCCCTGGCAGGTCAGACTCTTCCATGCACACTCAACACACAGATCGAGCAGCTCCCACGTGCCATGCTTGCTCCTGCAAGCAGACCCATCACTCATGTGGGAGATCTAGTGGCACCACAGCCCCTGTGTTATTTATATCACAGCCCAGCAGCCACCTCCAAGCATGGCCATGAGGGCATGGCACTCCTTTCCTGGGATAAGCTGTGCTGCTGGAGGTAAGACAAGTGGGAAAGGACTGGCCATTTCCAAAGAATGAAAAACAAAGGAGAGGCTGTCTTCCCCTGCCTTGCACAGCTCTCCATAGCCTGGAACCTGCTGAATTATGCTCATGACTCAAATTTGCAGGAGGTGAAGAGATGATAAAATCCTACTTGCTGTTCCAGGGCTCCACCTCCAGCCTGATGCAGTGCTGGCATATGCTCCAACAGCACAGCCACCAGCAATGGCTGAGTATGGCAGCACACCAGAGACAATGCTTGAACCCTTCACGGATGTTGCCCATCAAACAGCCTTTGGGACATGGTGAGTTCCCAAATGGGTCACATGTGAAATAAAATGAGCCACAGCTGAGCCTTCTGGGAGCTGATTTTTCCCACTCCTAGCAAGGCTGAGCACTTGCTTGGTGACATCCTCATCCCTCATGTTTGTCCTCTCATCCTCTTCCTCCAAAGCAGCCCAACACCAGCCCCTGAGGACCCCTAGAGCCCGCCTTGTGCCTGGACAGAGGTCCTGGTCACCTTGGCAGCAGATCCCCAGTCCTGGTGACCTAGAATGAATCACCACCCAGAGGCTGGCCAGTCTGGGGTCTTCCTTCCTCATTCCTGTTCTGTGGCACCAGAGTTTTCTCAGCCAGTCTGAAATCAACATCCCACCTCCCCAGGCCAAAATGAGAGACAACAGAGCTCCCACATGCTCCGGAGCTGGACTTGGTTAATCAACTCCTGCCTTGTCTGGAGTTGGACACTCTCTGGGAGTTTTCCAGGGCCACAGGTCAGTGGTGGCAGCATGGGTCGATGCAGGCGAGACATTGCTCTGGGATCAATCCTCCGCTTACCCTGTCAGCTCCTGTTTAACCTATCAGCCTGCAAGCCTCAGTGGAGACAGCAAAGGAGTGGGAGGTTGAGTCTGCCCTGCCAGCAAACATGGCATGCAGCCCTTTTTGGGACAGCTGTCTGTAGCCTGGCACTGTGCATAGGGAGAGGTAGCCAGAGCAGCTCTCTTCCCCTGGCCCATAGCCTCCCTGGGGCAGGAAGGGTATCCAAGCAAGGGCTGAGGTAGAAGGAAACAGAGAGAGGCTGGCTATGAAAAGAAAGGAGCAGAAAGGGCACGTCCAGGCTCCCTCAGCATCTCAAGTTGTAAAAGAAACAGAGAAGCAGTGGTGGGACCAGCTAGCTGCAAGTTGCGCAGAGACCAGGGGGCATGAGTAGATCCACTAAAGGAAAGACAGTGTTGAATGGAGTAGGACAGGCTTCATGGGGTCCTGAATCCTGGGCTGTGCAGCTGAGTCTTGCCAGCTAGCCCAGGCAAGACAAATGCCTTGAGAGCAAACCTTCCTCCAAGCACCATCTTTCCCCTGTCCTGGGGTGAAGGGTTGTCCACAGTAGCCTGGGCACTATGGGGGTACATGGCACACTGCATACAGCACATACTGGGGAATAATGGCCAGCATCAGTGTGTGGGCAGCAGCTGCTAGTGGTGCATGGGTTTACACACACATGCCACCCTCCTCCCCACACAGCTGAGAGCACTCCCTGTGTTCGTGCATGCTTGTGCTGGCAGAGGTGCTCTGTGTATGACCAAATATCTGAGCAGGGGGCCATGCATGCAGCCAGCCACAGAGCGTGTCCCTGTGTGGCCTCCCTAGATATGGGGTGGAGGGGCACACGCTGCCTGTGCTCACACATGCAGCCACAGGCAGGTGTGTGTGCTGCATTCAGCCAGGGGCGGTTATTATTCTTTATTAGTTTTCCTGTCCATCTGACATATTCTTTATCACTCTGACTCAATCTTTCACTCGTTCTCCTTCTCTCCCTCAATCATCCTCGATTAGTTTTTCTGTCTGCCTTCCATTCCCGTATTCTTCATCAGGCACTCCCTCTTCCACCCTCCCCCACTCTCCCTCTCGTCGTCTCTCTCCATCTCCCCTCCATGCAGCTTTCCTCGCTCCTGTCTCATCACCCCCACAGCTGTGGGAGACCGTGAGTGTGGAGTGGTCAGGAAGTGTGGAGTCATCATGGCTCTTTTCCAGGAGCTGATGGCTGCTCAGCCACCATCCCTCCAAGCGCTCCCACTCTGTCTCCATCGCTGCCCTGGCTGCCAGGCACTGGGGATTTTCCTAGCTGCCAGGAGCAGCCTGGGGATGCTGAGTGACTCCAGCCCCGCAACTGGCACAGACGCTGCTATGCTGCTGAATTGTTTGCAGATTAAACCCCTGTGTCAAAGCAGCTCAGGAGCCAACATCTCCTTCAAGAGGGAGCAGATACCATTGGATGTTTGTGCCTTGCTTCTGCTTCCCCACCCCTCTGCTCTTCCTCCAGTCCATCCTAGCATGCACCCTCTAGCAGGGAAAACACTTGTCTTATGCTTCATCCCCATTCTGCTTCCAGGCTAGCAGCAGAATTCCCTGAGTAGGCTGGTGCTGTAGGACTTGTCTGTGAGACTGAAGGCAGCTGGCCAGATGCCAGAAGAGGCCCTGGCTGACAGCCCCAGGCCAATTCACAGCCTTTACTGCCTCTTATCTCAGCGTCTGTGCTACTCCTGCTGGGGTGCCCCTGCCTGCACAGACCTGCAGTCACCAACCACACATGGGGGAGGTCGGAGCAAGGATACGGCCATGTGGTAGGATGGGGTTGCATGGGCAGAGACTATGGAGACCAGGGAACAGACCTGCTGGTGGACCTCAGGCTTTGAGTCATGGTGAGAAAGCACAGCATAGAGGGATGCTCTGGAAGGCACCTTTGACTAACGACAAGGATGGATGAAGACATACCCTGCATCCCCCAGCAGAGAAGGCACAAATATTGTGCCTCGCCTCCCTCTCTTTGAGGGCCAGAAGGTAAAATCTGGAGCGCTGGAGGACTCAGGTAAGTGAAATGGGCTAGCAGTAGCTGCTGTTGATTTGTGGAGACAGTTTCTGCTCAGTTGCTCTCCCCCCCAGCCCAGGAGGAAGAGGGTGCCTGCAGGACCCCGTGCTGGCTGCATCGTTGTCCCTGTCTCCCAGCATGGAGGAAATCAGAGCTGGTATTGAAGGAAAAACCCTCATGCCACAGCAGTCTCCTCTGTGCTGCATGTGTGTGGCACGGGTGGGTATCTTGACCCATCAGCTGGGGAAAGCACAGCGTTTCTGCAGCTGGGCCCAGCATGGTGCTCAATTTTGGGAGTGAGCCGTCCTATGTAGAGTCTGATTTCCCGACACTGCGCTTGCTGCTGTTGCTGGCTGAGAAGCCTCGTCACTGCCCAGCCCCAGAGCTGCCTTTGCTCTTGCCCACAGTGTCAGAAAAGTTCATTTCAAGGGTTGGTGGGGACCTGAGTTGGAGCTGGGAAGCCACATTGGATGGGAGACCTCATTAGTGCCCAGCAAAGCCCCAGGACCCTCACTGTACAGTGGCAAGCTCCCCTCTTGGCAGAGGGGTGCTGCAAGAGGCGATCGGCCCTGCATTGCATCTGCTGCTGATGCTGATGTATGTGACAGGAGCGGGGGTTGCCAGGAGACAGCATCCTCCTCCTCGGGTGCTGTGCAACCAACACGGCTCTGTGCTGGTGATGTAATGCTCCTCCGGCGCCGCTCATTGCCAGCCTGCCCTGTCTCTCCCTGCCAGCGATGGAGGGGAAAATGCAAAAGCCTTTACAGACATTCCTGTCGCCTTCCTCTATCTGCGTTGTGCTCCCTCCCCTCCTACGGTTACAGTGAGCAAGGCTTTGCAGAAACCAGCTTCAGCATGGGCACCAAAAGTCCTCTTGTGCCCCTCCGTCGTGGGTTGCCAGCCCTGTCTCCCAATGTGCAAGGTCCATCACGGACCTGCTGCTCAGGTTTTGCCTACATACACAGTCCACAGCAAGATCTGAAAAGGTCTTCATCGTTTGTTCAGATATGGAGGGGAAAGGGAGAGGCAGATGGCCACTCACACACACAGAGGCTCATTGAATAAATATCTGGCTACAAATTATCTGCTGATCTAATAAAAAAGATATTACCTACCTCTACAAACCTAGTTTCAAATTATTCCTTCTGCTCTGTTCAGTAGCCTACTGGGAGATCACTGGCAGGTTAATTTGCTATTGAACGGGTCCCAACTGGAATTAGCACTTCAGCCTGCCTCTGGTTTCACTTGACAGTTAATGAAAGTCGCTGTTATTCACTCCTGGCTCTGAACTTTATGCACTGCACCATGTTTCACGGGTGTGAAAGAGCTGACCAGGATATTTTTCTTCGGACTTGCAAGGTATTCAATGCTTGCAAAACCCAAAAGGTGCTGAGATAGAAAATAAACTGCCATGTGTATGCTTTTACATGAGAACTTAGTGTGTTTCTAACAGAAGTGGCCTTTATCTGGTGACTGTCATTTTGATTGTTTTATATCTGTACAGTGCCCCAGAGGTGTGCATAGAAAATGCAAAGAGATAAAGAGCATGAACAAGGTAGAGCTCTGGCAGAAGCCCTAATAAACCAGGAGGGCAGGCTGATGGGGGGAGGCTGGCATGGGGGCGTAAGTTAAAATGATCCGTCCTGCAAGTCAGCGCTGTTGCCTGCTCTGCACCTGGGGAAGGTGGTATGGAGGGCAGCAGGTCTGGTCCACAGCACGGGGATATGTGCCCTGCAAATGCCACTGGGGAGGAGAGACGGCTCTTGTCTACTTGAAGGGTACCCAAAACCATACCTCCCCAGCACCATCTGGGCTGAGCTCTCTCCATGACGATGAGGACATGGGTGACTTCCATCCCTGTGGCATTTGAAGAGGGTATAGCCAGGAACTGCTGCTCAGAGGACCACCTTCCCCTGTGCTGGTCTCGCCCACCACAGCTTCTGCCCAGAGATCTCCAGGACAGACAGCTGACTGAAACAAACTCCATGCAGGCATAATGGCAGCAGCCCATGCAGCCAGGTTGCCAAAGTCAAGGTCTGTAACAACGCAGATGCAACAGAAAATGCAATCTTTGCAATTACTTATCAGTCCCATCCCCACTGCTCTCCTTGCACAGCCCTCTTATCCCACAATGTTGCCCTTGCTCCATCACCCTCCCCTCATCCCATATACAATTTCTGCAGGCCTCCTTGACCTGCCAGCCATGGGCCAGAAGCTTCCCTTGCAGCCCAGGCATGGTTTGGTTGGGGCTCAGTCCCATGCCCTGCCCCTGAAGACCAGTCATGAATAGCAGGAAGAGCTGAGTCAGAGGCACTGGCATTCCTCTCCCCTTTCTGACGCCCCAAAGCCCCCTAAGTAATTTCCTTCTCCCTCAGAGTTTGCACCCTTCAGGCACTCAGAGACAGTTATCCGGCTCCTGCCTGCATGATTGATCAGCAAAGCTAGACAGATTTAGTTCATTTAATCTGCCTCCTAAATCCCATCCTTCAGCCCCTTCATCATTTTCCTTGTGTCTCTCTATTGTGTCCGTATCTCATTGGGACAGCAGTGTCTCCAGCTGTGCCCGGGCATACAAGCTGCAGGCATGACTCCCGGCAGCCCTGGTGTGCGTGGCACAACTCCTGCACCAGGACACCCCACGTCCCTGGGCTATCCCTGCAGAGTGCCATCCCAGGAACCCAGGGTCCCTAAGTATGTTTGGGGTCACCTTGCATGCCAGGCACTATCTGTTTCTGGCTATCCCCTCTCCCTGCAGGAGCCTCCTTTGCAAATGCTGCTCCAAGCCCAGGACCCTCCAATGTGACTGGCAGTCCTCAGTGCCCTCGTCAGACACCTCATTGCTTGCTCCTTGACGAGTCCTGCAGAAAAGAGCTGCCAAAGCAGTCAGCACCAGGGCAGGGAGAGGATGCATGGGGCATGGTTGCAATCACTCAGCTCTCCATGCTGGTGCCTGTTGTGCCAAAGAATCCCCTCCCTGACACAGCCCTCTGTGTACCCTGGTGGCTGCTCCATCCCCAGCCAAGCAGTGGGCACCAGAAAGCGAATCCAGGACTCTGTTTTCCTAAGTACTTACTGCTGCAGAGTCTTCCCTCTGCAAAATTTGGGCCAAAGTTTCCATTCCAGGCTAAACCCAGAGATGTTTCTTGTACTTATGGAGAAAAATCTCATGACAATGAGAATGTGTGACTGATCTGGTGAGGCTTGCCTGATCCTGCAGAGTCCAAGACTGCAGGTCATGGAGCAGGAACTTGTTCTGCCCTCTGGGTCAGGGCTTTGGGGCTCTTCTTCCATTCCTGTGCAATAAGACATATTGTCCAGGTGACCTAGAATTCAATATTTCTGTCCCAGATTCATCCAACAGATGTACTTAAAATTGCTGTTTCTGCCTCTCTGCCTGATTAGGACCTTCCTCTGGCTGCCTCTGTCCAGATTCCCTGAGAGCTGTCACATTTCCAGCACCAGAAGCCCAGTGTGGCTCCATCAAAAGCAGCAGGACTGTAGCTTCTGCTGAGGTCCCCAGAGCTGGCTGGTCCACAAGGAAGAAGCCTGAAAGCAGAAAACACATCTCCCCAATCACCAATGGTGTGTTTTGCATCAGCCCTTTGATGGCTGGCACAGAAGATTGTGTGGGGAGAGGGAAAGACTGTGGGGGTAAGTTACAGGGGCAAAAACACATGCACAGCCTACAGATGCTGTGGGTCGTGTGCTTTGTCCCCCCCTGCTCTCACAGTCCCACTGGACACTGCTGCAATTTTGTTATTTTCCAGAAGTCTATCGGCTATTGGCTCCATTGTTGGGTTGAAGATGGAGCCGTAAAGTTATCACTGCTGGGATCACTGTCTTTTCATGAAGGCTGGTGTACTTCCTTTTTCCAAATCCTCTGGTAATTTCCTGCTTCTCTGTAACTCAAACAACTCTATTGTTGGTCGCTGCTTTATTTCATAAGCTCAGTCCCACCCCATTCCCTGCTGCATGCCCCCAGCCCTGCTGAGCCATACAGGTTCACCCTGCCTTTGCTCAAGAATTATATTTGACAATTTGACAAGGTTTTCTTTGTTTTCTTATTGTCTGTAAGACACTTTTTAGATTTTCTTTCTTTTTTTTTTTTTTTTTGGTTAAAGGCAGATTTTAGAAGGCTGTGTGGCAGTTCAGCCATTTGAGAGTCATCACTAATTTAATCTTCTTCCTAATTTATTAATGGCTCCTACTTTCTTTCCAGTATTTGAGACTCCCTTGGTATATTTGTGAAAACCATCTTATTCCCCTTAACCTCTTTGGCAGTGTTAGTTCACTCTGCCTTTCCTCCCCGTCTCTGGCAGGTTCAAGTCAGTCACAGTCCTCCCTGTCTCTGATACAGTCACATCCCATCCCACCAGATCTCCCAGCAGTTTTGCTGCCTGCTTTTTGTGTGCTTCTTGGTAGGTGACTAGCTGGAAGCTGCCCCCTTGTTGAGGGAGTATGTCAGACTCTCCCCATGCCACCCCAAAAAGTAACGTCCTTTCCTCCTCACATCTCTCACCAGCAGGCAGGGGAGCAGGGGACATGATGCAGGGTCTGTAGCTTGCTGGTTTATTAATTACAGCCCCTCAAAGATGCATCCCTCTCTGAGCTGGAAAGGCAGCCCTAGACCTTGAGAAAAAAATCTCTCCTAATCAACAGTACTCTGCAGGCAAGACCTGGAGTTGCTAGGGCACACCAGCTAACACATAATAAATGGAGTAAACTGATAAGCAAACATCACTTGAAGAGTGGGAGAAAAGTACTGAGACTGATCTGCAACAGTAAATATATTAGGCTTAATCCATCACTGGTTGAAGTCCCTGGTATGGCACAAGGTCCCAGTGGCTGCAAATCTCTCTGAAGCGCTCCAGGGGCTAGCAGGGAGCCCTGAAATCTCCCCATCACTTGAAACATGGTAATAACTGATACACTGGTGACCAAGCTTGTAAGAACTGGGTTCTGCCAAAGAGCCGGCTGGGAGAAGGATGGGTGGCATCTGCCAAGGGTGGCTTCTGCTGAAAAGAAACTTGGCTCAGACTGGGAGGTTCCACCGCTGGGGACCAGGCCAGCGACATCCTGGGAGTACCCCAGCCTCCCAGCTCTGCCCAGGTGTGGCCTGTACTGCATCCCCACCACTATCCTCATGGGGCTCTGCACCAACAGCCCCAGCTCCAAATGCACTCACAGCCAGGAAGCAGCTGGTTACCCCATGGAGACAGCGTTTCACATCTGCCCCATGCAGCCTCAGAGACCATGAGGGGAAAGAAAGGAACTGTATTCTTACAGGAAATGCTGAGGATGTGACTTTTTTCTTCTTCATTTGCAAATGAAACAGGTCCATCAAAGTCTGATTTTTTTTTTCTAGAAATGAAGTTCTGGAAGCATTTCTTTTGGATTGGTCCAAATGTTCAGTGTCAACAAAGCCAAAATACATCATTGCAGTTTGGACTTTTTCAAACAAAAGTAGAAAGAACACTTAAATTAAATTTGTTCCTAAATGTCATTTTGAACAAAGAGAGAAATTCCTCAGCCTGGAAATGTTGAAACAGACATTTTGATAGCACCAGAATAGTTAATCCTATTAAAATAAAATAAGATGGGAATAGACACATTTTATTCTGTGGTTTTTTTTTTCCTTTGGTTATTTATTTATTTATTTATTTATTTGATTTGGGCAAAACCACCATAAAAGATAAAATCCTAAACTTTTTGAGAGAGTCGTTAGCATTGTGTGTTCCAAGCAAGGTGATGGGACCCCTGGTCTGTGCTGGAGGTATTTGGCACTGTAGCAGTGACTGGTCAGAAGAGGGGAAGCAGCTGCGCGGCTCCACCACCCCACCTCCCACAGGATGCTGTATCAGGATGTGCCAGCTCTGCTCATGGTGTCTTGGGTGCACCCATGGAATCATCCTATGGATGCAGCAGCTCTGTGTCACTGGGCATTGCATGCTGTGCCTGTGCTGTTAAAAGTGTCCCTGAAATAATCCAAGAGAAAAGCATCCCTTTTCAGGACACGTCATGAAATGCTGACTTGTTGAGCAAGAAATGTTTTGCTCAGAGCACCTCAGGTCTGCCAGATTTTCACCAGCACTGCAGCTAAATTCCTTCACATGCCCATAAACTGCCCCAAAGCAGGAATCTCACCCCAGTGCTGCCTCTCTAGAAAGACTCTAGTCTTGTAAGACTGATGAACTTCTGTGTCAGTTCATTTCAGAGCAAAATCAAGTTAGGAGAAAAAAATATTATCATAAGCTGGAACTGTCAAAGCACAAATTGTGTTCCCAGATTGCTAGAAATGAGCAAAATGGAGTCTGGCTGGCAGCAGCTGGGGCTCCTCTGTCCTGTTGTTTGCTCAGGATTGTTTTAGGTCTCTCCTTGTGATGCAGCTGCCCTTCCCCATGCTGCAAATTTGGACATGTGTGACAGCCCCTCACATTTGCAGTGCCCGTTCCCCCAGCATGTTGGGTGCTAGGTCCCTGCCTTCCCCTCCAGGACTGCTCGCTGGGTTTCAGCCACCTTGCCACCCACCAGCTCTTATTTTCAAGCCTACCTCACAAGAACTCCTGGCTCCAGAGCACTAAAAATCCCCATCTTTCCAGCTACCATGCCTCTCTATCTCCAGGCTCCCCACGTTTTCTATCTGTTGACCAAAGATTTACTTAAAATATCTCTTTTTTTTTCACTCAAAGTTGCATTGTATTTAGCCAATGTGTTTTGACTGCTGTGATGAGATTTTTCGTCTAAATTGCTAGCAGCTGTAAAATGCAGACCTTGCTTAAAAGGGAGCCAAGACTGCATACCCACCACTGCCATGGACAGCAGGCCAGGAGCTCCATGCCTCCCTCCTGCTCATTGCTGCCGGTGGCTGCCTGCATTGCCTTGCCCTGTGCCGGTAACAGCACCATTCACCCTGCAGCAGCCAGGATCCTGGTCAGAAGCCGGGCAGGAGCCTCTGTCCCATGTGAGCCTATATAATTTCATTACTGGCCATCAATGCACTTGCAAATCTGCTGCCATTCTCACGGTGCTGAAGAGACACCAGTTCCCTTTTCCAGAGCATCCCCTGGAAATGCAGACAGGAGAGGGATGAGCACAGGCACCGAGAGGCCGCGGGCAAAGACCTTCTCTTGTGCACAGTGCCACGCAGCACACAGCATCTCTTATTTCCATAACCAGCAGCAGAGGCGGCTTGGGCAGTGTGAGGGCAGCTTGGCTTCCTCCCCTCCCAGTGCTCCTCCTGAGCAGGGCTGAGCGGCAGGCATCTGGCTGCGGCGTGGACTGGGGCCAGGACTGGCATGTCAGTGTATTCATTCTTTTTTTTTTTTTTTTTCAGATGGATAAAAGCAGAAATCAACAGCACTTGGACTGGAATGCCCTGTGGTTGCCTGACAGCAGAAGCCAACCTCAGATACGGTCACACAAACACCAAAAAAACAATGAGAAGATCTAATTATAGAGAGAAGAAAAGCAGCCATCTAACCAGGCAAAGATTTGTATTTCTACTGGCAGACTCGGAGTGGAAGGCAGGAGGACAAAAGAAAGAGGGAAATGCTGCTTTAGGCTGACTCATGGTCCACTTGACTCCCAAGGAACAAACGTCCCTGTCTGCAGGAGTGAGCACACACAGTGATGACAAGCAGGTGTCACATGGGTCCACCTGGGTGCTGGCAGCTACCTGTGCCACCAGCCATGCCTCACGCCAAGCAGCCCTTCCCTACCCTGGCACAGGCAGCTAGACATAGTTTCAGTGCCTCCTAACCCACAAATCAATATTTAACACTGTGGAAAAAACCATTCATCTCTGCAGGATAGGCTCTAAAGGCTTTAAAGGACTCACTTCCAGTGAGTCCCCTGCAGAGGATGTGGGGCACTTGGTGCCAGGGAGGACCACCGGACTGAACAAGAATGCTGAATGCCCTCGGCACCATGGGCCAGAAGCACTGCTCAATCTGCACCTGTTCCCAAACTCTCCCTGGTGGAAACAGGACAGGAAGCAGAGGTGGTGGCTGCAGCAAGCTGCAGGGAAAGCTGCTGGGAGATGACCATTTGCAGGTGGTTTGGGGGACAGGCTGTGTGTGGATGCTGCACCCCATAGTGGGTGCACTGGCTAAGACAGCCCTGTGCTGCAGGGTGATGGGTGCTGTTGCTGTGCTGGGAGCTGGAAGCTCATGGGGACCAAAGTGCAGACTGGATGAGTCTCAGAGCTCCACTTCCAGCTGATGTGTGCCTCCCAGGACCAAACTGGACTCCCAGACCATTTTGAAAAAACTTCTCTCTGCAAGGTGCCTGCTCTGGCTGCTTCCATGAGCAGAGTCTAGGCAGTCCACAGTGCTTTCTGACCAAGGATTATGGTAGTTTGGGTTCACTGTCTGCTCACAAGCACAGCAATGGGGCTGTGTTTTCAGCCCTAAAACATGGAGTAAATATGCTTCAGCAGAGGGGTGAAATACCCTTTGGGAGGAGGTGAATGGGGGTTGCCTCATGGCTTTTCTCCAGGAGTCCAGTTGGAGGCAGCAGCATCAGCAGCTCCCTTCTGCCCTTAGAAAGTGGTTGTTCCTCTAACATGCCATGGGGCTTCCCATCCCCTCTGGGCTGGGATGTGCAGACCCAGGCATCCCAAGGGCTGTGAGCACCTGTGACCCTCTCCTGGCAGAGTTTCCTCTCCAGGCATTCCGCAGCCAGCCTTGCATCCTGCCCAGGCAGCTGCTTTGCTGTGCTGTAGAAGTGCCATGTCACTGCAGGATGCCTGGCAATCCCTGTCTCTGGCCTGACACAGATGCACAGGCTTTCTCCAAGAGCTGACGTCCATGAGGTCTCGAGTCAAGAAGCTGCTGCTGCTGCCAGTGCTGAAGAGCTGGTCCAAGAGGAGTGATGAAGTGGAAGCAGAAACAGCTGGCGCTGGCGCTGGGACCTGCTGCACTTGGCGAGCGGCGTGTGCGTCCTGCCAGCCCAACTGAATTTCCTGAGCTGTCAGGTCAGATGGAGAAGTGCCACGTCAGCCTCATCAGGTCACATTGTGGGGAGAATGCAGCATGTCAGCAGCGGCTTGTGCAGCTCTTGCCAGCTGCAGAGGCCCATGGGCTTTGGGGAGGGCAAAAGAAATGACATCTTGAAGGGAAACAGGGCTGTGGCTTGGGACAGGGAGGTGAGGTTTTCAGCAGGGTTTGGTAATGGCTGATCTTCACACCTGCATGGGTCTACTGGCATTTTATCACCCATCAGTAGAAGCCAAGACATGCCTACTCTCAATGACTCTCCATGGAGGAGATTTGGCCACCACCGACACCGAGTCTGGGCCACCATGTCACATAGTGGCTCATCTTGTCAGGTTTGGCAAAAAAGCCAAGTGTGTAAAAGGTGACATACTTCGATAGCTGTCCTTTTCACCTGGTTTAGTGTTAAACCTCTGGGCAGCAGTCAGGGAAAAGAGCAGTGATACGTGGGGGCAACAGCATTATACCAGCTGGCTCATTCATGCAAACCTGGAGCATGGTGTGTAGCAGCTCTGCATGGTCACAGGGCTGGAGATCTGAGGGGGGTCAGCAGAGCCACAGGGGCCCAGGCTCTTGCAGCCTTTACACCACAGTGTGTAGCCCATCGCAGAAACTGTTCAGTACACCTTTGCTGTGACTTTTCATCCCTGTGCTGCTAGCAGGTTATTCTAGAACTGCCCCAGTGGACTTGTGGCTTGTTCAATCCTATTTTCCTTTGTGCCAATGTCACCCGTTAGCTCAAAAGATTCTCCTCCATGACCATCCCTGGTGCATTTTTGGGGAGCAGGATGCCTTCTGAGCCATCCTGGTGGGAAGGCAGGCCAAACTCTTCCAAAGACAGGGAGGGGGCCATGCTGGGCTTCTCAGAGTGAGCAGGACTGGCAAGACTGTTCCTGATGAGGCCTCACTAATGCATCATCTGCAGCACTGATGGGATTCTCTCTCCAGGAAGTATTGTAGCTCAGCTCACACATGCCTTTTTGCTGCTGAACCAAATTGGCAGTTTATGGCCCTTCGGTGACTGACTCCCTCAGCCAGCTCCTTCTGCTTTTCATTTACTTCCAGCTACAGTTGAAGTTCCTGCATCAGTTCCTAAGTACCTGACCTCACATTTGTACTATTGAATTTCCTTCCAGGTCTCTTACTGCAGTCTCTAAGGTCACCCAATTGCTTCTGTTTGATATTCCACTGCTGCCATGCATTGGTTTCCTCCTTTGAATCACCAGCAGGTTTTATCAGCAGTCTCCTACCTTTTGTGCAAAGATCATTAGTGGAAATATTAAGCAAAATCAGACCCCAAATGGATCTTTGAGAAACTCCATTAGTAGCCTGCCTGCAGCTTAATGCTTGCTGTTTTAACACTATCCATTGCTGCCTCCCCTCCAGCCATTTCCCATCTTACCCTTGTTCCTTATCATTTCTCAATTAATCCCCCTCTTCACCAGTTTAATTAATAATTTCTCATGTGCATTACATCAAATGCTTGACTGAGGTTCAGGGAGATGAGATCTACTTCAATTCTTTTGTCTGGGAAAGCAGATACCTTCTTAAAGAAAGTTATCAAGCCAACCTGCCACAGTATGCCTTTGGTAAATCCATGTGGTATTTAATCCCATTTTCTATTTACTTCAATGCTTTTAATTACAATTTCCTTTAAAATCTATTCTAAAGCCTGGCCTATGGCTCAGGTCAGTTCTCAAGTTGTCTTTTCTTCAAATCCTGCTTTTTTCTGTTTCTGGTCAGCCAGCCTTTCAGACCAGTGAGTAACTCCTGTGGGCACGAGCACCAATTGTCTGGGAGAGAGTTACATGAAATGCAGTCTGGGCAAGGTTGGACAGCTTGGCGAAGACTTCCAGCTGTGACCCACAGCTAGCTGCCAGTGGGGTCCTGTTCTGCAGTGGGAGTTGGAAGCCTTACGGGGAAGGTGTCAATGCTTGGTAGCAACAGACACTATCAAAGCCCAGAGCATGGTTGCTCTGGGGCAGGGAACCATGATGCCCACACAACCACTGCAAGCAAATATCTAAACCTTCCCAGGAAGGAAGGTCTTGTCCAGATGTTGTTCCCCACCATATACTGTGCAGGTAACAGGGTCTCCGTGGAGGTGAGCTGGGGAGTTCAGTCCAGGTCAGCATGTGTCCCCAGGAGGTGACAGTGCCAGTTAGTGCTGCTGTGTGCAAAGATCATGTATCTGCAGGCATGTTTCTGTGATAGAGGTTTCAGAGGTACCAGAAGGCTTTGGGCTTCACGGGACCAAGCTTGGCATGTTGGACAGGATCAGTCATTACATGACACCAGAGTAAGGCTGAAAGGACCCACACCATCTCTACATCTGATTCCAGTACCCAGAGAGAAGAAATGTGAAAAAAGAAGAATGGATGGTCATCCAGGAGAAAGAAAGTGTGGACAGTTGTAAGGAAAGCACCCAGGTGAATCCCTGATGAGGAAAGTCATGTGTCTAACCCAGCCCAGAGATGTGCAGGGCTTAGAGAGGAGAGACTGTTAGCAGTATACTGAGATGAAGAACCTAAGAGAGGAGGAACCAGTGCAACTTGTGCAGCACATGAGATGGGTCACCATGAAATTACTCTCCTTTCCTGCTGAGACTCCTGGCATAGGCCCCCTCCAAGCCTCCTACCTGCTGGAAAATGGTTCAGGGATGCACTGTGCCCACAGGGTTCTCATTAAAAGTGGGTAACACTGTTCTTTTTGTTGGTATTTCATGAGACTGTTGAGCTACTTCAGTTGTGGGATGCTTTCCTTCTTGTACACCTCAGGCTGCTCAGTGTACACGCTCACTGGAGCCACTGGCCCTGCAATAGACTTCTCCTGGCTCAGCTCATGTATAAACCATGGGACTGCCCCATAATGTTTAACCTACAAAAATTATGGCTGAAAGACATCTGATAGTTTTCTATAAATATTTTGGGGAAAAAGAGAGAGGGAAGGGTAAACATCAGCATGGCAGCTTGTTATTTAAACTATAGGCCAGTGTTGGCACAGGAGCAAATGGGATAAACTATTCATGAATATATTTTGAGTAAAAATTGGGAAAACTGCTGAAGCCATCAGAAGATCAGGGTAGCTGTGAAAAGCCTCCTGAGAGGATCAGGGAGGGGTTGGTTCAGAGCCTTTTTAAAATGTTTCTGAAAGAGTCCTTCAGAGCTTCTTGGTTTGCCCCTGTCACCCTGCTCCCAGGAGCAAGGAAGGAGGGTCCCACACCCTGGGGGTCCACATGGGAGGAGCTACACCATGCCCTGTTGCCTCCCCATCCCTCTGCCCTACTCAGACACCATCACTGCCCCAGGAGGCTTGTGCTGTGCCTTGCTGTGGCGCTCAGAGCTTTCCTCTGGAAAGGTGGGAAAAGACTTATGGGGACCAACACCCCTGGAACTACAATGTCTGAACATGGCATTTTCCTTACTTAACCAGCTCTTGATTTTCTTTGCTTAAGAAAAGGGAATTTTTTCTTTTCTGTTAGCAACAGCTAGAAACCACCCTCCTCTAAGCTGGGCCCTCTGTTCAATCAGGACAAGAAAAATTATTTTAAAATGCTAAACTCTTTGCTGGGAGAGGTGTCCCTGAAATGCAAATGGGTGCAGCAGTGAGGGACAGAGGTGGTGGTCATTCTGTGGGAGAGGAGCGGGGCTGGAGCCATCAGCACTGTCACCCAGGAGGGGCTGGAAATCACTCCCAAGGAGTTATTTGGTTTGGTATGAGGCACTGTGGTGATGCTGACGGGCAGTGGGTGAGGAGAGGATGTCTGAGATTGCTCCTGCTCTTCAGCTGATGAAGAGGTTCCACTGACCCTGTGCCCAGCTCCCAGCAGACTTGACTCCGAGATTGCTATGCAGGGTACAATCGACAGGTCATCTTCCAGCTTCACAGAACCCTATCCTGAATTGGCAGAAGTACCTGTGAACCAGAACCAAACTAAAAGACTATGTTTGTATTTATGGGGGTTTTTTCAGCAACATATGTTTAGTAGCAGATGCTTCCTATGGGAATGTGACCAAAGAAAGGATGCCTTTGCCTGACCCTCTTTCCACACTGTGCAGACCCAAGAGGAAAATGGAGAACAAATATTTGTTTTCAGATGTTCAGGAAGCTGCATTTCCACCCTGACAGCCCCTTCACCCTGCACAGAAAATCTCTCTGTGTTTGCAGATATATGTGCTTACCAGCTCCAGTGTATAAACAACTGTGTCCTCTTGCCAGTCTGCATTTATCTTGTAGCAAAACTCAGATGCAGATTATATACATATGAGGTGTAGCCTAGAAATTTTTGGTTAGTTCCCAAAGCAGCCTGAAGTACTGAAGTCATTGCACATCTTTGAACTAGGGAATGAAAGAACCAGAGGAGTTCCTGGAGCTTCCTCAGATCCTGAATTTTGGACAGCTATTACTTATATGTGCTCTTCAGACACTAAGAATTTGCCAGCTCTTCCTAATAAAATCCTGAAAATACCTTTTAACTGGACCAGGCCCTGGCCTCTGAAGCCTGGATCACAAGGAGCTCCAAAGCAGAGGCTACTCACAGGGAGCAGCTCCTCCATGCTCCAAGAGCATATCTCCGTCTGTGGGCTGGTGTCCCACTCCTCACATGGATCCTCTTCCATTTCTTCTCCTCCTGGCCCCTGTTGTGTTTAAACACAGAAGGTGGTGGCACAGTATGTACCAGTATGGGTGACTGGAGGAGTGGGATGGGGGTGGAAAATTCAGCCTCTCTGTCCAGATCCCAGACAGCGTCTTGGTCATCTCTGGCATTTGCAGCCATGTGCTGGGGCTAAACCATGTGCTCCAGGCTAAAGTCATGAAACTCCTCTGCAACCTGGTTGGTAAAACATGTTGGAGCAGCATGTAACCTGTTACAGTCATCAGTCTAGTTCAGCCTTTCCCTGCGAGCAATGCCTGTATCTCCTAGCACACACATACATGCTGTGCCTCATTGGCTGCAGAAGCAAATATGTTGGAAGGAAAAAAAGGGATTCTCTGAATCTGCCTGTGTTGCAGTGGCATCAGCTCCAGGGCAGGGCCTCCAGCAGTGAGCTGCAGCCATGAGAAATGCTGAGTGGACCGTTAGTACCAAGAACATCTCCTGCCTTGGCAAAAGGAGCCTGGCCTTTGTCACTTCCCATTTATCAACTTTCAAAAATTGGACATTCAACTTTTAGTCTCCAACCATCTCCTGCTGACTACTTCATGCTCCCCATTGCCACCTCCAAATAGGAACCAGTGCTTTCATGCAGCTGAACTAGCAGGTGGTGTCAGCAGGTCGTGTTCCCCCATCCAAACATGCCTGTGCACAGTCCTGGCTCTTGGGTATTTTTTCAGCTGGTGCAATTGCCCAGCATACAAGCAAGCACCAGGAGCAGGGTTTGTCAAACTAAAAGTGGAGCTCTTCTGTGGAGCTCCTGAGTGTTAGATGACAATGCTGCAGCTTGTCAGCTGAAGTGTGACAGAGCTCCTTGCACAGGTAAACCCTGCAGGCATCTTCAGGCAGGAATGCTGCTGGGAGAGGGGACAGTGTGGGATCACACAAACTCCCTCCTGCAAAAACAATTCATGGGCTGAGCTGTGCTTTCTGTGGTCTGGATGGGTTTGCTTGCCTGGTTTGGGTTTCCTAGGGTGGGTATAAAAGGCTGCTTCCCTGTGATAGCTTCATTTGTGCAAGGAGTTTTGCTGGTATAATGTGGCAGTATTTGTGTACCAGCAAGGCACTCCTCCAGTCAAAAATCCCCAATGAGGTTGTTATAAAACCAGTAGCTTAACTGTGATGCTAACCTCAGTCAAGTGGCAACAGGCAGCTGCCTGCTCATATAACCTTTTCCATGTGCCTTTGTCTCTCTGGTTTCCACTAATGAATTACGATCAACCAAAATATATAGCCTTACAGCTTGATAATGCAGCTATTTGCTCTCTGTCCAATGGCAGAGTTTCACTAAGGTTTCAGGGATAGCCGGGGAAAATGGCTGGGTCTGTAGGCCTTGGGAAGAAAGGAGCCTCCTCAAGAAGAGAAAGTTCCTTGGACCATAGACCCATTTGACCCAGTGCCCTGATTCATAGAAAGGATCCCATGGCAGCAACCAACTCCTAGGAGAGAGGACAGATTTCTCAGTTCAGGTCCTGAAGACAGATTTGGGAAAAAAAAAACCCTCTGGGATGACTGTCAAAGCCTATCTGTGTCTCCTAGCTCATGAACAGCATCTGAGGAACCTTGCAGCCCAATGGCTGGAAATAACAATCCTCCAGGAGGCAACAGCCATGCCTCAAAGAAGTACAGTGCAAAGGGCTCCTCTGGCTCTATGCCACTACCTGGTCCTCCATCCCAGGAGACTACCAGCATGCTTTCACCAGCTCCAGAGCCTTTTGCGCATTCTCCTTTGGCAGATGTTGCTAAAACCTGTGGTCCACTTAAAGAATTGCAAAATATGGTCACTTGCAAAAACAGAGAGGAGCACCTACAACCATTGCTTCAGGTCTTGTGATTGTAATTAACACAATTGTACTTCGATGAGCTATTTTAGATAGTCTTTTCATGACAATCTGTCAAACTCTGGACATAAAGTCCTCCAATTCACTTAAGCTTATGCCAGCACAGAAATCCTATATCTGTAGAGTTGCCTGTGATTTAGATCTGAGATTTTAAGGTGCTCCAGACTAATTTTTCTCTGCTCCTTCTTGTCAGCTCAGAACTTCAGTCTCACAGACACCTTTGCCTTTGTTGTGCTGCAAACAGCTGCCATATTTCTTGGTTTTGCTGGGGTGGTCTCAGGCCTCAGAAAGGGCACAAATATCTTTGGAGTTTCTTACTTGGAAATGCTTTGGGTGTATTCATCTCATCAATCTAAACACTTATTTTTAAAATATTATCTGTCAGCAGCTGCAGAAATATTTGCGTTGGAGGCATAGCCCCCCCACAGGAGACCCAGCTCTAAGATGGCAGGAGTGAGCCATTCAGGGTCACAACCACTCTGGGTCATGAGCAGTGAAGGACAGTGTGTGGAGCTGTGATGTGTTAAACCCAGGTTGGCATGCTTCTGCAAAATAACCTCATATTCTTGCTCTACTTTCCAGAGCCTTCAGAGCCACCAGAAACTCCCCAGGCCAAGCAATTTATCTATCTTCCTGCAGAAGCTGACAATTTCAAGTCCAAAAGACATTCTAAAAGACACATGAATTTAGAGGGACACCAAAAGGTGCCTTTCTGCCTCAACTACCCCATAATGTGGAGGCCAGAGTATTTCTTTCCCCTTCAGATCTGCTCTCTGCTTTACACCACAGGCAGCAAACCCAACATGTACAAAAGACCTACCTAGACATGTGTCTTGGGCAGGGCACCAAAGGCGGTTCCCTCACTGGTGCGATGGTCATCCCCAGGTGTACTTCAGACACCACACTGTGCAGCTCGGGGCTCACTGGGTCCTGCCCTCATTCTTGCAGAGGAGCTGCCAGCAACGGGGCATTGGCTGAGGCGCCCCCTTGGCTTGTGGCTTCCCTCAGCCACCTACGGATGGAAATTAGATCTGTGCAGATCTGCAGTGGGGTCTGCCCTGTGAAGAGTTTGGATAACCTCATGGGCAGGTCTGAAAACTGCCTAGCTGCCACAAGGGATTTTAATATCGAAGGAGGAATTTTGGGAAGTCCCACAGAAGTCCAGCAGGGACCATATGATCCAAGTCAGGACCTTCCCATGCGCCCACAGGCCTTCTGCTCTTGCAAACCTCAGAGAAGGAGTCCATCAGGCAGCCTGGGAAATGGGTGTTGCTGGTTTTCTTTTCTTTTTCAAAACACTGACAACTACGATTTGTCCCTGGATGTTTTTTTTGCTTTGGACTTTTCCTTCAGTTCTTGTGAAACTGAATCATTTTGTGATCAGGGGAACCTGGACCTGCTCTGAGCCTACAAACAGAGCAGCAGCTAAGACTTCTGCTGCAGCTCTTGGCTCCCAGCCTGAGCTGGTGCCCATGTGTGTCCCTTGCTGGGCATCACTGGTTCTGGAGCACCTGGAGGTGTGACAGCCTGCTCATGGCAACGTGGTCACCTGCCAACCAGGTTCTTCCATCATCCGTCGGTTAAATTAACCATGATGAAATTTGGGGCAGTTCCTATCTCTCTCCCATCTCGTCACCTGTTCCCTGCAGCATCGAGGGTGCTGTTTTTCCACACACTCTTCCTCACCACTGTCCTGCCCAAGCACCCCCATGCTCTGCATCCCTCAGCACTTCTCACATGTCTGCTCTCATCACCATTTCCCACAAGCCACTGGCTGTGGCTCCCAAGTGCTTCCCAGGCACCCTGATGCATGCTGTAGCCAAGCTACCACCCCTGTTGTTCAGCTGCCCAGATCTATGGGAAGACCATGGGACCACTGCCTACATTACTGGTCTTTGCTCTCTCTCCTTCATGCCTGCCCATTTCCCAAGCAAAGCAATGCCTGCCCTTGACGTTTGTGACACTCTGGCCTGGATCACTTTGAGTTAATAACATTCATTTCACAGTGCCAGGATTTCACTGAACCCTTTTCCTTATTTTTCACATGATTGCCAGTCTCTTTTGTTTCACTAGCCGAGTCTAACAATTTCTCTAACTGTCAAAAAGGGCCATTAATCAAATGAGCAGCCCCTGTTCCACACCATATGTGAGACACATTTGTGCGCACAGCCCCATGGAAGTCAGCCTCTCCTTTGCATGGCCAGGCTCGAGCTCTGCAGCATGTCCTGCAGCCCCACCATGGGCATGCTCTTTTCCGTTGACTTTGGCTGCCATCCTGGAGATGGTTTGCAGCATGTGGGCCTAGCCTCCTTGCTGGGACCTTGTTGCGCTGCTGCGTCATGCTCGTCAGCTCCCCAGCTTCCCCAACTTCCCCAGGTGGAAGTTCTGCTGACCATCCTTGCCTGGACCTCTGCGCTGATCCCTGACCAATGCAGACTGTCATCTGGTCCCAGGCAGCATGCAAGGATAGGTGCCAGCTCTGGATAAGTCAGTCCAAGAGAACTTCTGCAGCATTATCAGGACTTGGTTGCTCAGCTTAGAATCAGCCCTCTTCCCTGGTTCATCCCCCTGCCTGACCATCCTTGGTTCATCTTCCTTTCTGGTTTGAACTGCAACATGGACCTGAGCCACTACTCATGGAGGAGGGTAGCAGCACTGGGAAGAGAAGGGGGTGCCTTGTACCCGAGCAGGGACAGCATGATTTCATGCTCCTGTGGAAAGCAGAGAGGGCAGAAAGAGTAGGGGCTGTCATGCCTCAGCTGGGCTCTGTATGTGGGCTGTGCCAGACGGTTGCCTGTGCACAAGGGTTCTGCACAAGGCAATTCTCTGGGCCCCTCATCCTCATCTCTTAGCAAGTGCCAGGAAGGCCAGGGCATGCTGGCTTCTTCCTGTTTTCATGAAGCCTTGTGTTTCCAGTGAGATATTCTGCAGGTCAGCCTTTCAACCCCCTTTGCCAGCCACAGTGGGCAGTTTTAGGCTGCACTTGAAACTATTCCTGAACGTCTCAGCCCTCACCAGAGCTTTTACTTCCAGGCTATTGGCTTTGACCTCTTTGTAGCTGTAGGCCATCTCTCTGTCTCCTAGAAAGCCTCTAGAAAGAGCTTGAACTCCTTCCAGCCCTCCTAGATTTTTTTTCATTTGCTTCAGATATTTGCTTCCTCTCCATTTAGGCACAAGAGGTCCCAGCTTCTTCCAACACAGTGTTTGTACAGAGTCTTTTTTTGTCACTGGGTCTCCTTGCAAAATGCTTCATCGAAAGATGAAAATAGGTACAGGGTCAGTCTAATCTGACCAGAGGTAGGCATCTTCACCTGAGTTAATCACTCTGGTCTCCTTTTACAGCAGGTTTGGGGTGTGTGCCAGAGTAGATCAAACATATCTTGCCTGGAAATGTATTTTTCTCTGCACTGAGTGCAAATGAAACAGAAATGAGTGGCCCAGTTGGCAAGATGTACACTACAGACATCTAAAGTCGGGTGAGATGAACTCTGCTCAGGCGTCTGAGCACGCTCCTTCCTCTCCACACTCACACCCACATGCACACATGCTGCGTCAGGCAGGGCAATATCTTTTTCCAGGAACCATAGCACAATATCAGCACCTTAGAGGGGAACTCAGCAGCAGTGAATTGATTTTCCTGCAGGACTTTTAGCTAATAGATGTCCTGTTCTCACCCACTCCCATCCCACATGTACTTTATTCCAGAGGCACTGCCTTGCCTTCCCAAAGCTAAATGTTTTCTCCTTTGCTAGGGAAAGTCTGAAATACTTTGTCCAGTGGCATAATGTAGCAGCTGTGGCACAAAGCCTTAGCTAATAACATGGGGAAAAGGGGCAACAGTGACCTTGCATATGACATCAATAATTAAGCCAAGTCAGGCCTGTAGAAGCACAAGAAGAATGACCTGAGAGTGTTAATATGCACACCAGCAATGCAAAAAGCATGCATCTGAGAAAGCAGGTGAGCATGACTGTGAATTCATGTGCCATGGCCGCGTTCACCATGGACGTCCTCCCCCAGTCACATCCTCTTTGATCAGGGACCCACTGACCATGCCAGGATTCAGTAGAAATGAGATGATGTATGCTATGGATCTGTCTTCATGCTGGAGGTTGGGTAAAAGCTGCCACAGGCATGGTCCTTGAGTTGCAGCTGATCACAGGCTCAGGTGAAGCTCACAGTTTTTCCAGGAAAACTGTAATAAACAGCTAGATGTCCTGTTTTGTCATGTTACCTGGAATAAAGCAGGCTAGGAAGCAGCCAACATCAGGGTGATGGAAGTGCTGCACTTCAGGGACTTGGCATGCAGGGAACTGGAAAAAAAGCTGGGATCACTTTGTCTGGTTTGATGAGTGGGGATGTGGTACAGGATAGCTGTTCATTACAGGTATCATGTAATGAACAGCCAGTTCCCCTCCTCACCTTTTCTCAAAGTGAAAAAGAAAGTGCCAGACCATTAAACCAGAAGGCGACCTAATTAAAACTGATAAAAGGAAACAGTTTCATATGTACAGCAAAAGCTTAGCTGGGGGGACTCATGGCCACAAGGCATGCCTAAGGATGTGGATTTAGCAGGGATCAGAAGAGGGTTAGATCTTTAAATGGGTTAGATGAAGTCCCTGGTGGCTACCCTTGGACAGGATCACACATTTGGCTTAGCAAGGAGATAAGCCTGCATGCTTTGGGCCATAAACCAACCACTTGTTCATGCTCTCAGGCATCTGCAAGGAAAGGGATCCCTGCTTGGGTATATGGCAGAACTTTGGAGGCTGGAGACAAGGCCAGACAACAGCCCAAAGAGGACATGCGGGCTGCAACAGTAGCAATCAAGACTGAGAAACAAAATGAGAGTGTCATGAAGAAGAGCAGCAAAGTTGGACTGTCCCACAGGATACAGGACCTGACCACCACTTCCCTGGATCCACCAGATGCCTTGTCCCTGCTGTGGGACCCTGAGGGCTACCAGCTCCCTCTTTCTGGGGAAAATTTGTCATTGGGTGAAATGTGGCGAGATGAGAACAGGAATCTGCTTCTCACTGCAGAAATGAGGAGGGAACAAATAGCAGGAGCTGGATTCTGAGTGAGATGTGGCTGTCAGCAGCAGGGGGACTCCGGGCAGGGTGGGAAAAGCCCTGGTGGTGCAGGAATACTCGGCCCTTTGGGGAACAGGCTGATGCGTACAGGAAAATGCAACTGTGCTTAGAAATCCCAAAGATAGAAAACCCAAATATTTTAAATGGGAATGGAAACGTGTCTGGCACAGAAGTCAGGCTGCAGAGCCCATGCCTTGTAGCCGCCAGTATCAGTGCCCATTTGACCTGAGCTCTCTGGGAGGAGCCCTGACACATCTTCATGGACATCTGGGACCATGCAAAATTGGTGATGCTTACAGATCCCTTGACAGAGCACAGCCACCACATGAGCACTGGTGAAAGACCTGGTCCCACAGCCCCTTGGGGAGGATGCCCATGGCAGGCAGGGATGCCTCCAGCCAGGGGTAGAAGCAAAGGGCACTGTCAGCACCAACCAAGAGAAAGCTCCACACAGAAAGAGCTGCACCAGTGGAAAATCTATACAAAACCCCTTCTAAACACAAACAGACAGATCATTATATGAAAGAGCTATAAAGAATAGAGAAAGGCACACTAATAACTCTTGGTAGGAGCCATGACCACAGCGATGAAAGCATCAGTCTGGCTATTTGAATTGCAGGGATTTTCAAAGAGACTCCAAGTGTGGCAGGGACCCACAGGCATTTCAGAAAGGGGGAGATGTGAATGGTAAAGTTTGGGCTGCTTTGACACGCCAGCCTCTCCGGCATAGATAAAGGATCTCTTTCTAATCAGCAGTGCTGGGACCCAGTGGAGCACACGCAGGGCGGGGGTTCCCAGGGTACATTATGAACATTGAATTCACACACCAAATAGCAACCAAAAGGAGGAAAAAAAAGCAGTTCATATAATTAAACTGCGACTGAAGAGAGAAACAGCCTCGGTGCTGGGTTAGCTGGGGAGTGCTGGAGTCAGGCAGCTGGAAAGAGGGAATGAAGGGGCGGGGGGAGCAATTGTGGTAAAAACCTGGAAAATTCATTTTGAACAAACTCATTAGAAAGATTGCAGCCCTGTCCTCAGAGGGGCAGAGGAAGAGCTATTGTAGAGAGCTATTGTGCTGCTTAGGAAGGAGTCGGTGCTGCAATGGCACCAGACTATGGGAGGTGGATGGCAAGGCTCCAGAGCTTTCTGAGCTGGGAGCATTAAACCCTCTTTGGCCAGCAGCTCCAAGGAGCAGGTGGATTAGGAATTTCCTTGGATGCAGAGCAACTACACGTGGGGGATTTTTCCTATTGAGCAACTGTGCTAGCCAGTGTCGAGCACTCCCATTGGCAGAAATAGAGGCTGCCTCTTTGCCATTTTCCTTAAAGCTGCCCGCCAGTGTGGGTTTGCAGTTTTGATCCAGCAGTTTTACGAATGCCGCAGGGACACTGGGGCTGAAGGGAGCGGCAGAAGCACTAGGAAAGAACAGAGCAGGATGCTGAGAGAAGGCAGCTGTTCCAGTTTAACCTGCATGAACCAGTGCTTTACCCCAAAATCAAGCTAGTGCTTGTTTTGCTCCCTGTAGACATAGGCCCTTTTTCTCACAGCAAAGGTTTTAGCCGTGAGGGTTGGCAGCTTTCCGCATTGCTCTAAGTTGCCTGGAGCACCATCCCTGGGGGACACCAGCAACAGACTGGGGAAAGTGGAGAGACCATCACCCAAGAACTCTGCTATGAATGCTTGGGTTTGGTAAGCAGGACCCCAAAGACATTGCCAGACTGGCTGCTCTTCCCACCTGGGACTGCAGGATTTTAAAATTTTTTTTGTTGTTGAGGTGCCCATATCCATTTTTGTTATAAATTTTACAGTATAAGGGTATTCAGAATGGCTGTTTGCACAAGACTGTTTGCACTGGGCCAGAACTCCTTATGGGCACCAGTGTCATGGGGGCTCCCCTCGTCACCTGAGGGATGTTGAGCACCCAGGGTTGCACCTAAGGAGCAAAAGTTCCTTGCAGGTGGTAGCAGGACAATAGGACATTTAACTCCCATCTTTAGCAGTACTGTAGGGTGCTAATATAATGGGGACATTCCACTTTATCTGTCATCAGTAACCTGTACACAAACAAATCCCCACACCAAATACTTGTCATACCCCCAGTGGCGAAATGAAACTCCATGCTTAGACCTGACTCTAAGGAACTGATTCCATTGCCTCTGACTTCCCACAGTTTCAAACATCATGCAGGTGGGGAGCAGAGCTGGCAATAAAGTATGATCTACCCCATGTTACTGTGGCATGGTTTATAAGGGGAATTAAACTGGTGAATGGGGTTGTTTTTACTGGCCAGATGATCTCTGCCACAAGGTTTCTCACTGGGGGCAATTCAAAACATGCTTTATGGTGCCATGTGTGCTGCCTCTTTTGTGCAGCAACACAAGAAGGAGATATCATGAAAGCATCTGGGCTGGGAGTACATGTAACTGTCATTGAGGTTCAGTGCAAAACTTTATTGCCAGGAGAAACTGCAGAATAGCTGCCGTTGCTTTGACAACAGCCGAAGCAGCCTGGTCCCTAGGTGAGGAGGATGTGAGCTCAATGTGAGCTGTGAGTGGGTCTACTAGTATCATCAGCTCTGGTGCACTTGCTGATGGGTCTGGCTTTGAAGACACAGGATATACCTTTCCTTGCCCCAGCAGGTGATAAAATCCCCGGCCTTATGAATACCTGCTTTTTGGAGCAAACCGTACCTCAAGGGTATTAAAAAGCTCCAGTCCCTGAAATAAAACCCTTGCTTTCCAGGGTGTTCTAGCTGTCAGCTCAGCCACACAGCACTGCATTAGTCAGAAGATACTGTGTAGAGGTCCACCTGAACCCCAGACAGATGTCTCTGTCTGGGGACTCCTGTCTCCCACCCAGGGCCCCTTAACAGAGACAAGCTGGTGAAAAGAAACATCCAAAGTCACAACATATGGGTCTATCACTCCTTCACCACCAGATCAAATAAAAGAACAAGTCTGCGTGCACCACCAGAGTACATGATGTCTGGTAGGAACTACACACAGCAATGCAACAGGGCTTGAAACCATGATCTCTTCCACTTGGCCAAGGTCGGGTAGTGCCCATTTGCAGTGCCACTTGTCCCCATTCACTACAGAGGAAGCCTACATGTTTCACCCTGGGTTTGGTTTCCAAGTCCCTTTGAGTGTGGCTGTGCCTAGGTCTTGGATGTGGCTGTGCAGCCTTCAAGCAGACTCTGGGCACTGAAAAACCACTGTTTTGGGACACTGAACTGGTCTCATGAGTGTTGGGGAAAATTGTCTCCAAATTAATTTACTACACAGTAGTGTTTGACGAGCATTCATTGTGCACCAGCTTCTTGGAAGCTGGACCTCTGTCTTTATGGCTTCCTTATTTTTCCAGAGATCTACCGTCAGATCCTACTGTCCTTTAAATGCCAGAGTACACAGAAACGCCAGAACTACCAGGCTGGGTTAAAGCCAGAGCCTGTCTGCTCCAGGACGCTCACTTTGGTGTCCTTTTTGCATACCAAGCATTGGCTGGCTTTTCTTCATGTTCTGGATTTTCCCCAGCACCATTCCCAGCATCATGGACATTCCCATGACTCACTCCAGGCAAATGCATGGTAAGAGTGACAAAGTGGAGACGAAGTAAAATGCTGCAGCATCAGTGACCTTTGAGCAAAAGCTTTCTTAGAGGAGAAAAGACCAAAAACAATTAGCTTATGTACACGGGGTGCCGCACTGGATGTGCATATCAAATGCTAAATCTCAAATGTGCCTTCAGCTGACCACAGTAAACATCACAACCCATTGCCAACCTCAGTGGGACAACAGTAGCTGTCTCCCAAAAAAAGAACTTTTCATTTTATAAAGGGCTTTCCAGGTCCATACAAGATCTCCAGGAAGGTCAGGTACCTCCAGTAGTCCAGATAAGAAGGGATGAGGAGCTTTGGATTGTGGTAGGAGCTTGGGATCTCCTCAGCCTGCTGGTGGATGTCAGGACAAATTTCCAAGAAGGGCAGGGGGCATCCTGCCTTAAAATCAAGAAAGAGAAGGCAGATGCAGGCATGGAGGGACACAGCTTCTGTGAGCACAGCCATGCTGCAGAGCAGGGGGGATAAGGTCTGACATGCAGAAATGTTTTGTTGGCACTGATTAATCTGACCACGAGGGAGAGAGGGGCACACCCCAGGCAGAGGAACCTGAGGCGGGCTGCCTGCCTGGGGTGTTTTCATTCAGTTTTCCTTCCCTGCTGAGCTTGGTGCTTCCTCAGCATGAGCAGGGCCTGACACATAAAGATGGGAAAGCAAATCCCAACCCACTTGCTTTCAGTCACATTAAGAATGGCTACAGGGATTAGTCCTCTCTGGAGCGAGGATGAGCTGCTGGGAATGTCATTAAGAACGTGGTCATCTGCCTTCTGCGCTGAAGTGATCATTGCACATGCGGGGCACAGGAGGCAGGAAGGCCTGATATTAACCGCCTGGATTACAATAATGTCATTTACTTTTCCCAGGGGACAGGAGGCAGCTCAGATGATAAATGTGTCAGCACTTAGAGCGTTGCTGGATAGGTTACTTGCTAAGTGAGCGTGTAGCACACTGCTGCAGGTTTTCTGGTGTCTCATGGCTCTGGGCTATGAGACCCCTTCAGAAACCTCAGCTCTGGACTAACTATGAACTGAAAACATTGAGATGTTTTAAAAAAGTGATGATATTCACCTGGCAGGAGGTTCTGCCCAGGCCAGAGAGAAATGGAAAGGTGATGGAGAAGACAAGGAAGAGCATAACAAATCACACTGAAGTTGGCCACAAGGTTTGGGGAGAAAAAAAGCCACGATCCAGGGTCAAGGACTCATCTGATTGAATTTCAGCATGGACTTGGCTCAAATGGAGACCTACTCAGTCTTGCTGAGTGCATAATTCTCTTGTTCTCAGGTAGGTTGGACAAACCATCTCCTACCCCTCTCTGCTAACTCAGGAAGCTGAGTGTGACCAGCAGAGCCCTAGCCCGGCATAGTACACAACAAAAAGCTGGATGAGATCCCATCTTACCCTTGAGCCAGCAGGGAGAAAAGGGGAAGTGGAAAGAGTACACATGAGCTGCCTGCTCTCCCTGTCACCCAGGCTGCCTGCCAGCCAGGTGCCACAGCTCCTGCAAGGAACTTGGAGCCACAGGCTGGACACTGGAGTCCTCCTGGCACTGCTCTGATGTGGTGCCTGCCCAGGTAGCATTGTGGCTAGAGCTGAGCACCACCCTCCGCATTGACTCTGAGTGGCTGGCTTGTCTGGCACTACAGTTCCCAGAAGGTTTCTTGGTCATTTCAGCACCATCCATGCTGCTCAACATCCAAATATCCATGGAGACAAGACGTCACCTTCGCCAAGCCTTTCCTACACAGACGGCAGTGCCCTGTGCACTCTGGCAACAGTGAGCTGCACATTTTTGACCTCCAGGCTCAATAACTGCAGCTCATTATATCTGGGAATGGAGCCAAGCAGGCTGAGAAATTTTCGACGGGTGCAAAACATAGCAGCCTACATGCTCAGATGCCTGGGGGCTGTGATCCAATGAGCCTGCAGCTTCTGCTTCTTTACCCATATTCCCAGTTAACCCCAGGACCCCTGCCAGACTCCAGCCCAGGACCTGAAGCATCTCACATTTGTTGAGACCAGCTTTCTCTGAACAGCAGGCTTCTCAGCTGTCCATGTCCGGGCTGAAAGGGGAGAACACAGCAGAAGACAGCCCTTCCCTGGCAAGAGGCGCAATGTCCACCTCTCCTGTTGGACTCTGTGATGTCTCTCGCTTGCTCTCTCTTGGCCTGGAGGTCTTTTCCCCGGACATGCGGGGCTGTCTGGTCTCAGCCTGTGGTCAGGCACCTTGGCAGAGGTGGCAGGGACTGACGATAGGGCAGCCATTCACACAGAAGAAGTGGCAGAGGAGGGCAGGCAAAGCAGCCCTGGCTGATGTGTATCCATGCCAAGCCATGAATCCTCACAGCCAAAGCAGCCAGGTCCCCTGCTCCTGGGTCTCTATTGACTCAAGAGAGCAGGAGCTGGCACTAACACCCCTGGTCTGCCCTCAGGGATGGGGATAGTCCAGATTCACATTTGGACATGCAGATCCCATGGAGATTGGCAGGAGGAGCTGGGTGTCTCCCCTTGAGCTTCACAAGTCTGGGTGCCTCTCTGACTTTGGTCTCATCTTCCTTTTGCCTGCTGCTTCAATCTCCTCCGAAAGGCTCTTCTGCTGCCCTCGCAGGTAAGTTGGTGAACACTGCAGCAATACCTGAGCAACAGCGCAGTAACAGCATCCCTTTTGCCCCAATCCCACCCTCCCCCTTTCATCCCCTCCCCTCCCCCAGTCTCACTAACTCACTCTCCTGCTAGTTTATGGCCAGAACATTTTGTTTGCAAAGTGCTGTCAGATGCGACATTAAGAGGCGCAGTAAATCAGAGCACAGGGGCCTCTCCAAGCCTCTGCAGATGAAAACCTTTTATCACAATTTGGATCTGTTTGCACTGGTATGAAAATTATGGCTCCAGTTTAGCATCAACTTCCCATTATTCATGTCCCTGTGAGCAGCTCCTGCTAAATTGGATTGTTTCAAGCCTCCCCACCCTGCTGGCCCTGAGAACCCAGCAGATCCCACCTGGCTTGCCATGCTCACCTTGATGTCCTCTCCCAGGAGGATGTGAATGGGAGGGAGGTTGGGGTGCACTGTGAATACACCTAGCTGGAGGAGGACTTGGGAGTGAGGAGAAGAGGGACACCAGAGCAGAAGTAGAGGCTTCTGTGTCAGTATGCTGGCATCCCGTGCTGAAGCAGGCAGTCCCCGCTCTGAGCTGGAGCCCAATCTCTGCTGCTGCCACCCCCTAAGGCGGGAAGTGCAGGTTGCTGCCTGTGGCTCCATCCTGTGCGCCTAGGCACTTTCTGGTTACTGGTAAGTGTTTGGAAGAGAGAAGCAGAGTCGATGGGTGCAGGAAGGAGGGAAGGAAGGAAGAGAGAGGAAATTCTAGCGGGGATGCAGTTGGAGCTCGAAGGAAAATGAGTGATTTTCAGCCACACTTTAATTGCTGTTATATCATAAGAAATCAGGATGCCACCCTGCCAAAGAGGCCAGCTGGGGGATTCCTCAGGGCAGACAGGGGCAGTAGACAGGTGTACGGACAAAGAGTGGGGCAAGCTGGGAGGGCCTTGATCCACCCCAGAACAAATCTGCTCCACCCCAGAGGCTTTGCCTTTCTCCATCCTGGTGCTGCAAGGTTTGCAGTTTCAGGTGCATAGTTCAAGACAGGAACTCGGGCTCAGTGCATCATGGCAAGTCATTAAGGGTAACAGAGGGACCAAGAGACAAGGTCTGAGGGGGCAGCTTAGCATAGGGCACCTGTTGATCTGGGCAGTGGTCCCCAAGCTGGCCAGGCACAGACTGGTTGATATGTGATGTCCCAAGGAGCCTAGACCAGTGCAGCCTTTGGGATGTGAGGAGGGAGTCCTCTGATCTCCCCCCAACATCTGGAAGTGCATCTCACACTAGCACCACTGTCCTGGCAAACCAGAAAGCTCTGGAAAGCCTATTACATGCTTGTTTCCACTTGAAAAACTAAGGTTCATGTTAATGAGGCACAAGGGGATGGTCCCCAAAGGGAGACCCACTGACAGTTATACCATGTAAGTGGGGTTTATGGTGGTCAGAGAGCATGCAGGACGGGGGAAGGACTAGCCACTTTCACCTGCACACGCTTGCGATTTGCATGTGAATGTGAGTAGGTGCAGGAACAAAGCTAATACAAAATCAAGAGCAAGCAGCCACAGAATGAAAGGAACAGCAGCATGTGTGATATCAGGAGAAGAGAAGGAAAAGCTTCTTTCAGACGAGGCTGGCTAGCCACACAGATCGGTTTCACGTGGATGGCAGCTTCCTGCTAACGTTGGTACTTGCTGAATTGAGGGACGCAGCCCTGCAGGTTTGTTCCCGCTACCTAAGTAGGTGCTTGTGTGTCACCATGCCCTGTCACTGCGTGTGCCACACAATGCCACATAATGACACCAGAAAACTGCTCAGTCACCACACAATAATGTCTGTCTGAACAAGAAGCTGATCCTGTGAAGGCAGATGAATCTTGTAACTACTGCTCAGCCACCTGAGGGCCCCACCTTGGGAAGCATTGTACCCAAGTTCTCACAGACCTTTTTTTTTCTCCATTGTGCAAGGGAGTTCAAACAGCAGCTGCAAAGACCTGGTTCTCAAGGAAAAGGGAGCTGGTGCAAGGGCTTTCATATCAGCAGGCTTTCTACACAGCTGGGAACATTTATTTTCTTTTTTGCACCTTGCTGCAGAGATCTTGCCGCAATTGTAATTGCACAATTTTTTTAGATAATATGGCCAGATGCTCTCCAAACAAACCTCGAAGTCTGTTGTTGCAAGGCAATAGGTATTTTAATTTTAACTTAACAGCAGTGTGACTGCTCAGAATGAGACAATGTCACCATCCAGCAAATCCCTTGGGGTTTATCTACCACAGACAGATTTGGAGTGAGTTTTGCTGAGCAGGTGACCATCCCAATAAATCTGGGAATTTCTTGTGTTGTTTTTTTTTTGTTAATTTATTTTTATTTTTTATTCTTTTTTATTAACACTCACCCTGTGCTTGGCCCCTAGGCTATCATCTCGCTCTAGTCAAGTCCATGCTAAAGATTCCCATCTTCTGTCAATCTCAGGAGAAGTGAGATGACACTAATAAATATGCTTGCAATGCTGTGAGTCTCTGGTGCTCTCTGTATCCTCCCTTGCATTGCAGGCTGTTCAGAGCAAGGCTGGCTTTATTTGTCTCTCGCACATCACTGATTTGCTACACTGTTAGAGTTCAACAACAGCAGTAATAATTAACCATTTAATCTGAATCAGACACTGGGTCTTGTTTGCTCTTTCTGTATATAAGATGGAAAACGCTTGCAAAAATCAGATTCTGATGTTCCTCAGCTTAGTGTTAAGTGTCTTGACTCCGCAAAATTGCTCAGAGTCTTTCATTTTGCTCTTTAAGCTCGTTAGTCCAAATTAAAAACAGCATTGATTCTAATTTCAGCTTCTTGAAATCCCTCCAAGATTAGTGCTATTATTCTTTCAAGTGTCTTGGGAGCAGAACTAACACCAAAAGACATTCACTTACATTCCTGATGTCCAAATGGTTTAATAAAAGCCACTGGCTTCAACTTAGTGATCCTGTCATCTACCTTGCCAAAGTGCAAGTTGTACTTCTCCCAAAAGCTTCACTACCATTTCTGTAATGTCCTTACTGCCTGCTGCTCACTCTTAAGGTTTTCTGTGAGTCATGTAGGTGAATGCCCTTCTAATTTTATTTACAACCTCTGAATTAATTAGGTGTGCATGTGGCTTTGTATTTTCAATAGAGTACAATTTCTGAATATTGTCTTGTTTGGGTTTAAGTTGAGCTTGTAGGGAGAACATCTTCCTCTGCTTGAGCCCTCTCTTCCCATGTAGATTGCACCGTCAGGAGAGGACTGCAGAGAGCTCGACCAAGTTACTGCTGCACTGCATCTCCACTCAGACAGCAAAGCAAGGTCTTTAAATCCTGTATGTGTTGCAAGTCTGGGGTTGCAAACAGGATCTCAGAGAAGCTTCAGCCTCACATCAGGTGTGAATGTAGTATTGCATGCAATTCTTTCTCCACCACAGTAAACAACTCCCCGTTGTCTTACCAGGCATTTATCTCTACAGTCTTGAAATGGTCCATCAAGCCACACACTCGCTAGGTCATGCAACCCCAGTTTACAGTGGAGGAAGTTAGTGAGTCAGGCAGGTTTTACAGTCTTTTCCTAAGGGATGTTCAGCTTCATTTCATGAACTAATAAAATTGGGCAATGAGAGAGAAGGAGATGTAGCAGGAGAAAAGCTGCATTCATGAATCAGCCCTTAGCAGGCAGGCAGTTTAGAAGAGACCTCCGACAAAGGCTGAGGGGAAATCTGAAGTGTCTGTTCAGTGTCTGCTGATGCTGTTCTGCATCAAACTCCCTCTTGGGGGAAGCTGGGAGAGCCACAGGGATGCCTTTCCAATCTAAACCTTCTTTTCTCTCTCCAGAGAGGCTTGGCAGCCCAGCTAAGGGTGCTGACAGTGACCAGCCTGGGGAGCATGCCTGGAGACATTCCAAGTCAGCATGCAGTACACTGCTGAGATATTTTGAAAGAGTTTCCTGGATGCCCACACGTACAGCCTGCAGATTCTACAGCACAGAGGCCCTCATTGGAGCAACCCGTTGCCCCGGGACATTTCATACCAGCTCTGGAGGCAGCTGCTCCGTCTCCATCTACAAAATAATTCCTCACCCCATCCTGCTCATATTAAAGAGGCATCCTGAAGCCTTGCCAGTCGGCTTCCCACCACACTTGCCTTATCCTGGAGGACAGCAGTGAGGATTGTCCTGGGGAGAGGGGCACATCTGACCAGGGCTCTACAGACTTGCACAGCTCTTAAGGAGCTGAAGAAGGAGGCAAGCAGAAGGTAAGGTGGTGGGAGGGCAACTGCATTCATTTCCAACTTGTAACAATTGCACAAGAGGAGCGATGGTAGGGGGCGAATGGCAGGAAGGTCTTTTGCTCACCAAGACGCACTAGGGAATGTAATTTAGAGAGCACTGTCTAAAGTCACGTCTGCCTCCAAGACTTGTTTAGTCTTTGGAGAGCTCAACAGAAGAAGGAAATTATGAGTCTAGGAAGATATAGATGCAGTTAATACCTATTTTACATGTACAGTCTATAATATGTTGCCATAGTCTTGAAAATGTTGTGACTTGGAAGCCATAAAAGCTGGAAGGAACATGTTAATTGAGAACACAGTCAGGCTATAAATCCAGAGGAGATACCAGGGCTGGCAGAAGAGAAACCCAGTCCCAGGGAAAAAGGGAGGGGGAGGAACTCAGCTAGAAAGTAAGGAAGAAAATTAAAGAGAAAGGGGAAAGAGAAAGTGGGAGTCCTCAGTTCCCCAAGGCTGGCTTAGCCTCAGGTAACACTCCAGGTTGATATTAGAAAATCAAAGGAATTGATTCCAATGGAAGTGCCATTAGAAAACAGAATTTAGAACAAATCAGCAGCATGAATAGGAATTAATTGCCAGAACCATGGAGATTCACCCAAAAATTATATGGAAAGAAAAGATGAAATTTCCCGTCTAATAAATGTAATAGATAACCTATAGCTTAATATGGTCTCTGTAGCAAAGTAAGGGAAGGTATCAAATGTGACATCAGGGGTTTTGTGTGGGTTTTTTAGAAGTATTTAATGGGATGTAGAATCTTACAGAGCAGTAGGTCAGACTTCTGTGTCAAGCAAATAGGTGGAAATTGTAACTAAGAACAGAGCTATTGAGTAAATTAATAAATAGGATATAATAGGAGAAAGTTGCTTCAGTTTCTGTAGAAGGAAATCATGCATCAGAAATCCATTAATGTTCACTGAAGGGATCAATATGTGCACAGGGGTGATCTGGTCAATGTAATCTGTTAGGAATTTCAAAATGCTTTTTGGCAATGTCCCTCATCAGAGACACATTAGGAAATTAACTTGTTATGGGTGAAAAAGGAAATTTCTCTCATGAGTAATTCTGATTGAAAAATAGGAAAGAAAGGGTACAAAAAATCAGTTATTTTCACAGGTGGGAGTGAGTTGGCCCATGAAGCCAAATGAGGATCTGGGCTGTGGTGCTCAGTAGAGTCATAAATGATCTGGGAAGGCAGGAAGCAGTGAGGTTGCAGAACTCACTGACAGCATAAAATTAATTTGGGCAGGCAAAAAAATCTGACTGTGAGGAGCTGACAAATGTTGACATAGGACTGAGTGCCTAAGCCAGAAAATGATCCAGTGACATTTGACTTCAGTGGAACGTAATGGCCATGGGAGACAGAACTGTCTCACCTGCACATGCCAAGCACAGGGAAGGGACCTTGGAGTTACAGCACCTGCTTCCAGCAAAAATATCACCTTGATCCATGGCAGGAAAACATAGGCACCAATGAAAACTCTCATGAAAGAAATGCGAAGCAAAATATACAACTTTTTTTACCCCTTTACAAATTACAAGTAGACCCAGCCCTAAAGGGTTGAATGGGAATGAGGTGGAGAACTCACATGTTGCATGGGAAAGGCAAGCAGGAATGGTTACTCAGAAGTCAGAATTTTAGAGCAAAAATTTTAAATGGTACGTAGCAGGACCAAAACTGGCCCAAGACCTGGCACACCGGTGAGACGCAGCATCCCCCACTCAGCTTGGACCTGCCTTATCCTGCAGGAGAATGCCATGAAGCAGTTGACTGTCTCCAAGAGGGGCACCATCACCCAGCTTTCAGGGAGTTTAACCTCTAATTTGAGTCAGAAAAATACAATCTCATGCATGACTTGCAAAAACTAATCTGTCTTCATCACTTTGGAAAGGTTGCCAGCTCCTGCATTCTGGTTTTTGGGAAGGCTTGCAGGTATCTTCCCTGCAGGTTGAGCCCCAAAACTTATATCTGGGAGTAACTCTACTCACAGAAAACAGCCCTCTCCTCCCCTGTGCACTGGTCTGACAAACCAGCAGTTTGCAATTCTTCCAACGTTTTTAACTGCATTTGAATTCTCATTTTCAATAAGAGTGATGATAACTTCATGGCTGTAGCTCTGTGTGTGACCAAACAGGATGCCTAGGAGGGACCCAGCCTCTTGCGCAGTGCCATTGCTGGTGGCACTGCCTTTGCTGCAGCAGCGATGCTTAGCACAGTGCTCATCATGCTGGGGCTGATGCAACCCCCCCTCTGAGCTCCCAGCTCTGACTACACTGAGCAGGCAGCACATGCTGGCAGGCTGAAGGGGAAAGCTCCCACTAGAGAGCTGCTCTTGCATAGAGCAGGCATGAGAACAGAGAAGTGCATAAAGATCACAAGAGCATAACATGGTCATGCTGGCTCAGGCCAAAGGTTCATGTAACCTGGCAGTCAGCCTGCAGACGGATGTTAGAGGATGCAGAGGGGAAGGGTGTAAGAAACAACATAGGTTTATAGAGGTCCTTCTCCTCTCAGCCCTTCCCCTGCATCCCATGAACAGCATTTCAAGAGCTTTCAGAGCTGGAAGTTGTACCCAGATCATCATGTTCAGTGCTGCAGCTTTGTCTAATCTCTTTTCAGATCTGCCTATGTCTTTGGCCCCTGCCACGTCCCAGGGCAACGAGTTCCAGGTTTTAATTATGCACCGGACACATTGGTATGCTCGGGTTGCTGCCTGTCCAGCGCACTGGGCCTGGCACTCTGAATAACTGTTCCTGGTCCCTTTCTCACGCTCGTCCCCTCCGGTGTCCTCTCACCCCATGCTCAGTTTAGGCTCCTTCGGTGCCTTTGCTGGGATGAATCCTTCACAGGTCTCACCTCCGTGGTATGCAGGGGGAGAGCAGGAAAACACCTATGACTCCTGGTCTGCTGAAGCAGCAGTGATGTTCTCAATGCCTTTCCTCATAATCCTTCACTTCTGAGTGGCTGTTTTGCCCCCTCCTAGGGTGGTGTTTTGAAAGCACCCTCACGTTGATCCCTGAATCTCCTTTCTGACACCCATGTGCTGGCTGTGCACTAGAGAATTGGTCTTCCTCATATACCTGGACCTTCAGTGAATCTTTATAGCTGCTTATGGTTCACCTATCCTCAGTTAACTCACCCCAGCAGTTCAGCACACTGAGTCTGCCCCGTTTCCAGACCGTGAAGATGTTGGCTATCTCAGCCCTGGTGTGAGCCCACTTGGGCGCCACTTTGGAAGCCCTGTGCAGTTTTTGCCTGTGCTATTTACTTGGCTGTCATATCCTTTGCTCGCACCGCATGCAACATCTATCTACATTGCACTGTTTTGGGGGCTAAGTATTTTATTGAAGAGAGCAAATACTGCATGCAGAGGTACAACCAGCCAGAAACAACTTAAAGCTGACATATGCCCGCTGGCAGGGTGAAACTGTGGCATGTATCCGGCATGTATCCTGGGGGAGAGCCTGCACCCTTCTCCTGCTCACTCAGACTAGATCAGACCAGATCAGCCAGGGATTGCATTCCCCTCCGCCCTGTGTTAGCACTGAGAGCTGCAGTAATAGCTATTGGCAACATCACTTGCCTGCCTGCCTCTCATTTCCTTGCGCTGCTCTCACCAGGGACCAGCTGCAGACCCTCTCCCAGGCTCTCTGAGTGACCCTCTGCTGCTTTCTGCCTCCCTCCTCCCCCATGCTGCCCAAGCAGTCCCAGCTCTCTGGCTGACCCATATGCCCCTTGGCACAGTGGCACCCCCAAGTTGATGGCAGCTCTGCTTTGACTAACATTCTCCTTGGGGAAAAAAAAAAAAACCAACAAAAAAAAACCCAAAAAACCCAAACCAATGAGTTTGAGAAATGCCTGGTCCCTATAGCTGCAGGGCATTTGTGTTGCAATAGCATTTCATTCATGCTGAATTAATCTGCCTGTAATATCAGTGCTGTTGGTTTGGGAAAAGCTGTGCTCTTGGTCCTCACCCTGCTTCTCCTCCCAAGCCCTGAGAGCTGTGGGACAGTGAGGTGACAAGGTGCCAGGCGTGGGGTAGCTGCAGCTGGAGGGGACCCACTCTGCAGCAGTGCTGCCCAGGCAGAGGCCAGGCTGACTAATAGTAAACGCCATCAGGGTGGGAACGCAAACTCTGCACCAGGCATTGACTCTTGTAAGGCAGAGGTGCTCCAAGCGGCTGGCTGCCTGGTTCACAACCAAGGTCCCTCAAGCACCAGGGAAGGAGCTGAATGCTTGCCAGAGGTCCGCAGGGAGGCAGCTGCTCACGTGGTTTCCTCCCCATTTCCAGCCACCAAATTGCATTTACAAGAAGCAAAACATACATTAAATAACTCTCAGATGTCAGAGCAAGCAACTGCTGTGGGGGATGTTCTAGGAGAGAGAAGGAGAAATAGCTGGTCCATCCAGGAACAAAGAGAGGGAAAGCAATGGCTGGGGGTAGGGTGGTGGGTTGGGAAGGGTCTGGGGGTGGCACTGGGGTGGAGGAGGTTAAGAGTAAGGGCAGATGTCCTGGGATGAATGTGTCCTCTGCTGTGTCTGTGGCTGATGGTGAATAGCCCATAACATAGGATGCCTCATTGCAAGAGTCTGCCATGTAGGCTCCAGTTTAGGGTGCTTTTGTGCACATGCTACAGGAGGAAATGAATGTAAACATTCAGTATCTCAGATTATATATCCCAGCAAGACATGATGGTCTGGAAGGTCAACTGGCATCATTGCCATGCCCCAGAAAAGGCTCTGGGGCAGAGGTAGGGGTGTATGGCTGGGATGCTCCACACATGCCTCTGCTCTGGCTCTGAACAGGAAAAAACAGTCATGCCAGAACCATCCCAGGGGAATGTGAAACTGATGGGGCTGAACATACGGACAAATCCCAGCAAATATCTGTTGGCTTTCTATAGAGGATAACAGTATGTCCTCTGAGTCCTCCAGCGATGATCCCAGGAAAGCCAAGCCTTTGAAAGCCAGGCTGAGCTTGTCCTCAGGTTCCTGCTGTAAATTCCCACGGTACCTCTTATCCAAGCACGCTTCAGGAAGCAATTGGAGAATCCCACAGGCAGCAGCACTGCTTCACCACAGCCAGTATCTGTGTCCCAAGACAGGGGCAGGACAGAGCAGGGGCCTGCTCACACAGGTGAGCGGGAGAGCACGTCCTGATTCATTGCTTCCTGCTGCATGTTTGTACAGACACAGGTGAAACCTCCTGCTTCCCCGTTCCTTCCTTGTCACGTTCTGGCAGGCACTGTTCCCATCTCAGCCCTCCTAGCAATGCATCGGGAGTTTTTATTTCTCCCCAGATGGCTTTTGTGTTTCATTTGTTTGATAGTCTTTATAGGGAGCTATACAGGCAAGCTCAGCATCTGAATTTCCACCTCTGCAGCACCTAGGAGGTGGGGGGAAGGCAGGGAAGAACTTGCATGAGGAAACCTGTGCAGAGGTGAATGGGCTCCCTACCTGGAGTACTGTGGTTTCTCAGGAGGCTTTGCCATTGTTTAAGAGAAAATTTGAAAAGTAATAATCTCAGCAAAGCAGAGGGAGAGGCCCCTGGAGGCAGTTCAGCAGCAGAGAGGGAGCCTTGCAGATCTGCATGAATGAGAGCATGCGAGGGAGGAGCAGGAGAAACAAAGAGGGAGGATGAGATAGAGAAGAGCGCCTGGGATGGGACCACAACAGGAAGGTGGGGTCTGCAGTACCATCCATGGCTTCTGTCTGGGTGCGGTCTGCCAGGCTGTGATCACGTCTTGGGGGCAGACCAGCAGCCTGGCTGTGAGAGGGGAATATGTCCTGCAGGGCTGGATCACCTTGTGGAGCTTTGTGCTTCCTCCTCAGTCACCCTTTGTGGGCTGAGCGAGGCAACGGGGTGGCTGCTGTGGTCTGCTCAGCACTGCCACACCGCATACAGCACCATCCAGGGCACCAGCAGCACTTTGCTGCCTGCATCTGCTCCTGACTCCCTGGAAAGGTCCTTCCTGCACGATTAGCTCCCTGTTCTTTGACTGCTTGTGGAATGGCATCTGTTTGGGGTGCCTCAAGGGTGAGCTGCTCACCTATGCTTCAAGGGCTCGATTCCTCCAAGCATCTGGAGCTCAGGAAAATGAGTGGCAATACGGTTCACAGCCCTGCACTAAGACACATCCTCCTCCAGCGCAGCCAGCATCCAAGGGAAGGGGCTGCTTAGAGGGCATCCGATGCAAGGCGAGGGATAGGAAAGAGGGAGGGGTGACTTCCTGTGCAGACCCTTCCTCTGGCCCTTGGCTATTGTGCTTCTTCCTTCCTCCTCCCCAAGGGCTGCAAAGAAGCTAGGCTTTATCAGGGCACTGAATTGGACCAGGTAATCCAGGCCACAGCTGCTTCCTGCTTTGCCTGGGACATCACTCTGCGAGCAGGAGGGAAGGAGATTAATGAGACGCTCTGCCGCTGAGAAACCCCAGTGAGGAACAGCGTGTGATTTCACTCCCCCACACCAGCCAGAGCACAAATCCTCCTTTCTGGGACTTCCTGCTGCCTCTCTCCCACTCTGCTCACATCAGTTATCCCAAACAGGGTGCAGTCGGCTAAAACCCTGCTAATAGACTTCAACAGGAGCACAGTGCTGGGTCTAATTAACTGCCTGATGGCTCCTCTGTATTGGACATGCACAAGTCTCTCATGCACAAGGTGTGCAATGTGCTCTGCCTGCCTGCCCAGGGCTGCCTCCCTGCCTCCTCTGAGGGCTGCCTCACTGCTGTTGTTCATGGCGCTGGAGAGAGGGCGGACAGGTGGGATGGAGACCCCATGGTTGGCAGGGACCAACAAATTTGGGAGCAAGGAGAAGCTGTATTGAGACTTGGGAGAGGATGGGTGCCTGCAGCTGGTAGATGGCTGGGAGTTTAGGCGTGGTCTCTTGCTGTGGGAGACAGACCCAGGCAGACAGCTTGGAAGTGGGTCCATGACCCAAAAATGAGTTTTCTGGGGCCTGGGTGGTCCCATGCACCAGGCCATGACCATCAAGAGGGAAGGGGAGCCAAAAGACAGAGCTGCCTGCAACATTGTCACTTTTTGAGTAGGGACCCTGGTTGAGTAAGGATCCCAGATGATGAAAGCAGGCTGGAGGCTTAGGACAGGCTGCAGGAGAGGGGATGGCTGCAGCACCCCTCCTGTGTCCCTTCTCACCCAAGGCCTGTATGCAGGGATGTGCAGAGGAAAGTGGAAGATACCTGGCACATGGAAAAGCAGAACACAGTGTGTTAGTTGACTAAAAATAATCGATGTAGCATTGGCTTCATCCAAACAACAATGCTGCTAGAAAAACAGGGGTGCAGGTACCCCAGTTCACACCCCCAGGCTGGGAAGCAGGGAAGCAAAACATCCAGCAGCAGAAGGACCTCTGGGCTCCCAGCAATGATGGTGGGACATGCCTGTGAGCTGATGGGTTTTCATCCCCACAAGAGCTGCCCACAACCAGCCCCAGTGGTAAGCTAGAAAAAAGCTGTTGCTTTCTGGTGGGCTCATGGAAGAGCCAGGTTGCCTCCAGGGTTGTGAAGATTAACCAGGAATAGCAATTTTATTACACAAAACAACATTCACCTTCCAAAAAATCAGTAACTAGCCTCCATCAGAATGAAAAGGAGTCTTTCAAGGTGGTTCCAACAGAAATGAGATACCACAAGTAGTTCAGGAGTCAGGTCACAGAATCAAAGAATCACAGAATCACAGGTTGGAGGGGACCTCAGGGATCATCTAGTCCAACCTTTCTAGGAAGAACACAGTCTAGACAAGATGGCCCAGCACCCTGTCCATATGACTCTTGAAAGTGTCCAACGTGGCCAAGTCAACCACCTCCCTGGGGAGATTATTCCAATGGTGACTGTCCTCACTGTGAAAAATTTTCATCTTGTGTCCAATTGGAATCTCCCCAAGAGCAACTTGTGTCCATTCCCCCTTGTCCTCTCCATGTGACTCCTTGTAAAAAGGGAGTCTCCATCTTCTTTGGAGCTGCCCCTTAGGTACTGGCACACGGTGATGAGATCCCCTCTAAGCCTCCTTTTCTCAAGGCTGAACAAACCCAGTTCTCCCAGCCTATCCTCATATGGCAGGCTTCCCAGTCCTTGGATCATCTTGGTGGCCCTTCTCTGGACCCCTTCCAGCCTGTCCTCATCTTTTTGTTTAGCAGGGACCAGAACTGTACACAGTACTCCAGGTGTGGCCTGACAAACGCTGAGTAGAGCAGGATAATGACTTCTTTATCTCTGCTGGTGATGCCCTTTTCAATGCAACCCAGCGTCCTGGTGGCCTTCTTGGCCACAGCAGCACACTGTTCGCTCATGTTGAGCTTTCTGTCCACCAGGACCCCCAGGTCCCTTTCCACAGGGCTGCTCTCCAGCCAGGTGGATCCCAGTCTGTGCTGCACTCCCGGATTATGTTTTCCCAGGTGCATGACCTTACACTTCTCCTTGTTGAACTTCATAAGGTTCTTGCTGGCCCACTCTTCCAGCCTATCCAGATCTTCCTGCAGAGCAGCTCTCCCTTCTGGAGGTCTACTTCCCCACTCAGTTTGGTGTCATCTGCAAACTTCATCAGGCTACACTTGATCCTGTTATCTAGATCACTTATAAAGATGTTGAATAATATTGGGCCCAATATCGATCCCTGGGGGACTCCACTTGTGACAGGTTGCCACTTGGAAAAGGAGCTATTTACCACCACCCTTTGGGTGCGGCCTGTCAGCCAGTTCCCCACCCACTCCACAGACCACTTGTCTAGGCCATAACGCATTAATTTCTCCAGGAGGAGACTGTGGGGAACCGTATCAAAGGCCTTGGAGAAGTCCAGGTAGACAATGTCCACCACCCACCCCATGTCAACCAGGCAAGTCACTTTGTCATAGAAGGCCACCAGGTTTGTCAAGCACGATCTGCCTTTAGTGAAGCCATGTTGGCTTTTCCCAATCACGTGCTTCATTTGACTTGTGATGGCCCCCAGGAGGACGCGTTCCATACCTTTCCCAGGGATTGAAGGCTGATGGGCCTATAGTTACCTGGATCCTCCTGCGAGCCTTTCTTGTAGATAGGGGTAACATTTGCCTTCCTCCAGTCCTCTGGGACAGCCCCCGTTCTCCGTGACTTCTCAAAGATTATGGAGAGCGGCCTTGCGATGATGTCAGCCAGCTCTCTCAACACCCTCGGGTGGATGGCGTCAGGGCCCATTGATTTGTAGGGGTCAAGCTCCTGTGGTAATTCATATACTAACTCTTCCTTCACTGATGGCGGGTCGGTGTTTGGATCAATCGGCAATTTCGTTCCCAAAGCCTGGGACCCGACAGTGCTGGTAAAGACAGAGGTGAAGAAGGTGTTAAGGACATCTGCCTTTTCTGCATCATTGGTGATTGACTCTCCTTTTCCATTTCACAGCTGGCCTATGTTTTCCTTCTTTTTCTGCTTATGGTTGACATGTCTGAAGAAACCTTTCTTGTTATTTTTCATGTCTACAGCCAGTTTCAATTCGAGTTGGGCTTTTGCTTTTCTAACTGCATCTCTGCACACTCTGGCAATGCCCTTGTAGTTCTCAGCAGATAATCCTCCACTTCTCCGTCTCTGGTATGCTTCCCTTTTGGATTTGAGTAGACCCAGGAGGTCATGGTTGAGCCATGGGGGCCTCTTGCTCCGCTTACTTCCCTTTCCTTTGTAGGGGATAAATTGGCTTTGTGCTTCCAATAGAGAGTTCTTGAAGAACTCCCAGCACTCACTAGCTCCCTTGTCTTCCATGGAAGCTTCCCATCAAATCCCTCCCAACTGAGCCCTGAGTGCACTGAAGTTTGCTCTTCTAAAATCCAGAACCCTTGTCTTAGAGCTGACCTTCAGCACACTCAGCAGGATCCCTGGAGGTCATTCCTCCAGGCCTTGAGAGAGTTAAGTTTGTGGCCCATATGACCCAGTACCCCAGTTACTGGGCAGTAAAGTCCCTCTTGGAGACCCTCCCACTGCTGTGTTTCTGTTTTGTGGAGATAAATAAGCCCTTGATGGGTTAGAGAAGGACAGATGACTCCAAACAAGGGTTGAACTGCCATCTCCACATTTGGCTGACAGCCCAGGCCACCAACATGGTGCTCTTCCAGGATCCTCCTTCCCCAACCACAGAATCAACCCTCAGTCTGAAAAATGCATTTTAGCACTAAAAGCCTTTACAGAAATTCTTGGGATAAAAATTTGCCAAGGTAGATTGAGTACAAAACACAATGACCATCTTGGGAATTGTCTGTGCGCCACATGGCAGAAGCCAGAATGCTTAGTTGGAAATCATGTTGATCTTGGTTTGTACTCTCCATGAAGCACCTGGGCTAGGTGGGTCTTTGGTCTCAGCTGCTTTAACCATTCCTGCATCCTCCTGAGAAACTTTCCTGAGCAGCATCCATGAGAAATCCCATGTATAACCAACTCTGGACTCAGTTTTGGTGAACTGTTTTTTTTCTGATGTGAAATGGTTGCACTGAAAGCTCCGTGTGGATGTGTGCAGGTGTGTGTCCAGCTTCACATAGATCTCCCTCTCCTGTGTGGGTTTTTGCCCTGGTGCCTGCATGCCATGCAGTGGTTCTTGCACAAAGCAGGAGTACACTGCATGGGTTGGGATTGCAGTGGTGGTTTTCTGCCCATATTAATACATTGCTCTCCACAATTCTCTGCCTATACAGTACAGGACACCAAATCACACTGATGAATACTTTCTGCAGCAGGCTTATTGGGGAGGATTACACTGAACCCCTGCCTTCTTTCTGACCTAGGTATTCCTTGCAGTGGTTGCTTTGCCAGGCAGAAGCACCTTGAGGAGCAGGCTATGTGATACAGACTGAGATCAAACTCTATCTTAAAGCTTGGAAGCTTTCCAAGAGCCACACTAAATGTCTGTTTTCTCCAGCACCCCCTGTAAGATGCACTGCTCCAGGTGTCTGGTCGGTGCTCATTCATGTAGCGATTGCATCACTTCGCTGACACTCAGCAGCCCTTCTTCTTGGGGACCTGAAATGTTTCTGCAGGGTGGGCAGTCACCGCTGTTGGTGCAGTGTGCCAGGCTGGGGTCCTGCTCCTCCTGCCAGCCCCAGGGCCCAGTTGCATGCTATTTATTTTTAGCCCACGCCTGATGGATTGGTGCACAGGTTCAGTGTTGTCAGATGATTTTCTACCAGTTCCTTCATGTAGCAATTTTTTTTCCCGTTTGTAATCTCTGAAGCAGGAGAACACCTCCCTCTGTTTGTAATTGAACATCTGTAGGCTATAGATGTGGTTGCTGGTTTGTTCTCGGGGAGGGATCCAACTGGACTTTAATGCATTATGTTGTCTGCTGCAGGACTGTTCACTGGTGCTGTTGCTCACATGGGGGCTCCTCCAGCTGCCCACACCCCAGCATCTTGCTGCTGCGCCAGGTATGTGACCATCTCGACAGGTGAGGACAATATCCTGGAGGTGTGCAGGGCTGCATGTCAGGTAGCTATGTCTGAGCTAGGGTCATGGTTTCCTGTGTTGGACTAGGCTAAGGCTTTCCTTTTGCTCCCACATTGTGTCAGGGGTCCCAGGAGCAATCAGCAGTGTATTTAACTGTCATTGTTTTTCCAAAGATGCTGTTTTGTTCAGGGGTCAGGTTTCCAGGTCAGTTTCCTTTTGGGAAGGTTGGGCTTCAGATCCCTTTGTCTGGTTATTCCTAGAAGAACTGGGGGAGCTGGTGCAGTGTATTATTTTTTTTTTCTTCTCCATTCCTTTTTCTCTGACTCTGTTTTTCTACAGGACTATTGATCTGCAGCCCTGTGGGGTGTTGGGGTAGCATATGGGAGTCCCGGTGCTGTGTGTTGGAAAGAGCACTTGCTTTTCCCTAGCTGTGGCTGTATCGAAGCAATTGTTTTCCATGCTTGTTATTGTTTTGGGGTCCTTCCCACCCTATTGCCATGGGCTAAAGAATCGCTTTGCTGATCTTGTGAAACTTTTGTGGCCGTGTTAATATTGTTTGAAGTATTGCCATAATATTTGTTTAAAAACATATTAATTAGGTTTTCAGTAATTGGGGTTTTCAGGGCGCTCTCATATTGTACTGCTGGTATAATTTGTTCTATTGATCTTCCTTGAGATATAACTCGGAGCCAATCTGCAATGAGGCTGCAGCGTGCAGCTTGCTGTTGGTGTTTGGCATGGCTTGTTTACACACCAGACTGGTGGACTGTGGTCTGATGAGCATGGCCATTTTTGACTCTCAGCCCATTCCCATCGTTGCAAACCAAACATATCCCAGGCAGCTGATCACTTTTTCCACATCCCCAGTCCTGGTGAGATGCACAGTTGCCTTCACGCAGGGTCCAGGGTTGTGGCTGGTGGTGTCCATGGGCACCTGGGGTGCCTCCAAGGCATGCTGCCATCGGCTCACGCTTGCATTGGCTTTGCTACTGCAGACCCAGAGACACTGTGGCTGTGTCTCCTGCTGTGGCGCAGCTTAGCGATGGGTTTCCATGGTAACCCCAAGGCTCATTCCCTGACTCCAGGTTTTTCAAAAGCGAAAATTTTCGTTTCCATCAAAAGAGCTTTTCTGCCAGGAGACCCAGCACCACCTCCCCTAACCAGTGCCGAGGCTGCCAGCTAATGAGCCCAGCCTGGGGAGCTGGATGCCTGCAGCCTGTCCTCCAGGAAGCTATTTCGGCCTGCAATCTGCCCTCATCCTGCGATGGATGTCCTTACCCATCACCCACCCCACGCAGGCTCCGTGTTGCAGAAGTGAGCTCACATGCCATAGGGCTCGATACATCGTAAGACCCTCACTCTCTCCAGAGTCCATCCTAGCCATCAAAGAGATGCTTTCCCCAGCATCCTCCCACCACCTGGAGCCCACCTTCTCACCCACACAGGGGGCAGCCTCTTCATTTGACCCTTGCTGGGTCTGTCTGGCTGTGTACCGCCCCTTGCCCATGTGTCCCTCTTCAGCAGAGCCAGGGTGGGATGGTGGTGCAGCCCCTAGCTGCCTCGCCACCACTCCTGGCAGCAGCATCTGGCTCCTTGTAGCCCTCCTGTGCATCTTCGCCACCGTCCCAGCACACCTGGCAGTTCTGTGAGGTTGGGTTGAGACATGACAATTTTTCTGCCAGCAGACACAATACATTCCCAAACAATAGTCATTGCACAACTCATCCCCACATTTAACACAATTTTACAGGCAGAATAAATCTCAGGGCCTCTATAAATCTTGTTGCTCAGATAAGGAATCTGCATCATGAGCCTTTTGTCGAGTAAATCCTGCCCAGCTCCAGGACACATGAGGAGCATCTTGTATTTCACACCTGCTTTGGAGCCCAACGGGAGATTTATGAGATTCAGAAATGAAACCGCTGTGCTTTGTAAAGACACCATTTCCTCACCCTGCACTGGGGCACGCCCGATTGTGAGGCGGGTGGAAAATGAGATTTCCCAGACCAGCTGGCAAGTCCACTGGGTTTCATAGGGTTGAGATGGGGAAAAACTCCCTAGTTTTCGCAACTTCTGGGCCAGTGCTGCCATGTTTGCATTCTGCAGCAGCAGTTCAAGTAAAATCTGAGTGGACAGGTCTGCTTCATACAGCCCCACATCTCCACAGTGTCCTTAGGGATTCTCTTTGTGGTGTCCAGTCTCACCATGGCAATTGCTCTGGATCCAGGGGTTTATGGCAGGTGACGGGAACCACCAGGACTTTTGGCATGTAAGCCATTGTGTGAAGCCATTAGCTCATCTTTCTGGCTTGTCTTATTACTGAAACATCTAGGAGCGTCCTCTCCTAAATGGGCACCAGTACATCACAGATTCAACTGCAAGGAGGGGGAGATTTCAGGAAAAAACACAAATTAACAATTGTACTAACCCCCCAAAAAGATCTAACAAAAAAAAAGAGCAAGGGAGCTGCAGCCTGTTGCAAGAGGCGTGGAAGTGTTTTGACCTCCTTACCTCTGCCATAGCATCCCTGAAGCTGTCGGTCTCAGCCTGTAGTCCCAAGGGAGCAGCAATATGGGCAGGCCAGGAAAGATTTGGTGGGACAGTCCTAGGAGCTGTTACTCCCTGCCTAAGAAAATGCATTGTAGGCACGCCCCATCTAATGGTTTGCAATTCCAACAATGCTGTGGTTTGTTCTGCGTCTGAGAAGACATTCTGATTTCCTAATTTTTCCAGCCTAATATCTTCCCTTTGGATAGACCAAATGACTGGAAATTTGAGCCCTTCCACAAATCATTTTGCTGGTGAAGACCTGAGCTGACCCATATGCTAGCTATGCTCATAGGTAAACTTGGGACATAGGCATGGAGAATGGTGGTGGTGCATGGGGAGGGATGGAGAGGGAGCAGAGAGGTGTCTGGAGGCACGGATAGTTTTCTGTTGCTCCAGTTTTGCTCCTCTGATGTTTCAGCTGCTGCAAGGGAAAGGATGTAGGACAAAAGAATGAATGACTGGCAAGGAAGATGGAAAAGAGAAAGCAACTGAATCCAGACAGCTTGTTGAAGGTGAAGAAAGGGTGGGAGACATCCCACTGATCCCAGAGGCATGACCAGCATTTCTTATTCAGGTTGGACATGGGTAAGAATCAGATACCTGTACATAGTCTGAAACAACAGTCGCACCAGAACTGCCACTGAGCCATTGTATGTGAAGAATTCTTCCAAGTGCAAGCCCTAGGGGAAGGAAGGGTGTTTCCATGCATGTACATGCACTATCACATGTGTGTGCCTATGGGTGCAAAAAGCTGTGGGAAGGGTAGAGGTACCTGGTGTATTGACTGGGAAAGAAGCTTGAGACAAGTCCCCTCTGCTTAAGGACACAGGATTCAGAGTGTTTTTTGAAATAGGATTACATTCAAGATATATGATTTTCTAATCCATTCTCTCCGTAAAAAAATAAGACTCCGCGAGCTGCCCTGGTCAGGAGAAAGCATTAATCTCTACAGTATTCCCGTGCTTAGGTCTGGCAGACCTGGACTGCCTTGTAGCAGCTGGAAGTGCCCTGGTCATCTGCAGCAGTGGGAAAGCAAAAGTCCAGTGAGTGGGACAAACTTGCAGCAATGAAAGGAGCAGAAGCTGTGGGGTCCTGATCCTCTCATGCAGCTACCTGGGAGCTGGGAAGTGGACATGAACATGGGCTTAGCTTCCCTTCCCACTTCGAGGAAATTAGGTGCCGCTGTGGGTTTACCCAGAGCACTGCAGTGTTCCTGGGAAACCTGCTTCTCCCACAGCATAGGATGGGGTGATGCCCTGCAGCTCCTTATGCTGATGGAGTGGTTGGGATTGCTGGGAACACCTGAAAGACAACCACAGAAGGCACAAACACCCAGCAGTGTTGCTGTGTAGGCCTGTGGTAGCGGTGTGGGCAATATGACTTTGAGCATCCCTCTGCCTGGGCTGTTGCTGGAGAGCAGCAGCTGAACTGGGTATGGTACGGGGTGGTGCTTCTCCTCCCCGCCATGGGAGCTGCAGTTCCTCCTGAGCTTGTCCTGAAGGGACAATGATAGTTTTCTCTGCTTTTTACTGCAGAAACCTGACTCTGACAGACACTGAATCCAGGCAAGAGGCTCCAGGATCTTATTTCAACTCTCCTTCTCCACCCTCTGTTGCCTCCACTATCTGATGCCATGCAAATGTTCCCAGGCTCCATGAATACTTTGCCTTTCTCAGTCCCATCTCTGATTTCCATGGTGCATCAGAAAAGAAGCAGCCAGCTTTCCTGAATTCCCTCCTGTCTGTTCATTTCAACCTGCAAAATGTGTAGAAAACACGGGTAGATTAAAAATCCCAACAGGTTCAAGGTCAGATAGGATGGAAGAGAAGTCCACAGAGGGTTACTAACAACACAGCAATGCTGCTTGGCCCAGGAAGTCTCTGAGCTGCAGATTGTGGGAGGATTAGAGGGGAACATTGTGTGTGCTTGCTTGGTCTTTTTTCCTCTTCCTAGCATCTGCTCTGGGCTCTGTTAGAGATACTGTGCCACCCAGCCTGTCCTGTGCCCTACTCAGCAGCACTACAGAAGGGAGATCCCAAAAATGTCCTGTGCTGGGAGGAAGAAGCAGATGAAGCATGAGGATATGCATCATCCCCAAATCATGCCTGCTGAGAAATTACCCTTGCCCAGTGTTGCTGTGGTGACAGGGCCTGGAGCTTACCAGGGCCATTTGTCAGGAGCTGCTTAAACAGTCCTCCACCTTTTGTCTCTTTCCCTACCTTGCCTCAGCTGCCAGGTGGTAGTGCCAGCACAACTGTGGGGAACAGTCACTAAAATGACTGTTTTTTTGAAGGATTTTTATTTTTTTACACCAGATCAATGCAGAGAAATGATGAGTCCATCTAGAGATGGCCTGAGGGCATGTGTTGTTGCCCACACTGCCTTTATGCACTCAGAACATTGAAGGCCTGGTAGGATATCCTGGTGTTATAACTTCCCTCAACCAAATCTTGTTTGAACTAAACCACCTTTTTTTTTTCTGGCTAAAAAAAAGTTAAGATACTAGGAAATGGAAATCACCACAGCCCTGGATCATGGTGGTTAATTGCCCTCTAGACCTCTATATCTATTTGGAATTTGCTGATATACTACTTCTGGCTCTGGATCTCCTTCTGCTTTGGTGCCTAGACCAATAACCAGAGTTTTATTCCCTAGCAAGCTCTTATAGACTGAACAAGTTACCCTTTCACCTCCTTTTTTTCAAGCTGATCATCCAAATTCAGCATATACTTGCATGTACTTCAGCTGCCCTCACTTTGTCAGGTGAAGCAGTGCCGAGCAGCAAGGGACTGGTTGGGGGAGTTTGGCAGTGCTGCCACCCTGGTGGGAGAGGGGCTAATACAATTTTGCCAGCAAATCATGGACTGGACACAGGCAGTGCGCTCAGCCAAGGTGCCCAGGACATGTGCATGGTGGGAAGAGCCAATTGCTTCACAGGCATCCTGGCAGCAAGGCTGGCTGAATGAGTCTGGTGGTCCATGTGGTGCACACCAAAGGTGAGGGTCTTGCAGCAATGCAGTTTGACCCAGACCTGGACCTGTGTTTTGCCTTTACAAAGTGCCTGATTTGGCAGTGGTGTGCATGGGCTCTGTTCCCAGAGCATTTTGTAAGGGCAGATGGCTCGGAGGCAGGAGGCACAAGTGTCAGCACATGCTCAATGGAGAGATGGTTGGGGGTGGAGGAAAAGTAGAGGAGGTTTCAGGGCAGAGATGAGCTCCTGTTGCATCTGCCACTGGAATCCCCTCCTGCCCTCCTACACATCCTGCAGTGCTGACCTTTTCTTGCTCTTAGACTTGTCAACATGACCCATTAACTGAACTAGGAATGATTTCCCACTGATATATGAAAGGTTCTTGGGAATGTCAATTTTTTTCTCTTGTTTATTTTTATTTTTTGCCCAGCAATTAACTGAATTTCAGCAAGTCCTTCCATTTAGCGGGAGCTGTGTGCTGCTTGTTCACCTGCCAGTGACAATTTGACCTGGATTATGTTTGAATACATGATCATATTTCTGTCAAATTTGCAACAGCAAACAACATGCTATTTACTTCAACTTCACCCTGGCGATACACTGGCTGTAAAAGGGCAGGCAAGATGGGATATGGCAGGAAGTTTGCTGGGGAAAAGCAAATTCCACCGAATGCTTTGAACAGCTGAACCATCAGAATGAGTTTGTACTGGATCAGGGCTCTGCGAGCAGCAGTGCTCTTGGCCCAGAGCTGGGTGCTGACATCAGATGTGCCATCTTACAAAGCTGTCTTACGTCAACAGCAAAATCTGAACTTCCTAGATGCTGTTATACTGCAACATATGTACTACCAAAAGGTCTTCTCTATGCACCAGGTGCAGTGAAATTACAGTTTGTTGGCTTTGTTGTAGAGCCTAGGCATGAACAAAATTATCAAACAGATCTCAGAACTGGGAAAAGGCCCTGAGATCAGAAGCATCCATCCCTCCTTTCCCACAGAGGGGTCTCCATACTCTGACCTGCAGGGAGGATGTCCACCTTCCCAATATCTCTGCTTTGGCAGAGCTCCAGGACAGCAAACATTTCTTGGAAAATCATCCCTCATTACCTGAGAGATCCTAAATGACTTTCTGAAAGCTCTGGCTTTCTGCAGAGATCCTGGGAATTTCATAAAGCTTTTGAAATTCCCCGTGTGTATCTCACCTCCCCACACACCTTCACATATTGCACCACTCTGCTTGGTCTGAATCCCCCAAAAGCAGGTGCTGGGCCACCACTGGAGGGATAAGAAAGGCTGAGTCCACCTCCACCCTCCCAACAGCTGCACACTTTGTGCTGCTCCAGCCCCCGATATCTTCACTTTCTGATAGACTCCCCAGTGCATGTCTCCCACCTGCTCCTGTTTTGGGGAAGAGGCAACCAGCTCTGATGAAGGGTCATTGGAGCTGGATAGAGATGCCCCAGAGAAGAGAGGAACACTATCACTCCACAGGCCGTTCCTGAGAGGGGATAATTTAGGTGAGGGGGCTGTCACTGCCCACTGGTACTTTGGAAAACCTGACAGCCGGGGCAGTGTTGGGGCTGGGACCCTGTCAAGCACGTTCAGCAGACATACAACTGGAGAAGCCAATCCCCTTGGACAGAGAAGGACCAAGCCCACTCTCCAGCTGCAGGGATGGCAGCAGGACCATCAGGGTTTCCAGCGTTTTCCAAAGGGCAGTGCCAGGCCAAGGGCAGTGAGCTAGCAGGCAAGGGATCCAAAGCACAGCCTGGCTGCTGAGATGATCAGGGAGCAGATGCCTAGCCAAGCTGGAGGCAGGGACGAGAGACCCCGGGGACACCGTGGAGGGCTGCTGGAATCTACTGAAAGCTGCTAAACTGAGTAGAAGTCTAGAAGAAAGCATGAAACCCCCTGGACAGGGGGCAGGGCAAGGCTTCTTTACAATCTCTTTTATATTTATTCTCAATCCAGCAAAACAGAATGCTCACCATTTTTTATAGTTCTATTGTGTTCTGCTAAAAGCTGGCTTTTAAACACTTAAGGCACTTGCCCCTCAAAGCACTGGCCAGCTTGGGGCCTGCCTGCTCTACCCACTGTATGCAAACATAAGGTGTCAGGGCAGACACCTCATCTTGGGGCATACCATGGTATGGGTCAGGCCCCAGGGATTTTCTTTCCAGACAGGTCTGTCAGCTGGCAATGATACATCATTCCTTCTTACTTTCTAATTTCTCCTCTGATGGATGCACCCAGCCCTTCTCCAAACCTGACATTTATAGCACCAGTTTTCTCTGGGTATAAATATAACCTGAATGCGTTGGAGTAGCAGGAAAATCGTTTAAATGTTCCCTTTGACAGCAAGTTTGAAGATTGCTGACACTAAAACCACTTACTTATATTGTTCTGTATCATCCTGTACTCAGCCTTCAATCATCCTCATTACAGGTGTGTCAGGCACTTTGCGCAGGGGTGCATACATGAGCTCACCCTCTCCTGCCTGCTGCCCAGCCCATGACACCTCCTACAAGCCCAGAGACCCTCACATTCCCACTTAAATAAAGAGCAGACTTAACAGCCACACAGACTGCATGCATATGCCTAATTCATAGGGTAAGCAGGCGCACACATGCATAAGCTGTGAGACGTATGGATAAGAGGTACACACAGACAGGCTCTCCAGTGTGCATGCTTGGAGACCTTTACCCTCTCTTAGTGCAAACTGGGGAGGCCAGCAGCTCTGGCTGATTTTGGTACCAAAAGTACTCAGCTATGTCCAGCCTCCAACATTTGGGTAATGGCACTAACAGCACATGTATGTGATAGAAAGGTTCAAATTTGGATTCAATGTTCCCAACATGGAGATAGAGAATTTCCAAATCCTGGTTCGGTTCAGCATCCCTTGGCCTGTCTCTGGCCTCTGACTGGATACCCACCTGGTGGTCTTATAGGAGCATAGGAAAGGTGGAAGGCCTACCATGCAAGCATGACAGAACCTGGGAAAGGCCAAAAATCAGACACAAGCCAACTTCTCCCCAGCACTGGCAGCTGCAGGTGATTGCTGGAACAGAGCAAGAGGCATTGCTTACAGCTGGGAGGGTGCTGCTCTGCCGGGGAGCTGGCCACCTTGCCTGCTCCTGACCAAGGAGATGGCCACATTCACGTGAACGTGTGCAGATCTATCATGGGATGCAAGCACACCCCTGTCACCTAGCTTCCAATGACAGTTCCCTGCAAGATGCCTATGCCTTACCCTTGCCATGACAGAAATGAAAGCAGAACAGTTCGCTCCACGGGGATATTAAAACAGCCCTCAGGCAACTGATCTCTAGGAGGAGGTTCCTCCACTACTCCCTCTCCCAGAGCCTGTCACTGCATGAGGTGGGGGGGACTGCAGACACTGAAGAAGGAGCAGATAACTAACAGGCACTGTGGCAGGTAGTAACACATTACGCTGATGCACTAGCTCCTGCAGACATAAGCCAGTGATGAGACAAGACAATGCTTTAAAAGCTGGGTAGAGAGATGAGCCTTCAGGTACTGTGTATTCTTATGACTGAGACAAAAGTCAGCCAAGGTATGATATGCAATGGAATCTGAAGATCTTCAAAAAGATGAGGATAAATGCATTTCCCTGCCCATCCACAATGGCTTTCTTGGCCAAATGAATGGGACTGTGGCTGTCCCAGGGCTCATGAAGGAGCAATGCTGAAGGATCTGAACCAGAGCTGTCCAAAGGTGTGAAATACAAGAGCAAAAACACTGCAGGAGAAGCATTTCTAAAACGTACAGACATGAAAGAAAGAGATTGTGAAGAAAAGGAGTGCCAAATGCATGGTGACACAGCAAAGGAGATGAGCATTTCGTGGAAAGTTTGCAGCACACTGGTCTGCAATTAAGTCTCCTCAGGACCAGATAGATCAGGCTGGGCTCTGCTTTCAGGTGTTTGTATGCTAGTGGTGCCCTGAAGAACTGTATTTTCCCCTTCTGAGTTCCAAGACAATGGAAATGGATGTAGTTCCACCCTGACACAAGGTTTGGGTAAGCTCCCCACTGCAGGTGCAGTTGGTGTACGGGCTCCACAGGCAGTGACTTGTGTGCAGGACTGCTGGGGCAATGTCCTTGGATGCACTGGATCTGCAGTACCATCAGCACTGGTTCCCAAAGAGGAGATCACTCAACGCGTGCCCTTGTCTCTGGTGATGCCAGGTGATGTTCTCTCCTGTAAACATAAGGAGAGATGACATATGCTTTGCTTTCTGCTTGGCTGGCTCTAAAGCTTTCTGTGGTTAATCCTCTGCTGAGGTGACACACTGTGCATTATGGGCCCGAATGAGAGGTGACATGAATGGTGGTGTAAGTGACATGTTGGTGAGTCGGGGTAAGTGAGTGGAAGGTGGTGTAAAACTCAGCGTTGCTGAGAAGCCAGCGGGCAGGGAGAGGCAGGGAGCGGGACACCTGACCACCTGGAGAACAGAATAAGAAAAGGCAGCAAATACAGGACCTCTTGCTTGGCAAACATCCTCCAAGACCCAGCACTGTTTCCCTGCTAGGGTGCGAAATAAGCAGGATGCCAATGTGCACAGCAGATCGCATCCTTGGGGAGGAAGGTCAGGGGAACCTCTTGACCCTCAATGTTTAAAATGGCAAGCTGAGATTCCACGGAGAGCTCTCACACTGCAGCCTCTGCACAGGAGGAGTGAGGAAGGCTGGTCCAGTGATTCCCCAGTGCTGGCATCCCTCTCCCCTGCCCCTCCATACACTGGGTCCTACCACAGCACTGCCACAAAAATTGTCTATTCAGCAAGGTTGTGGCAGTCTGTGTCAGCCAGCCCCACTGAGGGCTCTTGGTTATTGACCCTGGCTTCAGTGGTTTCTCTTTACACACAGTATTTCAGACAAATCTGTCATATTGGTTTAAAACCAGCCAGACTTTGTGCTGTGGTTTCCTTGAACTAAAAAATCTTATAGGCCACCTAACCTTATGGAGGAGACTTCACACAGCCCCTCGTTAGCATTCCAGGGCTACTCTGAATGACGTAAGTATTCTCTCTAATAACATTTGTGTACTAATATCTAGCCATGCCTTTTACATTACCTTTTACAGTATTTTCCCTTCTGTATCGCAGCTCACACTAAACACTGCTGTAACCCATATTCTGGTCTCCCCATGCATAATTCCCCATCTACAACCAGAAAAATTCTCATGTTCTTTTCATACAAAGATGCTTTCTCCACTCAGGCTTCATGCACATTGTCACAGTACCCCCTCTAAGCCCCCTTCCACAAAGCAGTGGCACCACACAGGGAAAATCCAGATATTGCTTATTCTTCTCTGTGGGAGGCAGAGATGTGCCCTCTCCACCCAGCGTGCTTTGCACCACGCCGGACGTTATTTTGCTCTGCCTTCCTCAAACAGATTTGCTGAGCAGGTCCTGGCAAAAGCAATTCTATCTGCCAAACTTGAGGAGGGCTCTACCACCTCCAGAGAGGCAGCACTGTCTTCTTGCTGTTCTGTGGGGCTGCTGGTGCCTCTGCATTCAGGCTGGACCATCAGGGCTGAGAGTAGGGGACATCACAGTACATCATTCTGGTAACTAGAGTAGGACGCAAGGACGAATGAGAGGCTGGAGAGCAGCTCCATAGAGAGGGACCTGGGAGTTCTGGTCGATGGCAAGCTGAACTTGAGCCAACAGTGTGCCCTGGCAGCCAAGAGGTCCAGCTGTGTCCTGGGGTGCATCAAGCACTGCATTGCAGATGGTCGAGGGAGGTGATTGTCCCGCTCTGCTCTGCACTGGTGCGGCCTCACCTCGAGTACTGGGTGCAGGTTTGGGCACCACAGTATGTTAAGGATATAAAGCTACTAGAGAGTGTCCAGAGGAGGGTGAAGGGTTTAGAGGAGAAACAGTATGAGGAGTGGCTAAAGTCACTTGGTTTGTTCAGCCTAGAGAAGAAGAGACTAAGGTTTCCTTGTGGTCTACAGCTTCCCCAAAAGAGGATGAGGAGGGGCAGGCACTGGTCTCTTCTTCCTGGTGACCAATAACAGGACCCAAGGGAATGGCAGGAAGATGTGCCAGGGGAGGTTTAGGTTGAATATTAGGAAAAGGTTCTTCCCCCAGAGGGTGGTGGAGCACTGGAACAGGCTCCCCAGGGAAGCAGTCATGGCACCAAGCCTGACGCTATTGAAGAATCACCTGGACAATGTCATCAGACAGATGGTGTGAATTTGGGGTTGTTTTGTGCAGGGACAGGAGTTGGACTTCTTGATCCTTGATAATCCCTTCCAACTCAGGACATTCTATGATTCTATGATGCAAGGAGAATCTGGGAACAGCTTGGGTGACCCAGATGATTTCACGTATCTGTCTAGGCTTTCAGGGTAATTTTTTTCCCATGTCACTCATAAAATAAGACCTCACTCCTGCAAGAAAGCAGAGCCACAGGATAGAGGGATTCTCACAAAGTCCAGCCGTGGGCTACTAGGACAGGAGCAGGGTGGGGATGGGAGACACCCCAGCTGTATGCAGGCTTGCTAGCAGGGAGGAAGCTCTTGACACCATGGGGCTCTGCAGCTGCTGGAGAAGGAAGGGCATTTGAGAAGCTGCACAGCACTGCCCTTGCATTTCCCAGGGAAGATATGCTCCACTTCATCTTGGGTTAACAGAGGATCCTCCCAGGCTGGGTGGAGGCACCCGCAAATCCAGGACCCTCTATGGGGCAGAGGCTCCCAGCCCTCCACAAGGCACAGTCCTGCTGGTTTGCTCTGTTATTTGGTGGTCCTGCTGGCTACAGGTGTCTCCCTACTCCCTCCCTCTGTCTCAACTCATTCCCACCCAAACCACAATGTATGGGCCCCTTGCCTGACCCAGCAGAGCTGTTCTAAGGGATATGCTGAGGGCCAGGTGAAGGATCTCAGCTGGCTTAAAATGCACCCTGCCAAAAAAGCCTTGGTTTCTTAGAGCCAGTGAAGTTTCCTGACCCCATTCTGACATGCAGGAGTGAACACCAGATCCCCCAAGCTGATGTTAAGATCAGACACTTTATAGCACAAACCCCCGTTCTCCAATGCCTTCTGGGTACCAGTTGCACCCAAAGCTCGGCTGCCATATGGTGGTGACTATGCTGAGTCACAGCGTGCAGAAGCCTCCAGTGCCAAGATGCGGCTGTGTCCTCACTGCTGGGACATCCCAGGACTGAGATGCTCATCTTTTCCTGGGGTGCAGAACTCCAGAAGCCACCAGCTCAAGGACATGAGTGTATCCAGCTTCCTTTACTCTGGGAACCATCCCATCACCTCTGTTCCCTGCCCACACTCAGGTTCCTTTGTAATGTAGTGGGAGATAAAAGCCACGTGAGACTCTGACTGGGGCTTTGAGGCATGGCAAGGGGGGTAGCTTTATTGCTAGATTAATAATTTAACAGAACAAAATTAAATTTACGGCACTGATAATTTAAGAGGCATACAGAGCTTAAGTTGCCCACTTTTCACCCAAAAAGCGGCTGCTTCCATCTCACAGCTGTCAGACATTTTTGTGCTCCCCACCTCATTTTCCCAAGCCCCTTCATTTCCAGTCGCACTCTCTTCTCTGAGGCAGACTCTCTGCACCACAGTGGGCATTTCCCGCAGCTCGCCAAGCAACATGCATTTCCCAGCCTGTGGCTTTGGGAGGAGCTAGATGATGCTGCTCCTGAAGTGTGATATCTTGGCCAAGCAGATTTGGCACTGAGAAGGGGACCTTCAGAGCCAAAACAACTTACCTGGATTGAATTAATCAAATCCAGCAGCAGTAATTTTCTCATCTCGCTGACAGTGTGTGCGTGTACGGCTGCGCACAGTTGTGGCTGAATGCATGTATATGAACACAGGACAGACGCAGGAGATTGGCACAACACTGATAATAAATTGTGCAGAGAACAGCAAGAAAGGGAAAAATCCTGATTCTGATGTGCAAGTGTACACGCTATCTTCCATCTCCAGCGCAGCATGCATCCCGGAGTGGCCCTCAACAGCCTGATCCGTGCTCCACACAGATGAGAATGGATATTGAAAACATGGAGGAAATTGATTGCGCTGGAAATGTGTGCAAGGTGTATATTGGGTGGAAACTTGAGGGGACTTGTGCTCATCAGGAACTCTTTGACTCATTGTTGTGGCTCCTGAGTGAAAGTCCAGGTGTCAATGAAAATTTGGCTTAAGCAGAGGCAGAGAAAATAGCAAGGGGTCCCAACTCCTTATTATGATAGAGCAAGGAAAGTCATTTAGAAATGAGAAATGGGAATACTAGCTGCTGGTTAGTGGTTAACTCATCAGTTAACAGTGTTAGGGCATGGAGCCCACTGCCACAGGAATTACCTGGGGCATATCTGACACAGAAAGTCAGGCCTGGGCTACCAAGTTTGCAGAATTAATCTCCCAGCAGACAGTGTCAGTTCATTTCTTTCCTGGATGAATGATGGTTTATCATAAGAGAAATTTGGTTTCTTAATCCCACCCCTCTTTGGAGAAGGCACTTTGGGAGCTCACTGCTACAGTGCTAAAAGATGCTACCAATTTCTAGCTGGGATTTCACGGTCTCTTCACCCCTATTTGGTGCCATATCAATATTCTCCTTAAATGGCACTCGGGTTTATTTTCCTTATGTTACAAACAGTGGCTGAATTCCCGCTTAGCCGGTCTGAAATATTGCTGTGAAAATCAAGGTTATGAGCCAACTTATCAGGAGAGAAAAATACCAGAAGAACTAATGCCTGGCTTAGGTGCTGCACAGTGACTGAGTAACAGAATTTCTCCTGCAAGGCAGGAGCCTGGGGCAGTGACAGACCTGAGAGACTGTGGGCATTACCAGGAAAACACAACTTCCAGCCAAGTAAAGGAAAGGCCATGTAAGCATTTTTCAAGCGCAATCTGCAGGTTTTTCCAGCCCCAGGCAAGCTGTCCAGTCTTCAGAAGAGGCTCTGCAGAGATGCTGGGTCCTCTGTGCTGCTGTGTTCTCCATTGTGCCCAAGCTGTATCCATGGGGTTTTGCTTTCAGCAACCTGTACACTCAGTTCCTTTGGTCTGAGGACAATTTGTATTGCCTCATACAATACAAAAGTAAGAAAGTTTGAGCAGTGAGTGCAGTAAAAGCCCCTTTCAGGGTGCACACCCACCAGGAGGCTCCTGATGCATCACTCCTCTCAGTGGCAGCTCTTGTGCTTGTTTTAGCTGGAGGAAGTCGCAGCAGAAAATTCTATAGTAGGCTTGTGTGCTTGTGTGTGCAGGCACATAATGCAACAGAGATTTAAGAATACAGTATTACACAGAACAGGAACAGTATACATTATTCATCATCAAGGTAACACTAACAAGATGAGAACATTTAGTTGTTAAAAGTTGGAACATAGGGGAAAAAAAAGGCTATTCCCTTGTAAAGAACTTGGTAACCATGTCCTACAAACCCCTTTTACACTCAGTGCAAGTTGCCATGTTGCTACTGAGATGAAACCAAAGCAGAGGCTTCATTTTAGAGAGGCTCATTGATGGGGGGTGCCCCCCCCCATCCCCATGGGAAGAAACAGCTCGTGCTCCCCATACGGGGTGCAGGAGGAGGTGGGAAGCCTCCGGTCCGTGGTTAGGGGAAAACAAGTTGGGATTCACACATCCTCAGAACCCAGCCCTGCCCAAGGGGGATTCTTCCCAGCTCAAGAGAGGTCAGGGCAGTGACCCTCCACAGGGGCTGCTCTTGCTCCAACAGCAGGAGCCCTGGATACTCCTCTTCCAGTCGCCCAAAGGCAGGTGAATCACAGCCCATGTGCCTAACACACTAACCATTACCTCTGTGCATGACAACAGCAAAGACCGAAGCATCTTGTATTTCCTAATTCAGCAAAATCGCAGCATGTCACTGAATCATTTGCTGGAATCAAACCAGAAGATACTTTTAAGCCAGCTGCCAGGTCACTGCTTTGCTGCTTCTGAACCCAGTGTTTCCAGCTGGGAGGGTTCCCCAGCCAGGGTCCTCTGTGTCCATGGGGCCAGACTGGCATGACAGGCACAACACTGCAGCGACATCTATCCCAGGACTGTCAAGGTCTATGGCAACACAACAGTCAACAAGATATATGCCCTCAGGCAAACCTCAAATATTAAATTCCCCAGCATAACGGAGTTCCCAGCTTTAGTAATTATACTTATCCAGTTCAGCAAAGGCTCTTAAAATCTTCTGATGGAAAGTGCATAATTTAAGTGCAAGGTACTTGTATTGTTATTAGTGGTTAGTGGTTAGCTCTGTGCCAGGTCTGCTCTCCGTCAACATCTTCATTTGATCTGAAAGAGGGAGGGTAAAGAGCACGTTAATTAAATTTGCAGAGGATATGAAATGGGAAGGTGCTGCAAATCCTGGTGAGGACAAAGAGCTAAAAGATGATGCACTGGGAAAGAAGGGTCAGGCATAGGAAGGAAATAGCCAAATGAAATTCATTCTGAACAAATGCAAAGTAATCCAGCTGGGGAAATATAATTTAACACCATGGAGACTGGGAGAGAGACATTTGGAAAGCAGTAATACTGAGCGGCCTGAGGGACAGCAAATTATATTGGGATTTGCAATACGTTATGGTGGGCTGCAGAACAGGAGGATGTATACAGACAGCTTTCAGGCTTTTCTGACTAGGCGGAAAGGTAGGTTTTCTGTTTTCCTGATTGGGGAACCATTGCACGTTACACTACCTTTTTATGTGGAGCAGCTGCGGGACAAAAGGTCCCATCACTTAAGTAAAACTAGGGATGCTTGTGTTCAAGGCAGTCCAGGGCCAGTCTGGAGCCACAGCAGAGCATGGGATCTGTGAGAGCACCCAGAGACCCCAATGACACCTTTCCCATTGCATACCCATGTCCTCAGCCCCACACTTGGATCAGACTATGGAGCTGGGGGAACACCAGGGAACACCAGCTCTGTGCTGGGGACATCTCTTGACACGCTATAGAAGTAGATGGGCTAAGCTTGGGCTCATACCCAAACCTCCTAAGCACAGTGCAGAAAGCAGCTCCTCAGCCATGTAACAGTGCCCTGGAACCTGACAACACCACTGTCTCTCATCCTTTGGCTACAGCTTCAACACCTTCAGCATCACTTGCCAGGGAAGTCTGCCACAAACACCTCCACATTACCTGCCATCTCCCTCTCCATCACCTCCTACCTTGACACTATGTCCCTGGCACTGCCTGTCCCATCATCGCAGCACCAGCACCAAGCATCATCATCTTATCAGCTCTGGGCACATCCTAACTTGGGGCCAGCTGCTTCCAGGGCATCATCTGTGATGGGATTATGGCACTGCACTGTCCCCATGGCAGTGCAGCCACCCTGAGGGCTAGTCCCCCATCACTCTAGGATTTCATCTACATGGGCCATGCTCCACATCCTTCTGGAGGGTGTGAACATCACATACCAAAAGCAGACACTTCTCCTCCTTCCTGGCATCTCATCAGCCCTGCAGGACCCCGTTTGCTCCCATCATGCCCAGGCAGCCGTGCAGAGCAGACAGCTCCATTTAAGATGCGCAGCAAGTTTCCAAGAAATCATGCTGTCTTCAAAGCAAGGTTGACATGAATATTTCAGTGCAGCTGCTTGGCCCCAGGTACCACACCATGTCTCCAGGAACAGTCATTACAGGGGCATCCATGCGCAGGGTCGCCAGTCCCGTGGTGAATGCCAGCATCAGGGAGACAGTACGCTGTGCTCCATGTGCTACACGACCGAGGCTTTCCCTTTCCCAGCCCCATACCCCATCCATGTCAATGATGGGGTAACACTGGGGTCCTTGCTCCTGCCCTGCCCTCCCCTCCACACAGCGGGACCCAGGAGCTCCTGCTCCCAGCCCGCACTGAGCCCCAGGGAGATGCCTGGCTCCTGCCTTTACTCCCCTGCACATGAGAGGGCCCAGGGCCACACACGGCCTGTCACTCTTATTCTGTAGACAAGTCCCCATGCCAAAGTCGCAGCTTGGCAGCTCGGCTGCAGCCCATCTCCATCGCCATCTCCCTGCCCGCAGCTCCCAGCTCCCATTCATCACCCTTCGTTTCATGCGCTCGGCTCCCGTCCCCCCCCTTCGCCAGCTCATCATGGCTCGGCTGCCCATGGCCTTGGGGGGCCGCGCTGCCTGCCAGTTCCTGCCCGCGTTAGAAAAGGCAGCTCATGAGCGGATCCACACGTCTGTGGGGACACAGGGAGCGGATGGAGGGGGCCAGGCGGTAGGACTAGGGGGGAACCAATGCACCGTTCATTAGCCTCACTCTGCCTGTCCTAATTGCCTGTTCAGGCTGAAACAATTGTGTTAGAGGCTGCTCTGCCTAATTATTATTGTTCTTCTAAAAATAATGGGGGAGGGAGAGGCAGGGGAAAGAAAAGAGGGGAAGGGAAGAGTGAAGCAGAGGGAGGGAGCAGGAGGGCAGGGAAAAGGGGAAGGCAGGAGTAGCGGAGCACAGGCGATACAGCAGCTTACAGACTAAGTGACTTGTTTAATGACTGAGCTCCAAGGCTGGTAGGGAATAAACAGGTCTGAAATTGGTTAGCCCCCATCCCTCCTCCTGCCTCCCCCCGTCTCCTGCTCACTCACACTGTGTTTATTTCCGAGTGATCAGAGGGAGAATAAAAGCCCATCTAGTGTAATAGAGGGAGAGGATTTAATCTGTGTGCCTGGGACTTCAGTAAACTGCAAACATCGATCCAAGCCGGTGGGGAAAGAAAAGAAATTTACAGACCAATAAAAGTATATTAAAAAACTTCCCCTGCCCTTTTGCCTGGGCAGGGGCAATGCCATGGGGCTGCTGGGGGTTGCAGCTGGGGAAAGAAGCCCATGCATGTGGCATGTACTGGCCCAGGGGGCTGCTGGGGTCCCGGGGGGGCTGGCTCCAGGGCTGGGGGATAGCAAGCATCCCCGTGAGCTCCCTACACTTGTCTGGGGGTGCTGCAGGGCCGGCGGGCTGAGAAGCGGAAGGTCTGGCAGCCAGTCTGACACTTAAGGAATTAGCTCTGCATCATTTGGAGTTTTCTGCTCTACTAATTTTCAGCCAGCTCCTCATTTGCGTCTTTTTTCCCCCCATGTTTTAAAGGAGCAGCATCCCGGATTCCCAGGACCTCCTCTGAGTAGCAGAGCTTGGCCCTGCTCCTTGCCAGCTCACATCCTCTGTCAGCAAAATTGGCAGATTTTTCTCTCTTCTCCAGCAAGGTCTTCCCTCACTTGGGCTGTGCATTGTGCTTCCTTGCCTTGCTGGCATTTGCACAGCACTGGGACCCTCCTGCTGGGCAGCACCTCACCTGCTGCAGCACCCCGTGCCCAAAATCTCCCAGGGAGACTTCAGTCGCCAGTCTCAGCAAACAAATCCACCCAGTTCTGACTTTGCCCTTTGGTGTTTGCTTTTGACTAACATTTGAGATCTCGTCTGCATTGGCGTGTCAGCTGATGAAAACAAAATTTCAGTCATCTGTTGACTGACGGCACACTTCAGATTTTCATTGCGGGGAGAAGGAGGGAATGTTTGATCAGAGGCTTGCATCCACCATGCAGAGCTTGCTGTGCTGGGGAAAGGGTGGGTTAAAATACTGTCCTGGCCTGAGAGACAGGGAAAGCAGGGTGCATTTACATTTATAACTCAACCTGATGTGGACAGCCTTTATCATTGCGTGGGCCAGTCTGCCTACGGTGAGGTTAAAGCATCCCAAATCCTTGCTACCCATCCTTGTGGGATGTCTCTGCTCCCAGGACATGGCTGGTGGGGGGGCATCCAGTCCCCTCTGGTACCAGCTACAGCTGCCACAATCGCATTAGTCCTGGCTTCAATCCCTTTGCTGGCTGCAGTCCTTATTCTGATTTAATGCTCTGTGAAGTGAAGGGACCATTCCCAGCTCCACTGAAGACAATGTCTAAGCCTATTGTGGGGACAGTGGCATACCTGGGACACTGCGGATGACAGAGCCCAGTAGTGGCAACAGCCTGCCTGGCAGCAGGAGGAGGTTCCACACGAGTCAGATAGATGGACCAGAGGCCGTCTGACCTTTATGTTTTTCCTTTCCACCACAAGAGCAAGCTGGGGATGCATCGTTCGAACATTTTCCTTCCCTTACCCAACAGGGCCCAACACTGATCATCCTATTAACAGTTACTGGCCAAGCTAACAAGGAAAATCAATGAAAAAAAAAAAAAAGAATCCAAGCCAAAACCCAATCCTAGACACAGTTGTTATCCTGCACGAGGAGAAGTACCAGAAATTCCCCCCAGTCAGCTTGGGGCTTTGCAGCACACTATTGATTCTGCATTGATAGCCTCCAGCCACTGCTGCTATGGGCAGGCAGATAAACAGTCCCAGTTCAGCACATCTTCCTGGATATCCCAGGGTCCTCAAAACTGCAGTCCGGGGATCCTGACCACTGCCAAAAATTCCCATCACCAGCACTGAGCCCATATGCTGGCACATTTTAATGGCTACAAGTGCGTGGTTGCACAGGGGCTATCCGACAACCCCACCCCTCCGCTGTGCTTGCAGGCCCCCTTCACCCCAGCACCCAGCCCTTATGACCCCTTTAAAGTGAGACCTTAATGCTGTGCATCCCAAACCTTAACACTGAAGTGTCCCTTTCTGGCTGAGCCCTGAGGGCAGCTGCCTGCTGACCCCTTCCCTCTTGCAGGAGTGCCTGTGGGCTTGCATGGGTGCTGTGTGCTCCTGTTCGGATATGACCCTACCAGCCCATATCCCAGGCATCACGCACCCTGTCACTCCCAAAGGTTCCTTCTACCTCCAGCACTGCCAGCCCCTGCTGTCCCACCACTAGTGTCCCTATGGCTCAAATCCACTCAGTCCTTACCAGCTCCCCAAACCCTTTGGCTCAGTGAAGCCTCCCCTGCAGGCAAACAGGGGACATGGGCTGTTCCTCCTCCCACATGGGCAACATGAGCACTTCCCCTCACACCCACACAGATATCCCCACTGTGGAAAGGCCTTGCTCCCGTACAAGTGCCTTTCCCATGCACACACAACACCACCTTCCCATGAGCATCTCCTCCAGTCCTGCTCCCCCTCTGATGCCCGTGAGGTTGCTTTGCAAAACCCCATGGCCCAGGTAATACAATGGGAGCCACTATGAATAATCCCAGCAAACTTTCCTTCGTGTGAAAGCTGCAAATCCTGCAGTGCTCTCCATGCACAGACTTGTTGCCTTGTGCAGACTGGACTGTCTTCAGGCTTCAGAGCCATCCCTGCTGTGCCATCCCTCCACAGGGGAATGTCACCAAGCCAAACATCTGCCCCATAGGAGAGGGAAAGAAAATTCCCTCAAGGGGAGATACAGTGCTCCATTTCAGTGGAGCAAATGCTCTTTTATTAACCACTTGAGGCATGTTTCCAAGCCGTTGTCCTTTCTGTCTGAATGCACTGGTAATAGGCGTGGGGCATGCAGATCCCCACTCCTGCTAGAGCAGCAGGCAGCTGGCTCCAGGTTTCCCTAATACCTCTGTGTGTGGGGCTGAGACTGGGGCCCACAGCCTGCTCTGCATGGAGGGGCTGTTAGTCCTACTCCTCTTCCTCAACACCTGCTCTGTTAGTGCCCTGTGGAGCTGGACTGGGAATCACCCTTCCTCTGCCATGTTTGGAGACCCAGGGCTGACCAGAGAGATGCCCTCCCATGCCTCCCTGTCTGGTTATGGATGTTGGCAGTGTCCGGGTGAAGAGGGGCCAAATTCTCCCATCAGAAGTGTCTGTGAAGGCAACGTCACTGGGCATATTGTTGTTGACAACGACTGGGGACGCATCATGCCCTTCTTTATCGTGATGATCTTCCCAGCACATGGCTTCCCAGGATCAAGCTCTGCATCTCTGCCTCCCCACAGGTCCCTCCTGGTGGCTGGGTGTGGGCTGGGGGTGAACACCTTGGGCTCTGCTCTGACTCTCAGAACAAGGGAACTAAGCAGAACCCAGCTGGACCTATGACATTTCTGGAGTGGCTGGTGGGGCCAGGCCTGGGGTGAAAAGGGAAAAACAATGTGGTTGGGTACACCCTGAGGGTGCAGCAACTGTGGGAGCATCAGGGAGCAAGGGAACAAGGGGGGCATCGTCCCTAGCTAGAACAATAGATGTTTTCTTGTAAGCAGACCAAATAATAAGAGCTCTAGCCTTGAATGGAGATGACTAAAGACGGGTATCATTAGAGTTTTGTAAAGCCATGACTAGCATAGAGAAAGTGATTATTGAGTGATTATTCATGACTTCTCATTATGTACGAACAAAATGAAATTATCCCGCAACTTGTTTAAGACACACAAAAGGAAGTACCTCCTCCTATGGTGTGTTATCGTATTGAGGAACTCATTGCCATTAGATGTGTTCAGAAACCCACAGAGAGCAGCTATCAAACATGATTCTCTGGAATAGCCTTCAGTGTGGGAAACCTGTGACAGTCACACCCCAATTTCTCACGTTCTTCCCTCATCGCCCACTCCTGGCTGCCATCTGGCCAGAGAAACCTTTGCTCTGAGTCCATAGGGCCATCCCTGTGCTTGCTGATGTGATTATTTCCACATGTGCTGGTTGTGAAGCATGCAACAGAAGCCAAACGGAGTGGGACATGGCTAGGAGCAACTCTCAAGATCACAGAAGTGACAGTAATCAAGATGTTAAGTGACATACGCCTGACTGTGCAACTCGGCAGCTTGTGTGCAGAGGGTCAGCATGGGTGGAAGCAGCTGCCTGGCAGAGGGCAGTGGGCTGACGCTCACAGCCACCTCAGGGAGCCAGGGCTGGAGGAACTTCCAGCAGGTGAAAGGAAAAGGGCTGATAGGAGGGAGAAGGATGGGTGGACACAAAGTGGTCCTCTCAGGTGCTTGCTCCAGCGACAGGCAAGTTAATGAAAAGCCAGGGCTAGGTTGCTGGAGCGGGCTGGACAGCCAGGCACCAAGAAGCAGCAGATTTAAAGGAGGAGCAATAAGGGGTGCCCAGAAACACAGACTTGGTGGTTAAAGTTAAGTGACATAGAAGATGAACACACATTTAAAAAGAGGGGGTTGAGAAGACAGCTGGGAAGGAACAAGGAGGAATCTGAGCAGGAGGTGGCAGAGGTGTTGTCATTAGCATCAGCTAAAGAGCTGGTAGAATAGGAGCTGCAGACAAAGAGGGTCTTTCAACCCTGTGTCCCAACCATACGTGCTAAGGAATATATGCAGTTTAGTTTCCAGCAATATGAGCATCACCTCAGCTTTGCACTAAGGTGTGGAAACTGTGCTGCAGACTGAGGATGCAACTGCAAATATGTCTATGCAGTGTGAAAAATGAGATCTGTTTTTTGCAGGAAAAAAGCAGAATCTTTTTGTCCTTCTCCCGCCCACAGCACTTGTGTTGTGGCAGCATAATCCAGAGATGGACTAAACCAAAAGGATGTGAAAATGGGTCAGAAGAACACTTTTTTGTTTGAATCCAGCCTGAAGCATGTTGTGGTGCTTTGTGTCCTCCAGGGCAGATGTGGCAAAGGGATACCTGCAGTAATTACTGATGACTTTGGCAGCAACCTCGCACACTTTTTTTTTTCAGGGTTTAGTTATGGGCTACAGACAACTGTAATGCTCTGGCTCCAGAAACACCAGAGGTAGATCTTTAAATTTCTTCAGTTTAATTGAAAGATCTACCACATTTGAAATTATTTTGCCTTCCCAAGTTTTTTTTAAAATCAATATATTTGGCATTATGAGCTGCACAGGAAATCTAGTGCTGACCAGTTTCATAAGTTCCTTTAGCCCAGGTGATCTTCCAAGGATTCAAAACAGCTTATTTCACTTAGGGTTTGAAGAGACACTTGGCTTTTAAAAGTGTGATTGAAACCTCTGAAATGATTGATTGATTGATTGATTGATTGATTGATTGATTGATTGATTGATTTGGGTAAATCTTTCAACATGCTGGATGCCCTAGTTGATTCTCAACTTGCCAGGGTGCAAACTGCCAGTTGGAGGAGGCAAGTCCCTGACCTCCCAAAGGGCATTTGGCACAGCTCAGCCCATCGGGGCTCATGAACTGCACAAGGCTGTTGGCATTTCATTGGAGGGATCACACATGAGGGTGGTCAGCAAGTGATAAAAAATAATCATCCACCATCTTTAAAAAATGAGTTCATAAAAGAACAAGAAACATAGAATTTGTCCTCCAAGAGCTGATGTCACAGAGATTTAGTTCACTTCAGAAAGTGATGCTTTAGCAAAGTGACATTACAGATATTCAGATGCTTTCACAAAGTGATAGGCTTCCCAGATCATTTAACTGCGTGGCTTCATATCCTTAGCAGTATCAGAAAAACTGCTCTGATAGGGTTACAGATTGAAATTTGTGTGTTGTGGGCTGGTTTTCATAAATGTAGCTGTGATCACAGAGAGTTTAACTGATTAATTTGTAATGGGAAACTGGTGAGATGGTAGGGTGGGATAGAGATAGCTGGTGGAGCTGCAGATGCTGTGATACTGATGGCATCTGGTCTGGATATCTGACATTATATCGGGTACCTCACCATCACACTGCAGTCCAGCAGGCGCTTCCTTAGATATGCTTGGCTTTGCACAGCTTCTGAGGTACCAGAGGGGCTTTCAAGGGCTAAATCTCCAACAATATTAAGACTATGGAGTACACAAATGAGAATGACACTTGATACAATAATAAGTAATAGGAAAAGGATATTGTAAAATAAATACATACAACTTCAGGTAAGTGGAGCATATTCAGCTCAGCAGAAATCCAAGCAATTAACCCACCATGGAGGTGGTTGCTGAGGTGGATCCATTAGCAATTACACATGAAGAGCCATGCAGGACACAGGGTTTCAAGGGCTGGCAAGGACAAACACCAGTGCTTCACCTTGCAGCAAACCCAGTGGTTGAACACACACACCAGCATGTCTCAGTCCAGCTCCCAACAGTGCAGAAATCACTGAAGAATTAATAGACCTTGTGCCTGGCAGCACCCACTGGAAATGGTAAACATTGCTCAATGGGAAGACTTCTGCAATCAATATCCAAACCAACCTAATTCATTTCTTATTTGGAAATAAGCTTACTAGATGACAAAAATAATCTGAATAATAAGTAATAACAAAAGATTGCTTTTATCTTGGAGGAGCCCTTCATAGACTGGCACAGGAGCAGTGGGGCAGGGCATGGCAGCTCTTTCTGCAGAGGGTCTACAACAACCTTAGGGAGCAAAAGGGATGCTATGGCCAGCTGGCACAATAAGGGAATTTCAGGCAGCAGGACAGAATATGCCAACCCGAGCTCTGGCCACCACACAGTGGCTAATAGCCCTGCTCAGGTGACACATACCCTTGCCTAAAAATAGCACAATCAAAGATGTAGGCCAGCATCTGAGGAAGATTTCTAACACATTTCCCTGCAACATGCTCTCGGTAAACAAGAGAAGGTGGCAGCACAGATCAAACTCTTCTAAAATGACAGCAGCATGGCTGCACAAGCCCAGCACCAGCTGCAGCTCTGGAGAAGCATCCTCAGCAGCAATGCAAAGGGTGACAGAAGAGTCTCTTAAGACAACTATTTAATTATCAGGCAAATTAATACAGGTGAAATCCTCACTTCCCTCCATGATGGAGAATCACCTGTGGCACACAGGGTACCAGCATTCTCAGCTGCTCTGCCCTGGGCTCGCCAAAGAGCAGATGCAACATCGCATGGTTGGACCAGCTAGGCTCCGGAAGGCTTGCAGCAGCCCCTCCCTCCCTGGCCACCTCCATCCCCATCAGATCCTTCAGCACTGTGGAGAGGCCTGTACATTCCCAAGGGGAACAGCCTGCTCCTGCATGGAGCAGTGAAGCCCCTGAATGTGTCTGAGGCTGTAGGAGGGAGGCTGAGCGAGGTTTGCAGGTCTGCTTCCCAGCAATGGGAATCATCCAAAGTGATAAAAGGCTGTAAGGAAAAACAGAATGGTTGGGATAGCCCAGAAGCCTTTTCCATTTCAGCTGTCTGAAGGTCCATTTCTTCTCTGGCATTCTCCCATCTCCTAAAAATCTCCTGGGAGGAGACAAGCTCATAGACCATCAGAGCATTTTTGGGATGAGAACTGGGAGGCTCTGCTCCTCCATGTGACCCATGGCCACCCTCCTCAAGGAGTTGTGGGGCAACTGGTGCTCAGGAGCCCAGCCCCTGCCTGGTAAGCGCTCAAAACACATACCTAGCTCAGGGATGCTTCATGGTTCAATGCTTTTGGAGACATCCCTAACAGTATCGCTGCAATTATCCTGTTGTTTTGGTGTCCCTGAGGAATGGAGAGATTCTCATTATCTGACAGACTGAGAATTTGGATGTGCAGGGGATGTCAAAGAGAATTTTGAATGCAGAGCCCTATGAATAGATAGCTACCCGTCCATCCACCTATCCATCCACCTTCCCACTGTCCCTAACAAAGGCAGCAGTAACAAACCAGTCCGAGCCAATGGAAAGGAGAGGGTATGCACTAAGCTCTTGAGGGGTTAACCTGCTCTCAAGCACGGTTCAGTGAAATTGTCAAAAAATCCCTTCTGACAAATTGCCTGAGAAGAGAGAGAAAAATATAAAGAGCCGAGCGTGTGGTAATGATTTCTGAAAAGTTCCCCAGCACCAAAACGGCAAAAAACCATTAGCAAAGCAAATTGTATTTTGTGCGCATAATTCACACCAGAACACAGAATCCAGGCAGCCCCACTTTCTATTATTAATGGGACAGCATGCCAAGTCATCTAGAAAGCTCTCTTCACACTGCTGGTGACGCAGAGCAGGGGATCAGCTCTGCTCCAGGGAGTGGGGGGAGGCCCCGGCCCCACAAACCCGTGCTTCTCCCCTGTGCTGCCCCTTGAAGCCCTGCGAAGCACAGGGTGGGAAATGCCATGGGATTCACTGTGCGCAGCTGGACTGAGTGTGCAGACCTTGGCTCCAATCAAAAGCACGTCAGTGTTTGTCTTCCCAAAACCTTCATGCCTACTGTGGAGACTGCGGCTGGGCTCGCCCGTGTAGACCAGCTTTCATCACTCCTCTTGTAGGTTTGGGAGTGGCCCTCCCAGGCAGGGTGCTCGCAGGACGCTGGCATTACAAATAACATTCTCCCTCTCTTTTAGATCCCCCATGCTGCTGGGGAGCCCGAGGCTGGCTTTTTGCATGTCCCAAGCCTTGCTGGTGCTTCCCCAGCCAGCCAAGCCCGACAGAGCCGTGCTCCACCCCAGCTACCGAAAATCCTTCTCAAGCACTCTCTGGGTGACTAAGTGCCCTGCTGAGCAGCTACTAGACAGATTGACTCCAGATGCGTACCGACAAACATTACCCATCGTGCTCAGGGGCCTGGCTCTGACACATCGCTCGCGTGGCCAAAACCCCCAGGAAAAACAATATTCAGATGAGGCCGGTGCGTTACTGCTCATGGAGAGCTGGCTTTTAGGACCGATTAAAAATATTACCTGGGCTTATGTAAGCTGCTCTGGGGATGCTCTGATTGATGCTGCTTTACTGCACACATGGATGGATCTGCTTTTGTGTGCAGGGCAAGGCAGAGCATCCATGCAGCAGCAGTGGCTGTTATATGGAAACCAAGCAGCTCCGCCAGTCGATGGGCAGGGCTGTGATGAAGTCACTGAGGCTCGTCTGCCAGGTTTCCCAAGCAGTACAGCATGCAAATCCTGCTTTTGCAATGAAGCAAAAAGAAACAACCACAGCAGCTCCCAGGGCTCGTGGCCTGATTGTTGGCTTGCAGGAGGCACAGCCCAGTGAAAGCCCCCAGGCTGCCTCCCACTTCTCCAGAAGCCTGTGTTTTGGCTGGTTCTGCTCCTCCTCTCCCAGCCCTCTTGCTGGCGCCCCAACACGTTGGGGCAGTGCTCGGCCATGAACTGCAGTGTCTGGTGGAGAGGCGCTGTGCCAGCCCTGCAGTGCCAGGGCACCAGCCCAAAGGGCAGCTGCCATGGTACCCAGGGCAGGGCAGGCAGCCCTCTTCCCCCTGCCAGCAGGCCAGATGTGCACATATGTTGGGGATGCTCAGGGGCTCATAGTGCCATAGAGGGTCCCAGGGAGAAATAACAATGTGGGAGCTGCACCTGACACCTCCGTGGGTCATGTACTGCACAAACCTCAGCCAACCGTGCTCCCACTAAGGCTGGGAACAGCTTTAATGCAGAGGAGCCAGGCTAGGTTTTGGTCAGGGAAAGGCTCTGTAATTCATTATCTATGCCCCAGGACAGACAGGATTGTAATAAACACCTTCTTTGAGTCCTGTAGATAGAAGTTACATGAAAATTACCTACTTTAAAAGAACATTAGCATTTCAAAGTCAAACATGAAGATACAGTGGAGCTCAATGACTGTGCACACTGGCAGGATTGTGCTTTGCCTCCTTATATACTGTGATGCTTTTCATCTCACTGTTGCTTGTTGCTCCTGATGGGATGGGCCACAGGGTTGGGTACAGGACCTCCCAAACCACTCCCCAGGCCTCCTCTGTTGGATCTAGAAGAAATGACTAACAGCAGGTTGTTGTGCACCTTATTATTTGGCCTCAAAGGAACAGTGGAACAAGCTCCTTCGGCAGGTTAGGCAGCAGAAGGGGCTGAGCCAAGGTTGTATTCCTGGGTCTGAGTGATTAAAAAAGCATTCCTCTGACCTAGTGTAAATCCATGCAGGACTCGCATCCCAAGCTGTCCTTGCAGTCTTGGCACTCTGATCTCCAAAGCACTTGTCAGCAACAGAAGCGGTGCACTGGAGAAAGATGGCATTGATCGGGGACATGAAACAGCCTTTGCAGGGAAGAAGCTAAGCAAATGAGATCTGTCTAAAAGTGAGGTGGAAGATGGCTTAGGAATGGTTTTACCTGTTAAGTATTGAGGAAGAACTAGGGATATCAAATGAAATGATGGAGCAGCAAGATGAATGCATGCAAAAACCTTTTCCACAGCCCTCAGAATACCACTGATGTGTGGCATTGGCGATTACAGGACCTTGCGGTCCTGTGTAGGTGAGCCCAGAAAGTAGTTACATAAATTAGCAGCACACAGATCCATCAGGGAATTGAAAACAAAGAAACAGATGCAATCTCTGGCTTGGGAAGCCTTTAAACAGAAGTTTGCTTGTCACTGCTGGAGGGTACAATCAGGGAAGCCACAACTGTTGGCTTACCCTGTTGACAAATCCTTCCTCAGCACTTTCCGGTACCAGCTCATGTCAAAGCCAAGAGACATCCTGCACCCTCGTGCATATTCAGTGCAGCTATTCTTGAATTCCCATGAGCAGGCTTCCTAATGAGAGATGGAGTTGTAGATAGGATAGTGCTCTAACCCGAACTTGTTCAGGGCTCAGTATCTTAGATAGCAGAAAACAATGCTAGAAATATCTTTGATCAGCTCAGCTAGAAGCTCAGGGGAAAAAAAAAAAAAGACTTAAAGGGAATGTAGAAGGGAAGACTTAAAAGGAATGGCTCCAATCCTGTTAATGGGGAAGATGACCAGCAAACACTGGTGGAAAGAAGACCCAGTAATGCTAAATTAGACCATGTCAAGGAAGCGTTTGTCTGCAGACTATCAATAGATGTATGTTTGCCTTCTTTAGTGTTAAATAGTTTGTGCTAATCAAACCACCTTACCTCATACAGATTAAGGCAATTTTACATTAGTTATTAAAGAGAAAATGGTCCCAACAGCATAATATTTGCAATGTGCCAAACTTCATTTTGTGTGGAAATGCCACTTGCAGATGACCCAAGCTTCCTTTGCAACCAAGTGCCTAAACTGGAGCAAAGACAGTGAGAGTTATCTCCTGACAGGCTAATTACTTCTTGTTTTTCAAGATAATATTCTGGGTGTTTGAATATGGCTATTTTTCCTGCTTGTTACTGCAGCTATGAAGTTTGTGTTACTGTCATATATGAGTTCTTATCTCTTATGTGTATTCTTTTATCTTTGCCAGTCATTTAAATGTGTTTAAGGTTCTGAGCAGAGTCTTGCCTCTGCTCCAGAGAGCCTAGCTCCTCTGCACAACTCCCGTGAGCACTCTTGGCTCTGGGCCCATGTTAGGGTCTCAGCAGCCTCTCCAAGGTGCCATGTCTCTGGCATGCACCTGGTATATGCTCTGAGATCTTCAGCAAATTACTTTCTTTATAAAACAGGCAATAGTCTCAATCCTTCCTTCCAGGACTCTTCCTCAGCCATTTGCTCTGGCAAGTTGAGGTTTACAGCAAGGCATGCACTTGGCACTCCTGGACCTGGGCATGGCATGTGGTGCTTGAGCACTGGTGGTCCTGGTGGCTGAGAAATTAATATTTTGAGGGGGGTGGGGCTCAGCTCAAGGCATTTATAGGCCAAGGTGCCAGAGTAGTGTTTGCAATAGCAGGAGAGTGAAATTCAGTTCTGCATGCAAGCAGGCAGGGGTCAGTGGGGGGCTGGTGTGGGAGGAAGGAGGGAGCCAAACCCGCCTGCAGCCCCTCAGGCAGGCTACAGCTCAAAAGCTGAGTCCAGCTCCACTCCCTGCCCAGTCGCACAACATCCATCTCCTGTCTCAGTCCACATCCCTGTGCATCAAAGCTTCTGGTTGCAAACAACCCCTTTAGTCTTCACAATTTGTCTGCTCGTGCTCTCTTCTTCTGAGGACTGGAATCAGCGCTGCCCAGGGGTCCAAAGGGGAGGTAGAAGCCAAGAATGCTGTGGGGCTAAGCCCCCTGTCCCATCAGGATGTGCACAGCCCATGCACCGTGACAGGCTGCCTCTCCCCCGAGGAGAGAGCTGGGACACGTCTCCTACAGCCCAGCTCTCTGGGGTGGCTCCCCCGGCATGGGAGGCTGGCTCCCCATGTCAGGTCACATCTCTCTGTGGGGAGCCAGCAGGCAGTTATTATTGCAGGGGATCATTACCCACGCTGTAACACTAACACAGAAACTGTGCCTCAGCAGGCAGGTTTCCCAGTGCTCTCTGCTGCCTGTGCTCTGGCAGAGCTGGGGGCTAGAGATCGCACAAGGAACAGATTTGAGGATACTTTGGGTTAGAAACAGGATGTATTTCCTCCTTCAAATTAAAAAAATATCCTGTGCATCCATCTAGTCAGCCAAGGGAGGCATTTTACAGCCGCCATAACAGATTTAGAGCTAGGAACCAGAAGATAAAATAATTTACTAATTGGAAGTGGCACCAAACATTTTGCCTCTTGACCCTTCTGTGATCTCAGTGGCAAGTGTCTGGCAGCTTGCCAGGAGATGGAGCAAAGGGACAGCCGAGACCAGAGAGGTGGTTTGGGTGTGACTCCAGGAGACCCACCCTATTGTTTTTCTGGCACCCTGTCACCTTTAATTAATACGAGAGATGCCCATCAAAGGCAGAGCTGGGTGCAAGGCTGAGAAGGAGTGACAGGGCTGGTGCAGAGGAATTTCACACGACAGTCCAGGCATTTTCTAGCTCACTGAGTCGTTTTTCCCTGTTTTTTCAGATGGCTTTGTACTTGGCAGACCTTAGCAGCCTGACGCATGGGGAGAGCACAGCTTTCTCCACAGCCAGAAGAAGCCAAAAGTCTTCATTCTCTCATTTACTCATTCATTCACTCCACAACATGCATTTGTTTACTAGGGCCAGCACTCTGCAGCAAAGGATGCTATGACGTGCTCAGCCGGGGCAAGCAGAGAAAAAGCAGTCATCCATCACCAGCAGTCGTAGTCGCAACAGCTGGTGGCACAGCCACTGAGTCCCCCGCACCGAGGTGGCCTCTCCAAGCCAGTATGGCAAGTGCCGGCCACCCAGGGAGTGAGATCCTTGGAGCTGGGACTGCTTTTCTCTGTCCATACAATGTCTTGTAGGACAGCACCATAGCAATGTCCCCACTGTGATGCGTGTGCATCCCAAGTGAGGTGGCTGCCCAACATCTGTCACTTTCTTCTGCTGCTCGGTGGGTATGCAGATCACTCTGACCCCTGGCTTTCCTTGTGAGGACCTACACAAACCTTACCATATTAAGCATGTAACCAGAGCTTGCTGTCTTAAGGCTGTTGCTCTGTAAGTCCAGGGTCTACCCAGAAAGACTGGTGGCATCCCATTCTCAAAGGCCTTTTGTGGTATCTACTCCCAGGGTGGAGCCCTGCAACTAACCTGCACACTCCCCTGATGGATGCTCACCAGCTCGCTAGGGGCAGGCAACAGCAAGACAAGGATGAGCAGGAGATGAAGGAAATGGTGAGCAGAGCAAGGGGAGGTTTCACCAGCAGAGATGCAGCTAGAAAGCCTGATGGGGCATGCCGTGGGATCCTGTCCTCTGCCTCCCTTGTGGGACACCACAACCCCTTTTCCAAACACCTCCCATTGCCCACAGAAGCCAAGGCTGGGGTGCCTGGGCACTTCTTGGAGATGCAAAGCATAGGCACACCCCAGGTCTAGATCTCAGAAGCATTTCCTAGTCCCTGTTCAGCCACAGCAAAGAGACTAGTTGGATTTGTGGCTCCATGACATTTCTAGTGAAGCAAAATGGGCAGAGACGTAACCTTCCCATTTGAGAGGGAAGCAAAGAGAAATCCTTGCAGAAGGCTCACCCACAACATGGTCCAACCTGACATTTGTCTGGTTCGCAACTGCATCATGTTGTGTTAATCAAAATTCAGTCCATCATCTGCTCCAGCTCCCACGCCTTTCTGCCCAGCTAGTGTTCCCTGAGACACACTGCTCTCGGATGGATAAAGACTTGTCTTAAGTTGCCATCTAGGGGAGCAGAAAAAGTCAGTTGCTTTGAGGTAGGTTATGAAACAGAATACACTGAAAGCCTTGAGGTACTTTACATTTAGAGGGAAACTGCTACCACATAAACAGCAACAAAGAATGAAAACGAAGTTACTTAAAATGCCTACAATATAGCACAGCAGTGTAATTACAAACACATACCTTTTAATTTTGAAAGTCTGAGAAAGCATGGGGAAACACATGCTTTATTAACTCTTACAGAGTTTGTTTGACTTTGAGAGGAGGATGCTCTGTGCAGGGATTTCACCCAGGAGAGGACTGGATTTAGGGTCCAGTACTGGGAAATACTTGAATGCAGGAATAGAAAAACCTCTGAACTGTCTCCTGAGATCTCCCTGTTGCCTTCCAGGCTGAGAATGATATTGCTGCCAGGGAGGCAGAGCAGCTCAGAGCAGAAGGGTGCATGGAGAGCCAGTGCAGCAGGACACACACTCAGCGCCATATTTACCAGGAGAGCTTTCCCCAGAATTGCCCACAGCACGCACAGCTCTGCCATGTTCTGATGGGGGGTGTTTTCACAGGTTTTTATACCAAGTCATTTTGTTTTTTTAAAAGAGGAAGATAAAAAAAAGAGATTAGATCAATGTGAGATCTGCAGTGAGGCTAAATCCAGGTTAAATCCAGCTAGGCACAGGAAGGAAACAAAATCTGTGGGCCTCAGAAGAGCAGAGAAAAAAAATGCAAGGAAGGAGAAGAGAGAGACAATAGCATGGGGGTAAAGTGGGTGAGGGTGGATGGGCTGTGCTGCTGACTGGCAAAGCCCTCATGCCGCGGCTGCCTTCAGGAGCCGAGGTCCTTCCCCTGGTCCCAGCCTCCCACGGCCGGCTTCGAAGCTGTGGTTCTTTGGTGGAAACTGCTCTGAGCTCCTCAGACAAAAGATTCCCTCTATCTACATTTATAAAGTGCTTATCACAGTGGTGTCTCACTGCTCCAAGCCCTTTCCTAGAGAAGGGCAGAATATTTCTATTGTTGTTATACAAATAGCTTCCCCTGCCAGTTCCTTTCCTTCCAGGCTACTGAGTGGAGCTTGGCTCGGCTCCCTCTGGACTAATTTGATGAGAGATAATTATCTTGTTAATATCATCTTATTTTCATAAGTCCCAGCCTCTCTTTTATTAATTCTGTCAGTTCCTGGTTGTGTTGCTCTTAGGTCCGTGTCTTTTCAAAACAGTATAACAGGCACTTATGGGAGAAAGTAATAAAAAGAACAACTTAACTTAGAGAATGTAAATATTGACATTTTTCACAATGGAGATTTTTAACCTATTCCTCCTCACAGAGCTGGCCCTCGTGGGAACCACTTGGACATTGTCTGTATATGGGTGGGGTGCAGCTGCAGTGGGAAATGCTCAGGATCTGGGACACTCTCATGAAGGGCAGCAAAGGAGCAAGGGCAGGAAGGCTGGGTGCTCCACAGCAGCACCAGACAGGGAGAAGCCTCAGAGCACACAAAATGAGGTGCACCTTGGCAAATGTTCCTTCTGTGCCCCATCTTTGGGCTGAACCAGCTGAAAGCACAAGGCAAGGAATAGAAAATGGGAAAGAAGCACGGACGTGGGTTGGTTTAAATGGAAAGGCTCCATTTCAGCTACCCAAACAGCTGCCTATGAGCATGAGGATATGACTAATGTGTCTGTCTTGCCACACAGTATCTTACCCCAAGTCAGGGGAAGCCTATGCAAGAAGATAGTATGGGAAGTGGAGCACCCCACCCCAGGGTGCCCACAAAACACTTCAAAGTCTTTCAGACCTCATTACCCTTTGCAAGAACATTTATGGTTATTCTTAATGTTAACAGTGCAATTGTGTTATCTCATATAATCATATGACATGACTCATTATGAAGCCATAGCCTGTAACTGCAGTGGATGCCCCAGGGCACTGTGCCTCTGCCCTTGTCCTGCACTCATCAGCAGGCAAGCCAAGGAGGATCCCATCTCGCCTGGCAGCATGTCCCATTCTCCTCCAGACATGACACCTACCTGCATCCCTTGTCACCAAGGGAACATTTTGTGGGGCTGCTGATGCCCTGGGCAGGCCCCAAAGGGGACCAAAAGGATACCCTGGCACCTAGATCCCTGCACCACTGGCTCAGGAAGCTGCCAGAGTACTCAACTCTGCAGGACTGAGGAGCTCTGGGACGTTGATAGGGCAAAACCAGAAATTTTATCATCAACTGAAGTTGGTAGATGTATCCTCCTGGTTCAGGCAACCTGAATACAATTTTGAGAAAGACCTCATTTTGTTTTAGGCATGCAAGCTTTCTCCCAATCCCTCTTCGGGTACCTAAGACTTCTTTTTTTCCTTAGACCTGGGCCTCAATCCCTGTAGAACAAAGCACTTGTGCAAATGCTCAAATGCTCAACTCCAACGATAGGTTTAAAGGTAAGTATGATCTCAAGCTGTTTTCTGAATCAGGACGTAAATGCAAAGCTCTTCTCTTTGACATGACTTTTCTTCAATAACGTAGATATCAAACTCATTCAATAGAGAGAAATAGAAAGTGAGTGGGTCGGGCAGACTTCCTCTCTGCTAGAAACTGAATTACATTAAGCCTGCTCATGACTGCTTGCAGGAAGAAGCTTTTTTGTTCTAGTTTGTACAAGTGCTCACACTGTGCTTGTCATTGTAGCAACCAAGAGATTTCCAGTATTGCATTAAACAATGTGACTAATATCTGCAGCATGCTTATAAGCTACAGATTTCAGGTCCAGAGCTTAGGATTCAAGAGACCAAACTCATTCAATGACAGAGTAAGGAAGTGTGTTTTCAGTAGCAGCAGATGTACTTACAACGTTTAATCATGCAGGCAAAAAGAATCCCATTCTTTAGCTGGCATGTCATACTCCAAGGTAGAATGTCCTTTAACTGAGTCCTTTGCTGTTCCACATGGTCTGAGATCACCCTACAGGCTCCACTGTACAGAGGAAGCTGATTAATAAGCCATTAGAAATAAACTATAAAAATGATTCAGTACTTCAAGTCATATTGTGAGAAGACTCGGGAGTTGAAACATTCAGATAAACAGCCTTGAGTCAATAATTTGGCCAGCTACGTGGTGAAAGAAGGTAAAGAGAAAAAGAAAGATGAAAGGGGATATAGTAAGATGATGGGCAGGGCAAAACAGCAGAGCAAAACGGGTAAGAAATAAAATAAGAAGATGGATGGTTTCTCCAATTTTCCTGTGGATGCAGGCATGGAGGGAATCACAGCTTGGATATTCCTTGCTCTCCAGGCAAGTTGGTGCGGCTTCACAGAAAGGCTTACTCTGTTTGCATGCTGTCTGTTGCCCCCCTGGGATACAAGGTCTGCGGCTCAGTTCCAGCAGTTCAAGAAAGGCTCACAGTCAAGGAGAAACAGATATTGCACGTTGCCATTGATTAGGCCTATAAAAGACCTGGTAGAAAGGATACGTCTATATATTATTGCAGCATAACATACAATTATTGTATATACCAAGACATTTAATATAGTCTATGGGATGTGAGGAAAAAAAAGCAGAATTTGGACTCCTGTCTCCCTTGTAGCTTACTGAAGCAGTGCATCACATGTACTTTGATCCTACACCCCTGGAGGCAGTGTTTGCATGATTTGGGCATGGCACCTCAGACATTACCACTATGCTTCAGCAGCAGCAGCGATGACATGAGACTCACCTGCTCAATCCTCATGTCAGCAGCTTATGCTTCTCCAAACAGAGGATCCCTGGCATCACCTCCTATCTAGGAAGGGGAATCACTGGCTGGATTGCAGCAGACCAGGTGAGATGCTGAAGACTTGTAATGCTCTGTATTGGCAAGTTGAAATAATCAGAGCTCAAGTTTTTACTTTGCCCTGCAACCTTCGCCCAGAATTTGAAAGTGTTTTCATGTGTTTCTCTGTCCCAAGGTTTCTCAAGAACTCACAGCCCCTCTATCCACTGAGTCACCTCAAAACTCACCTTTGCTGCAAAGCAAACAGGAACCTGAGAGCACCAAGGCAGGTGATGGTGGTTCCAGGCAGTCCAAGTATCCATCAGCTGGTGATCCTTGGTTACCCTACCCCCAAAATCCCAGCCTCCTCTCCCACCAATACCTCACATGGATATGAGGCTTGCCCATCGTCTACAAGCTCTGTGGCAGGGATGTAGGATAGAACCAACCAGGATGTGGCTGCTGGCCATCAAGGCAAATAAGCCCCCCAGTTATGGAGCAAAACCCACATGTAAACAGCAGTGAGATTACTGAATCAACAGCTCAAAGTGAGGCTGCCTGTGCATAAGTAGCACTTCCTGAGTGAGCACCTGCCTCATATTTTGTTTTCTCCTCATTTTTCAGTATGCAGCTTACTACCTTATTTACTGCCTCCTGTCCTGGTCATGCAACAAACGCAGAAATATTAATGTCCTCATCTGCTTTCCTATGAAATTAATCATTCTCGTATCTGAGTGCTTCACAGACATTCAAGAATTCATTTGCACAAGATTCCATACTGTTAAGGGGTTTATGAAGATTAAATAGATCCATTAGTTTTACATACCCAGTCTGAGACACCTGGTGTCTGTTTTGGTTTTTGTGGTGTGGGGTTTTTTTGTTTGTTTGTTTTTAAATTCCTTTCAGCAAAGTTATTACAAGGATGTCTTGTATGTTCAGAGAAAGGTTCCCACTTGCTTCAGTTGTAGCACAACCACTCAGCCGTAAGCAATTCAAATAGTAGGGTCTCTAGCCAGATGCCAGGAAATGAGGAACACATTAGAATTCACCAGTGAGATATCTGGGGTACGGGACTTGTTAGATATCAGATGTGAGCACTGTAGCAGAGGCAAGAATAATATGTGGTTCTCCAGGGCAGCATCCAGTCACTTAAATCTTTCCCTTCCCACAATGACTTGCCTTCTTCCCTAACACTTTTCCAGTTTTGCAACAAATTAAGGGTCCAACAGCCCACAGGATAAGCCCTGACTTACCCTCACACCACGGCAGCTGTGTTCCCAGTGTGTTGGACCTGGAGAAGAATGAAACTTATGACTGTACAACAAAAAACTTTGTCACAGTGCTCATCCAGACAGCACACGAATTTAAGTGGTGCAGATCACCTTTGCTGTTGCATTCACTAACTTTCAATACCTTCTTCTGAAATCTTCGTGTTTGTTACTGACATTTTCTGGGGTCTTAAAAAATAAAGTAGCAAAGGAGAATGCAATCATGCATCATCACATTAATCCCCCTGGCTCATCTGGGGACTTTTAGATGTTCCACACAGTCCTGGGCACTTCTCCTTTCAGGCATCACCTCCCTCTGGAAAGCAGATGCCCCCAGGGCCCTGCCACATGCTTGGCCATTTCAGAGCCAACCAATGTGGATAGCACACATTTTCCAGAGTCTGATTCTTGCAAACAGGGTGGTTGAATTAATTCCAGGCAATTTATCACACAGGCAGCACAGCAGGTGGCAAGTACAACACTGTAGACCAGTGATCAAAGAGCACCCAGTGGGTCTACACGTGCCGGTATCTGAAGAGCCCAGGCATCTCTCCTAATAACATAAACTGAATGTTCCAGCTCCCTGTACAGGGCATCAATCATTTTCCTGTTGGTTATCATTTTCTATCATGTGTCTCTTGTGCATTTTTAATTGGTTAATTACTTTATTCATACACTAAGCACACCCTCAAGCTCCAATTATTATCAGCATTAAGTGTTCAGTTCATCCTATACATCTTTTAAATGCTATATTTGGCTGTTTCCTGGTCCACAATTCCTTCTCATACAATACCATAGGGGTCCTGCAGATACCTCAGCTAGTCCTTTGACAGACTATAGCCATCCTGCTCATTAGTCTATTATCTAGCTGCTTATCAGCCTCACTCCCAAGCTCCTCATTACTGCAGTTGCAATTACAATAGCTAACATTCCTCCTTTCAGACCAGCATAGTACCTCTTCACTTATAACAGGCCACTGCTATTCAAGTTAACAGCTCCCCACAGCAATAGTAGGTTGACTTTCCTATATAAGCCAACACCTACACTGCATTAATGAACAGCAGAGCTGTTCATTTTGTTTGTTCATGCTTCACTATGGGTATTGTGTGTTATATCTTTGGTTAAAGGCTCTGGTTCGGCCCCAGGGAGGAAATCCAACTCTTTCCTCATCCTTGCTGCTGCTCTCTTCTTAGTTTGGAAAAGAATTGAAATTGCTGCTTTCTCCGGAGCAACTGAGCACCTTCGTCTGGAAGAAGCTTCTAGAGGCTATGGTGGGCTGACCAGGAACAAGGACAAGCAACAGGGACCCTAAAACATAAGGGCAAACTGGGAGGCTGCTAGAGCAGCAGAGGCTGCCTACACAGACACTGTGGCCCAGGGTTAATTTGGTTTTGGCTCTTTTATGCCACCTGCCTCCCTCAGCTCTTCTCCCCACAGGAACTGCCTTGGTCCAGGGGAAGGTGAGGGGGTCATATTGAGCTTCCACTGCCTTTTGACATGTTCAGTGCTGACATACCAGTGGGTGCAATCTCATTATGCATTTATTCCTGCCTAGCATCATAGGGTTGAGTGAGATCTGACTGAAGATGCCTTTTTACTTCTATAGTATTAGCTTCACCGAGTTCATGGCTGCACAGGTGGGAGATCTAATGCAAGTGCCATGGCATGTGTGCAGTCAGAGGTAGGGGAAAAGGAACAAGGACCCTTTTGGTGCTAGATCAGAAAACAAATTGCAAGATATACTGTCTGAACAAGACGTCTGCTACAGCAGTACAGTTCAGCACTAAGCTCAGGCCCAGTGCTCCTAATGCTATTGGTACTGGCTGAATTTCACAGGCAGTAGTGTACCAAGTGGCACAAGGACATATCTTCTTTGAATTGCTGGAACTCCCGGGACAGTTTCTCAACAGCAGAGACGAGTGAGGAAGAGATATTTGCTTCATGCTCCCAGAGTTTATCAGTCAACTCCACCACCACGGAAAGCATCTAAACTCTGTCTCTAAGGTTGTCCAGGTGCAAGGGCAAAGGAGACTTTCACCTGTCAGAGGTGCCAGCACAGGAAGGAGAAGGGATGGCCAAGCAGCTTCCCTTAGGATCAGAGGCCAGGACCCATCTGCAGGTCTGCTCTGAGTGACACAGCCACGTTGCAACAACAAGCACAATGAATATGCATGATGAGAAGGAAGGGAGGCCTTGGACATTCAGACCATGGCTTGGCACAGGACCATGCTGGGGAGATGAATGTGCTGCCAAGGGAGGCTTAAGTCATCTGGACTTTGCCCCCACCAGGGACCATGGGCAGGCAGCCCACTCTGCTGCTGAAGAACTGGACCAGCAAGGTGCTGACCTTGGGCAGCTACCTGCATGCAGACCTGTACTTAGCTGCCTTGTCACTCTTGCCGTTCCCAGCGTGGGAAGGAGGATCCAGGGCAGAAGGAGGTAGGGTGTTTGCTCCCAGCCCTGCAAGATTGCCTTCCCAGCCCCTGATGCGCTTTTCCAGTGCCTGACCCAGCCAGGCTGAGTCTGCAGAATCTAAAATGCTGCTCTGAGCTGCAGGAGTTGTGAAGCTGCCCCGTTCATGGATTTGGTCTCCAAGAATGGAGCAGGACGGCCACATAGACCACTGGTGGAATGAACAATTGTTGGAGAGGCTCTTCAGCATGTTCCCATCCTGCCACCCACCAGACTTTCTCCCCTCTCCCAGAGATCATCCCTCAGATTGTGAGCAAGGCAAAAAAATATGTCAGGCTTGCTTCCACCATCTGCACATGTTCTCTCACCTGCAGCTCCTCTGAGAGAGCTGGTTTGCTTCGACTCCCTGCTTTTCCTCCTGGTGCCTGGGAGCTTAGGATCCACTGCACATAGCGTGCCCTGCTCCTTTCCAATAGGCTTGACGGTTGTGTCCATAAGACAAACCTTGTGCTAGAGACAGAGTCAGACAGAGCACTGAATATAGGTTCTCTGACCTTTCCCATGGCTTTACTGATCCTGAAATATAGTAGTCCCCACCCAACTGGGAAAGCAGGCTAGTACAGAGGGACTATTTTATGTATTTAAAACACTGTCTTCTATGTCTGCACTATAATCCTGTGTGCAATATTAATTATCCAGCTAACACTGTTGCCATGACACTCTTTAAAGCCATCAAAGCCAGCATAAACATATTAGACCTCTACCTCACCCTTTCTATTTGCCCCTGGACTCAGACAATGTCCCAGTGCCAAGCGATCGTGGCGGGGGAAGGACAGGCACCAACTGTCTCAAGGGTTACCTAGCCCTCTGCACAGCACAACAAAAGTCCAGATTTGGACTTTTGGAAGTTGTGTCTAATTCTGAAGCTGCATTCCAAGAACTGACTGAATCCAAACATGCCCATTTTTAGGTCAAGCTGCAAAATTACTTTTCCTTATCAAAACATTGTCCTATCTTTAGAAGCTAAAAGGGATGATTAGAGTTATAAGGAGAAAGGAAGAAAGAAATGAAGAGGGTGGGGTGCATAAACAGATCCAGAGCCCAGAAAAAGACATAAATATGAGATCAAAAGAAGATGAGCCAAATTCCGAATAACCTGATGTATGCAGCATTTACATCCCTGAGTGGCTGACACTTACAAAGCCCAACAGGCAGCAACAGAACAGATCTGGGTCCTTCCCCCTCCCACCAGAAGCACAGCCCAAATACTGAAGGTAACTCTCTTATACCTCCAAAAACTGGGAGAAGGTCAATCATATTTAACCTGAAATGAGGGCAAGTGCAAGAGAAAGGCTTACTGGTTAAGGGTTTGTGCTAGGGAAATCTTTTTTCCAGAAAGCCGGAACCATTTTCCCCTCCTTGTGAAAGTACTCATGAAAGTCCCTGCAGTCCATGGACCTCTCATTTGCAGGGTCTGTGATCAGCAGAGGCAGGATGCCCACAAGCTTGCCCAGGTGCACAGCAAGCACCTACAGGGCTGGTTTTGGCCACACCATGCTTTCGGGGTTCAGTCCCCCACATATACAGTGCTTGAGCTTACATCCTTTGTCTGAGGGACAGGGCAAGCTTATCTTGGAGGATCTGAGCTCTCATCTACAGACTGTTTCTATACAGCAAAGTGGTCTATCATACATTATGTTGAACTCCCATTGACAGCTACAGCAGTGCCTGCAGATACTGCCAGAAAGCTGCAGAGAGCCCAGAAAATGGGTGATAAAACTTGCCCAGAAGTTCCCCTCACCCATCATGGTCACCCAGGACCATGTTCCCAGCTCTCATGCTGCAAACTTACACTCAAAGAAAGAAAAAACCATTAGGCAAATGGAGGTCACAGGAATGGACAGGAAGGATATGTTCTAGGTGATGCACTGCTCCTCCTGGGAAGTCACTGATGTCTATGCTTGGGCAGTGCATTCCCTGGGGGCTCATCAATCAGAAAAGCCAGTGCACCTATAAGCTGCAGACATGGTAACATGTATCAGTCCTGTGTGCTAGGGGGCATGCTGCACAGCTAAACCAGGGACTAAAGGCAAGAACGTTGGGGAAGAAGACCTGCTCTGGAGGCACAGCTCTGCTTGCCTCCCCTTTCTCATTGCCCCTTCATGATACCCCATGCCCTCCTCCTGAAGGAGCTGGAGGACACTCACCAGTGCTCTGCTCAGGCTCTCCATGTGATGCAAGAGCTTCCCTGATAGCCTTGGAGGCACCCCTTAGTGTGAAAGAACAGCAAGAACAGGGCTGCTCCTGAGAAAGAGGGAAGGCAGTGGCAGGGCAGCATCAGGGACTAACACATCCCACAGTAACTGAACGGGACTAGGCTGGCTGGTGATAAAGACAGGTCCATTAACAGTCCTAGAGAAGATGAACTGAAAAGTCAGGGCCAGGGTTCAGCCAGGAAGAACAATCAGGGCTAGGAACAGAAATATCTATAGCATAGCTGAGACCGGGACTAGAGGCTCAGGCCTGAACTTAAAAGGAGCTGCTGGATGTTTGGGTGGCAAGCCCATATGGGGACAGTGGGCAATTAAAGCCTATTAGTGCCTGCAGGTCCATGCCACTCAGGCTATGCCAGCTGTAGAAACTGTTTTTCCCCTGCGGAAGTAGGGGTGCTCCTTGGTCTGGGAGAGGACTACTGCCTGCAGAAGGGTGGCAGAGCACTGCTGATGGGATGCACCATGTCCCCAGTGCTGGCTCCAACTGTTGGCATACTGTCACTCAAGTGGGCCCAGCCGGGCTGGTGCTGTGCCCTCTTTTTCTCTGGGTTATGGCACTATCGGCCCCACATGGTCCATGCAAGAGAGTTGTGCTGTAGGATTGTCCTGTGTTGGACAGGCATCATTGCTCAAGGCCAGCCCATATAATATGTCCTGCAAAAGACCTGGCTGGAGGCAAGGCCAGGCACCCACTATCTGGGGGCATTAGGCAATCTTTCTACATTTCCTGTAAGCATTTCCTTGTGCAGAAGCCTTCAAGCCACCCTGGGCAGGGGGGGTAACATGGCTGAAAGTACTATCATACTTTGCCCTGTACTTTATCTTAAGGCTCTTTTTAGGTTCTTTCCCTGACTTACTCCGCAGCGCTCTGTATTCTTTATTGTGCCAAGATTAGACACACATTGTCCCGCTGCAGGAGGATACCTGGTCAAAACAAAAGCAAAATGCTTATTCTCTGAGAACTCATATGAGATGTTGTCCCCAAAGGGGGAGACTTTCCTTTATTCCCCTGAAGGCCTGCCTTACCTTCTTTGTCTACATCTGGATGCACATTCCCAGCCAGGGATGGGGAGCAAGGAGCTGTAAAGCAAGGAGCTACAAAGCAAGGAGCTACAAAGCAAGGAGCTGCTTCATTTACTGTAGAAGTAGATATGAGTGGATCTTTTACTTCTGCTTATGAAATTCCATTTATGACAATATTCACACCTACAAGCAGCTGGCACCCTTCTTCGTATGCCAGAGGCTCTACTGGTGATGAGTTTCTGACTAGGAGCATTACCACTCACGACTGATATGTTAATGCAATTAGAGACGGTGCCAAGTGCAAAGCAGTATTTGTCCTGATATTATTGGTGATAAAGGAGCCTCCTGTGTGAGAAGCAAGTCCATTTCCAATCCATCTGTATCTATATCTAAAAAAGCTTTCATTTTGCCGAGCGCTGCAGCAGATTCTCGTGATAAATTGCTGCCATATCTTAGCTCCCAACTACATTACATCCTATTCAAATCCCCTTCATTATAACAAGAAGCAATATGACACCAAAAGCTTGTCTCAGGAATTTATGACACAGTGGAGACTCTTAGATCCACTAAACCCCATTAAAACCATCTCCCTTATAAAACATACACCTTATTATGCACTTCAGTAGCAGGCAGCAGGTTGCCTTCTGCCAGGGCTCTTATTACCTGTGCAAGGGAGGTGTGAGAGGAGCATGCAAACAATTGAGTCCCTGCTGAAAGCGTGGGGCTAGTGCAGCATCTGCGCCTCCTGCCTGGCACATGTCAGGAGCTACAGTTGTGGGGAGGGCTTTGTACAGTCATTTTTTTTAAAGTTTGCTTACTAAGCCAAGACAAAAGAAAATGCACCCCATTGGCTAAAGCCAGTCTTTTTTTCAGGTCTCTCTGACACAAAGCCTCGAAAAATGGATTTGGGGTGGAATGAAATGTTACATTAAATCTGAAACAAAACATGATGTTTTGTTTTGTTTAAAGCCATTTAATTAAAATAAATTTACTCTCAAAATCTCTTTAAAAAAAGTAACCTGGGATTTCAACAATGGAGCAACAACGCGTGCTGATTTCCTGATCTCTTCTTTCAAACGTGTTCTCTGCTTGCAAATGTGCATTGTTTCAGTCTTCATTTCAGAGAGTAATTTCTGTTCTCAGCACTGTTGCCTGGATGTCCTTGTATCACTTTCCTGAGCCAGGGAAGCAGGAAAAGAGGGGAGAGATGTGGGGGTGCTGATGAAGTATCCAACCAGGTTGCTCTACAGGTTCAAGCTTCTCTGACGGCCCCCATTCCATATCCACACCCGCCCTGCACCGCATACCATCTGTGCTCTGTTTCTGCTGGAGATGCAAATGCTACCAGGCAGTATCAAGCAGCAGTAAAGCAGCCCTCCTGCAACTGCAGAGTGGTTGGGTATTCCTCATCTCACAGTGACCAGACACGAGAGCAGCCCAGGAGGCATGACTAGGACAGATGACCCTTTTGAGCCAGGAAGATACGGCATACCTCATCCCTGAGAAAGTGATTTTGTTTTTCTCCCACAGTGCATCAATTCCTTCCCCCACTTTTCACCTCCCAGCTTTCACACAAAGCTCCAGGTTGTGCCCTTCAGGAGTCCAGGTGGCAGCTCATGTCTGATCAGTGTGCTGCTCATTAGACTAGGTAAATATGTTTGTGTTTTCCTCTTTTTACCCCTCGTTTAGTCTCATCTGACTGTATTGTTTACTGTGCTGGATTATGCAAATCAAAATATAACCAATATTGAAACCAGGACGGTAAGCAAAGCTTGTGCCCACTCTTCTGGACCATGCCAAGGACAGGATTGCAGGCCTCCATTGTGACAGGACTGAGTCACCTCTGCAGCTACTGAGCAGGTGTGGGTTTGTCTCACTCCTTTCCTGGGAGTGATCCAGCCTCCTACCAGCACTGACTCTGTACCCCACATCAGCCAAAGCAGGATGCATAGTCCCAGTCACAAGCATCCTGTTGCAGGGCCAGCACACTCACCTCTGTCCTGCTGCTGCTTCCCAAAGATCTGGATGCTCAACGGTCCTTCTAGGAGTGTGCAATGAATGCAGCTGTGGACAGCACAGTGATGGCTGCCTCTCATTGTGCTAAGTCTCCTTGAAGAAGAGGGATGTGGCTGGGCAACTGGATTAACTCTGCTTTAAGGTGGGTGATTTTGTGCCAGAGGTGCTAGAGAGGCAAGCAGGAAGGTGAAATCCTGGAGAAGAGGTGAACAGTGAGAAGCAGGAGATCTGTCCGTATCATACACACACACACAGAATTGAAGAAGAACTTGATGAAAAGCTATTGCATGCAGTGGAGTAATCTGTAAATAACTCAAGGTAACTCAAGTGCAACTGGACATGCTCATGTGGCTTTTAAAGTCATGTAGATCAAGCTAAGCAAATGTCTCTGTGACAGGATGTCATGGATTATTGATACTGAGGCCAGAAAGGCTACTCTGTCCTCCTTCATCACCAAGGCCAGATAGTTCTACCAAGTGATTCCTGTGTCAAGCTTATAATTTCTGGTTGAGTTAGGGCAGCTTTTTTAGAAAGACATCCAATTTCTAGTAAAAAAACTCCAAGTGAGGAAGAATCAACCATCTCCTCCATACATTGTTTAATGGCTAGTTCCCTTCACTGTTGGAATGTGTCTTCTTTTCAGGTTGAATTTGTCTAATTCCATCTTCCAGCCACCAGATATTGTTACATCTTTGATTGCCAGGTAAAGTGCTCTCTCATCTCAAATATATTCTCTTCTGCTCAGTACTTCCAGACTTGTGTCAAGTCACTATTCAAAGTGCTTTTCATTAAACTTTTCACTATAAACCAAGGGGTTTGGGTGTTTTTTTCAGAGTTTCACTAATTTTTGAACTTCTTTCTTGGATTCTTTCCATATTTTCATTAAGTGTGACCTGGAACTGGACATTGAGCACACCTGTCACTTATTAAAGCAATGCACAGTCCCATAGGAATGTGAAGCCAGTGTGTGTTGCTCTTGGTTGTTCTCCTCTTTAGGGGCTTCAAGTTCAGGAGTCTTCCACCTGATCCCACTACAGTTTTCTAATCTGTGGTCTGTACAACAGTCCAACTTATTATGCATCTTTGTTCCTAGATGCATGGATCTCCACTTCATTGTACCAAAAATCAGACTTCTGGAACAAATTCAGCCTGCCAGGTGTGATAATGCCTTGGCAACATTTGTCTTCCTGCTGGGTTTTACATCCTCTTTAATTCTTATCTCTAACGACTGTACACTCTCTTCCAGGTCATCAATAAATGCAGGGCTGTTGGCTTTCTTCATGAAGACCTAGAACTGGTGGCACATTTGCCATGGAAACCACTAAGGGTGATCTCCACAGTCCCCGTGGGATGGTGCATTCCCTACTATCTGGACAGTACCCTTGGACTTATGGTTCACCCATCATCAAAACTTTCACTTGCCACACCATCCACAGCTTCTGCATGGACAAAGAAAGTGGTGTGGTTTAACTGCAGCCGGCAACTAAGCACCACACAGCCACTCGCTCACACCCCCCAGTGGAATGGGGGAGAGAATCAGAAAAGTAAAAATGAGAAAACTCGTGGGTTGAGAGTAAGACAGTTTGATAGGTAAAGCAAAAGCTGTGCACACAAGCAAAGCAAACCAAGGAATTCATTCACTGCTTCCCATCAGCAGGCAGGTGTTCAGCCATCGCCAGAAAAGCAGGGCTCCATCATGTGTAACAGTTACTTGGGAAGACAAATACCATCACTCTGAAAGTCCCCCATTTCCTTCTGCTTCCCCCAGCTTTATGTGCTGAGAGTGACATCATATGGTATGGAATACCCCTTTGGTCAGTTGGGGTCAGCTGTCCTGGCTGTGCCCCTCCCAACTCCCTGTGTACCCCCAGCCTACTCACTGATGGGGTGGTGCGAGAAGCAGAAAAGGCCTCAAATCCGTGTAAGCACTGCTCAGCAGTGACTAAAACATCCCTGTATTATCAACACTGTTTTCAGCACAAATCCAAAACATAGCCCTATTGTAGCTACTATGAAGAAAATTAACTCTATCCCAGCCAAAACCAGCACAAATGGAAACTAGTGTTTGGACAGATGGGAGTGGATATGTGTGCACAAGTCCTGCACTAGCAGGAATCTGAAATGTGGCTGTGGTTTGCCTTGGAGCTGGAAATTGATCCCAGGGTCTGTAGGACAGATGTAGGGTTTTAATTATGATTTAAGCAAGCAAAAGGTAGAGGCTCTAAAGAAGGGCAAGAGAGGCATACAAATAAGGTCTGACAAGTTTGTCTGGAAAAGAAACATCTCATTTGGAGTTACCTGTTCCTAAGTTAAATATAAATGCAAAACTGGGGAAGGTGAGTGTGCAGTGAGCGTATGTGTTGTGCCAGCAGGAGAAAGAGGACTGTAAGGAGTGCCAGCCCCATGCTGGGGTAGACATCCAAAGGCTCCATCTGCAGCCAGCAGTGAGGCAGGTTTCTCCAGGTGCAGGTCTAGAGGTGGGGCTGCAGTGGGAAATCCCAATAGTGGAGAATAAAATCTGCAGAGACAATCTCTCTCCATTAAGGCAACCAGGTAACCTGTGTGATTTCTGGAGGGGGCAATCCTCCCATCTGTTTGGTGTTACATTTTGGGATTCTTCCAACATGGTAAAGAAAGATGGAAGATTATTTATCTGGAAGGTTCCTCTTTAATTATTGTGCTATTCCACAGCTAAAGCAGCAACCCCAAAAAATCTTACCAAAACTTAGGAGTCAGTAGCAGAAACAAAATGCAATCCTACAGCATCACTGAAATCTCCAGGGGGTTATGGAGAAGATGGAGGAAGACTCATTTGGAGGTACACACCAAAGTTCAAGAGGGAACAAACACAAATTGCAAGGGAAGTCCCAGCCAAACATGAGGAAAAGGTTCTTCCCCAATGTGGCAGGTCAATCACTAGGCCAATGGCCCAAAGAAGTGGAGGGATATTCATTCTTGCAGATGTTCAAAAGCCATCAGGGCAGCTGGCCCTGCTTTGAGCAGAAGGTTGGACTGGATACCTCCTGAGGTCTCTTTCAAACTAAATAATTTTATGGTTCTACAACAGTTTCAGGAGCAGCTTTTTCAGCAGTCTTTATAGTAGTGACACTATGCAGGCCAGCAGTGTATTGAAGTGCAAACTGGATTACTCATGCATTACTCCAGATATTCATTACATATTCTGTTAGGCATATTAAGATCCTGCACTGCCGTAGAAAATAGACTTAACAATGGACTCCAAAGCATCTTGACACCACTTGATTCTCCAATCCTGCAGCTGTTATTCCGAACTGGGCACTCTGCAGCACAGCTTGCACAATGAAGCACTCAGCTGCATTAAAAAATGAAAATACTCACTCAATTTGATGCACAAATTCAGATTTTTCCAGATACAAGATTCTAACATCTTCATTTTTGATTTTGTAGATCAATCTTTTTGCCACGTGAAAACTCTCAGCAAAAGGTTGCTGGATCATTTTGGCATTGCCCAAAATGGCTGGAGCAGCTCAGCTCCCCCAGAGAAGAACAGGAAGCAGTCTGCAACAGCAACAAAAAAAATTAAAAAAAAACAACAACAACAAACCCCAAAAGAACCAAAAACCAACCAGAAGCTGATGATTGTCCAGAAATGGCTGCTAGCAGTGAAAGTTAATTTGTCATTGTTATACTTCAGAGTCTACATCCCTTTAGGTGAATATGAGCATTTCAAGGCAACCCCCTAGACAAACCGAGTTCCCAATTCTAAAATGTTCTTGCTATGTAAAGAATTAAACAATAACATTTTAAGCCTGCAAGCTTAAAATCTGAAGCAGTAGTGGGGGAAGTCTCTGCAGCAGTGCAGGAAGCCCTGCTAATGATGTCAGTAAATTGTATCAGAAGGATTCTCTCATTTTGGGAAGAGAGATGTAATAGCGTAGGCTATTCTCACTGGCACTAAACTCATTAGTCTGTTTACAGTGTGCCTTCTTCAACTGCTGTCTTATATGCTGAAAATCTTATTTTGCCTTTGATATTTTGAGTCAGAAAGAGCAAGGAGAAGTCAAAGATTCTCAGCAACATTTGATCCCTGCCATGTTTTTTTTTTTACAAGGTGCTTGTTAAGGCTTGACTCCTGGTCGAGGCAGTGCTGGGAAAACTCATTGCAGAGGTGGATATGTGTGATGGCTAATGCTGAGTGACAGGGTGCTGGGGACAACGGTGGGAGGCCTGGGGACAAGTACTGATGGACAAAAGAAGGAGGAGGACATGTTTTGGCTATGCAATGGTTGTGGGGAAGTACCAAGGGCTGGGTGAGAGCTATGTGCCTGTAGGAGGTGGTGGCTGGGTAACAGCTATGCAGGAGCCTTCTGGAGAGTGGACCCTGCCGAGGGCAGCCAATGACCAAGGGTGAGGCTTCACATGGCCTCAGATGAGAGGCACCAGAGCTGAGAGAGGTGAGATAGGGAGAACTTTGGTTCTACAGGGCCAGACTGTGCCAAGCCCTGGCCAGGGAGCAAGAGCAGGCTGTGCTGCATCCCGGCCTTCTGCTCTCTGCACCAGCTGTGTCACCTCCAAGGCAGGCAGGGTAGCTCTGCCTGCACATCAGCGCCTGCCGCCTGCCAACGGGAAGCCTTATCTGCCTCTGTCAGCCTCCAGCTTGGTGCTCTCCCAGCACATCACTGCCTTCCCCATTTCTCATTCTGCTTTGAAGCATGAGGTGGGAGCTGCCTGCCTGTGCCAGTCACAACCGCAGCAGCAGACAGGAGCTCATCTCCAGCTGCAGGGGCAGCAAGGCTCACTGTCTCAGGAGCTGGCTCTGTGGTGCAACATTTCTTCCACCCTTTTATTCAAACCTGGATGCCTGGGCAGGAATTTGGTGGTTTTCCAGCACTTTGAAATAGTTCTTCTGGCCCCTGTGGCTGCTTAAAACTGGTGGGAGCTCAGACTTGAGAACACTGCAGTGAATGAGCATCACCCAACAGCAGTTGCCCATCCTTGAAAGGGCTTTGTTTGGGCTGTGGCTTATATGACCTGCAAGAAAGAAGATCTGAGATGGACCCAGATGCCAGGTCCTCCAAGTCCTCACACGGGGAAGCTGGGCCCTTCTCACTGGGGACAGGAGTGGAACAAGTGATTGAAGCAACTCTGACCATCCCATCAGCATGAAGATGACTTCTCTGCTCCTTGCCCAGGAGCCCTGGTATCTCTCTACACCAGGAAATTAAAAGCCTACTATTGCTAGCAAATAAATCTCTGGGCTCTGGCAGGCCTGACCCCTTCTCTGGGGCAGCCAGGGCTGCCTGGGGGTGCAGTTTGCACAGGGGTCTACAGTCATTGCACAGCAGCTTTGTGGGGATCTCCTTCTGCTGGGGCCTCCCAGCTCCAGCAACCAAGTCCTGCTGGCTGCTCTGTGGCTCCTTTGTGTATGAAGGACCTTTCTGTAATAGCTCAGCGGTGCCAGTCTGCTACCAGGGAAGGCAAGTGGAGTCTGTGGCACCAGCAGGAGAAGACACTCCTACCTCTTTTTCCAGCAATAAAACACTGCCCGTCAGAGTGGGGACCCTGCTGCAGCTATCTCGAGGATAATGTGAGATTAAGCAACACTGCAAGAAGGTGAATGGGGTATATTGAGTGACCTGGGTGAGCTGGAGACGAGAGGGTTTACCTCCATTCTGCTGGCACCTCCTGGCCCTTGAGAAGTTCCTGTTGGACAACATGCATCTGTAGCTGCTGGACATGCTGGACATATGCCCCCCACACTAATGAATTCCATGTTTCCTTGGTCTAGGACCACATTTCTCTCTGGCCTCCCTGACACGTTTTCCTCAGGGTCGTGCTCGGGAAGGGAGACTTGCTCCCAGCTTCCACTGTAGTTATATGTGGCCATATAACACAATCAGCTTGCAAGGTTACTTACTCATCTCATTATACAAGCATAAACCCTAGGCAGACAAATATAAAGCAAAATAAGGTTTATGCCTTATGGAGAAAGCTTATTGCATCTCCTAAATTAGAATAAAATATCTACAAGTGAAATATGTCACTACTATTACAACAGTGCTCACAATGGCATGGGAAGGGCTCCCACTGTAACGGTACCAGTAGGGTCAAGGACCAGCCAGCCCAGTGCCGGCATCAGAAGAGTGAGAGGCTGCAACCCTGCTCCAGGGAGGCAGAAGCAGTATGACTTATGGTGGCAGTGGGATATGGGTCATGGCAAATGGGTGATGTCTGCTTCTGTCGCTTCAGCTGCGTGGTCGTGTGTCTGCCTCAGTTTCCCAATAGCTAGATTTGAATGACAGTGCTTGCTCCCATGCCAGTAGTTAATAAGATCATGTTTGTACATGGCTTTGAACACAAATGTCTCTGCAGCATGTAAGTGCTAAGTACTATTAGCAACTAACAGCAGTTCTCCTTTGGTACAGGGCTCTGCTGACTTTGCCTGGGGCCATTCCAACCCAGTGAAGCATCACCCTCAGCAGCACTACCTATACAGTAGCAGACCTCCACGTCAGCCAGCACACTCCAAAATGCTCTGGAAACTAGCTGGAGATGGAGTTGAAAGTCCAGAATCAAGCGCCTGTCTTTATCCGGGCTGAGTGGTGTTGGTGTAGGAGCTCAGACTAACTGGTATATGGGAGACACATCATCAATGGGCAGGAGGGTGGAGGAAAGCATCCCACCAGCAAGGTGGGAGCGGCAGGGCCTGGCATATGCAGACCCCAGGCTCACAGTCCGTGCTACTTGGCTGCTCTGGGGAGAACATGGTCAATGCACTCTCGTCTGCTGTTTCTGGGCTGGGCTGCAATGTAGCCTGCAGACATCTGTGCCACAAGGCTGGAGTTAGAGCCATCCCCAAAGCAGTGCCAAATCAACAGTTGACACCCATAGCTGGGCTGTGCTTTCTCTGCAGCAGCAGGGCACGCTGCCTGCTTAATGACCATCTCTTAGCAGCCTCCAGGTTCAGTCTTATTATCATGCTCTTCTCCATCCTTCCTCCTCATGCTACCTGATCATCTCAGCGCTGGATCCTGCCTGGAGACAGATGATGTGATGGGCAAGAATGGCAAAGTTTATTAAGTTGGGGTGGGAAGCTCTGGCAGGCTGGGTTCACAACTAGGCTCCCAAAGGCAAGATCATAAAGCATTCAGACACTTGGGATACAGGGCTGATTACCAGCATCTTTCATCATTAAATATTAACACCAAGGCTGCTTAAAGGCCAGTGAAAGAATTATAGAATTTAATACCTATCACGCTCTATCAATAGACTGGGAGAAATATGGTCCTTTTGCCTATGGTTTTTTTTAATGCTTCAATGTAAACTGGAAGACTAGCAAAATTAAACAGCACAATTCTTGGTTAGAAGCCACTGGGAATTGCAAACAGAGAGCACCAGGGATCAGACTTGTTTGATATGCTAGGGGAGCGAGCTCATTAAAACATAGGCATTGGTACCAGAAGGAGAGGAAATTAAAGCATAATATAAGAAAAGAAATACATCTTTGGAGAGTGGCTCCAGCCTCTAGCACTCCCCTGTGTGGCTGTCTGCTCCCTGGGACCCCAGCCTGCTCCAGCCTGGTGGCCTGGGCAAAAGGAGCATTTGCACCCACCCCTGCAAAACTACCCTGACTGTGCTGAGACACAGGACACAGCGTGAAATCCTCCCCAGTGTCCACGTACCCCCTTGCCATTGTGTGCATGTGGTATGTGATGGCAAGGACCCATGTCTGGGGCTCCCCACCGTTCCTCACAGCTCCTTCACCCAGAGCAGAAAGCTGGGAAAAATCTTGGTAGCACCAAAATGATTGTGCTCTGCTTATGACAGGTTTTTGGTTTGGGTTTTGGTTGGTTTTTTTTTCTTCCTTGTTATGCGTTATTTTGCTAAGCTGCATTAGGAAAAGTGTGGCTGGGTCAGGTGGCCCTTTTGGGATGGGTAGTGACAGAGCCTATGCTCAAAGAATTGGACCCTCCAGAGCACGCTGCACCTGGACCATCCTGCTTCACAGCTGCGAGCTGCAAATCCACAGTCCCCAGAGTGGCAGAACTCCTGTGGCAGGACCACCCGGGGACTGCAGGCTCCCAAACATCCCATGAAGTGGAACTTGTCCACTATGTGGGGAGAGCTCAGCACAGCCCAAATAGCTCAGAAAACCTCACTGGGTGCTAAACAGCTGTGGGTTTAAAACTTCCCGTGCCTTGCTCACAGTCATATCATCATCACATTACAAACCTCTCCTGATGTAGTGCTCTGGGAAGAGATTTAAAGGATGTGCTGGTGCAGACACATGTTTTGCATGAAAAACCAGGGACTCATGGGGGTCCTGTGAGCCAGGCTGGTGCACAGATGTCCTTTGGCAGTGCCCTGTGCTGCTGCTTTCCCTGGCCTCACCCTCCCACCCCTCCTGCAACCCTCCTTCCTGCTGTACACAGTAATGAATTGTTGCTGCTCGCTCCCTCGTCACAGGCACAGTGGCAGAGCCAATCAATACAGTAATCAAGCAGCCCAAGCGAAGCCAGCTGGGTGCCTTCCTACCTCTCCGTTAGCAAACATGGATTGCACACGTCTTCTCCCACTGCTGGCACAGGCACAGCCATGTCACCAGCCAGACTGAGGTCTCCCCGGGCTGTCCTGCCCTCTGCTTTTCCTCTACCAGCCTGCTGATGGCTGCACAAACAACATTTCATATGGCCAAGTCAATCTGCAAAGCCACAGCTAAAATCGGAGCCAGATCATTTAATAACTGTGAGCCAGCATCTCCTTAAGGCTGCCCTGATGTCAGAGTTCAGACTTTCCCTGTAGAAAGACAATCGTGGTTCTGTATTTTTTTGGATGGGGACAGTGTCGTGCTACTGAGACCATGATGGCTGCGGTTGACACATGGCATCTCTATGGTGGAATGCTCCCTCTAGCTCAGAGATGGGATGCTCCAGCCCTGCTAAAACCTCTCTCCGGGCCCATGCCTCCCTTGCCATATGGATACAGATGGCCCAGAATATTTTGCTACACAAACCCAATGCATTTTCTGCAATTGTATTTTCTACAAAAGCACCAGGACTGGATTAACTTGCAGAAACCTTGTCAACTCCTGGCCAGCAAGGTGCCCATCCTGAAACTGGAGGATTAAGACCATTAGCAGAGCTGCCAGCCTACCCAGCATTTTCTAGGCTTTGGCTCCTTATAGTCACACTTCAGTAGTAACTCAGACACCAGGGCTATTGGATCAAAATACACAATAGTAATCATCATAACAGCATAAAGTCAAAATGCCGGCTTATACCAGACAGAAGGTATTGATGTGTAAACTTTGTACCACCAGGCTTTGTGCCAGATCACATATCACCTGTGCCCTCCCACATGCCTGCTCCCACAGGCAGCATAAACCTGGTATAAAACCCTACCTATGCTACATGCTCCATATCACACACAACAGAAATGTGACTGTGTGACTGCATGTCTTCTGGAGCTGATTTTACAACATACAGGCATGTGTCCTAGACAGATAAGTGGCTGAAATAAGGCTCAAAAAATGCACAATTGCTTCGCTTGCAAAAGAAAATCAGTGGCATCATTGGAGCGGTGACTGTCCAGGGGTGTCTGGCTGGGGATCTCATTGCCCTGGGATGTATTCTGTGCAGGGAGAAAGACTCCTGGACTGGTTTGGTCTCTGAGTGCGAAGCCTGACCCTCTGACACAAATAAGAGCAGTTCAGGGCCTTGTATAACTCATGACAGCCAGTTCGGTGTATACTGAGCAAAGTCAAGTTGTGATTTCCACACTTTCTGCATGCATGAAACTGGAAATAAGACCATATGAGCTGACCAAGCCCAGAGATGACTGAGATAGGAGCACAGGCACCTGCATGGGTCACAGAGGCTGGAAAAGGGGGTGTACATAGGGCATTAGTCTGGAGAAGCTGTAGGTATCTGCAGTTAGGTATCCTTTATTCCTTAAAAAACCTTGCCCCTGCCCTCCTTTTCATGCCACTGCTGTTAACTCTGTTTTTTCCTCTTTACTCATTACTCTCTCTCATTAAGACTCAATAGCACTGCTACCCTCACATGCTGCCCAGTATTCTCTGTATGCTGGGTGCTGCCACAGCTCCCCAGAGCTCCCCCTGCCACTGGGCACTCGCCAAGCTTGCCCAGCCAACCTGAAATCAGGGAAGAAACCGGTTGCAGAGTCAGAAAGGCAAATCCAGACATGACTGACTCCGGAGAGCCTGATTGAAAAAACTAATTAGGTTCTCACAGGCGTTTGCTTTGCAACAATAAGACCATATCACACTCCATATTTTCTAATGAATCCCGCTCAATGTTTTCTAATGATTTTTTAAACCGAGTTTTCAGTGTCTCCAGGCTGCAGCACCAGCATGGCCCTGTGCAGCCTACCCCAGATGCTGGGGGAAGCTTTTGATACTCTCTCAGGTTTTTTTATGTTTCCCATCATGGTAGCGCAAATTCTATCTCTCAGTGCCATACAAAACAATGCCCCCCTTCCCCTGTTTACACTATTTAGATGCACATAGATGGTTATAATTTTTTCTTATCTTTTGAGCATCTACCAGGGAATCTAAATAGGTGAGCTCTTCTCTTCCCTGACTGGCGCAGCCCACCATGGCCCAACAAACTGACACTGGGGCTCTGGACTCATGTTTTGCATCCCAGGAGCTGCATTCCCATTACCCACAAGTACTCTGACCCCACAAACTTCTATAGATGCAAGCATCTTCCCAGCTGCAGAAAGTTATACTGAACTCTGGAGGACTGCCTGTAAATAACATTATTCCTGAGTAGAAATATTAAGCATATTTTGATCAAATCATCTATTTTAATTGTTATTTTCAAAGGCAGTCTCTCTGCAGTGATTTTTCTTTTTAAATTATATTGTTTATTGATTCTTGCTCCATTATCTCTTAGCTGTGTGGAGATATAGGGTTTTTTCTATCTGTGCTGTTATTTTACTAGTGGCTAAGGTCATACTAACTTATGAGAATTGCCAAAATCATGTTTCTCTCCATATACACATTTTAATACCCACACTTCACTTTTTCAAGTGTTTTATCCTTCTCCATTGCACATACCTTTCCCTGGGGAACTGCTAGTGTGGCAATAAATCACTGCTAATTCTCTTCCCTGCTACTCACACCCCTTCTTTATACAAATTTAATTTTTCACACATTCATTTGTATACTACTTATAAAGAATGTTTTTTTAAAAGAACTTAGACTTTTCCTAGTCACTCAATATTTTCCTTTCCCTTCTTCATTTCCCTTTCCTTCTCTTGGAATGAAGTACCCCAACGACTTTGAGCTGACATTGATTTCATACCCCTCCCTGTTATACTGCAATGGTTTTCTTTTCTCTGAGATACTTTTGCAGAAAGTGCCTTTTTTTTTGTGCTGCACACCTATGGCTGTACCATTAGCTTACGCAGCTTCTTTGCACGTTAATTTTTCCTACAAGTCTTAGGAAAATCCAAGTCGCCTCCTGCTATTCCATTTTGCAAAGAAGTTTTGTAAACCTTGGTTCCCTGAGCGCCCATGCTGAAGTCATACTGTCTGTTTCTTTTCTTCCTGCATCTCTCATTTGCAGCAGGTCTGTAGTCTGTTCTGACTTAATTATAGCACCTTTTAAGATTCCTCCGGGAGCTGTGGCACTAGGGGATTTTAATATCCCACCCATGACAGCATTGTCATTAGTATTATTACTTATACTACTATGATTATTATACTACCAGCAGAATGAGTGGCTCCATACAGGTCAGGTACATGCCTCATTCAAACAATTTAATCTAAGAAATCAAATGCAGGCAATAATTGAAGACAGAGATGCTATGCCTGCATGCTGGAACAGCAAGCATGTTTGCTATTAATAAATTGCAACATGGTTCAAAGCAGGGCTCCTGCTGACTCAGATGCTGCTGAGGAGGACCAGGTCTGGGAGGGAAATGAGCAGCCGGGGTTGCTGCAGCAGGATGCTGCAGAGGGGCATGGGGCAGCAAAGCTACCGTGCCCAGCCACTGCTGGGGAGTGCTGAGTGCCTTAGGGATGAGTTTTAAAGAGTATATTTCAACCAGTGTGACTTTCCCCATGTCAAATAGGGTGTTGCCCTGTGCCCATAGCCAGGTCAGAAGAAGTACCTTGCAGCAAGGCTTGCTTTTGGGAGCTTAAGTCATACGTGCTGCATATAACCTGCTTGCTGCTCTTATTAAATCAGTTTAGAGAGCAGAGGTGGCCAAATGGCTTTCAGGGAATAAAAATATTCATGGCATTGCCGGGCCACTTCTTCTGTCTTGCTCCAGCACTGCATCTCCACCATCCCCAGTGAAAGAAAGCTGCTGCTCTGGGTAGCACTTGGGCACCTTAAATCATTCAGAGTCACCCAGCTTTTCAGTCTATGAGTTCTGAAAAAAAAGAAAAAAGGTCAAAACCCAGCTCAGAGGGCTGCATGTTAGTCTCCACACTCACCCAGGGGGATCAAGGGTGGAGGCAGAGGGATGTGCGTGTGCCCTGTGCTGCCTCAGTGCACCACGGCAGCTGCCAAAGGAGCCCACTGGAGCATGCTGTGCAGAGAGGGGTCAAAAAGCACCAGCTCTATGGGAACATATTTTGGGTTTCCAGACCTGTGCCCACAGTTCAACTGCTGCCCCCACCAAACTGTAGAACATCCAGAAATCCTGGGAAAATAGCCAAATTTCTTTTTTACTGGACAACAGTTCTGTTGAGGTGAAGATGTCGAAGGAAATCCTTATGTGGGATAATTTGACAGCAGTGAAGCAAGGCAGACTTGTACTGGCTGAGGTTGTCACCCTATAACAGAAGTCACTACTGTACAAGGGGGATCTTCAGCAGCAGAGACTGGGGAAAATCCTGTTCTGAACAATACGGATGGTACTATCATATCTCCCAGCAACAGTCACCAAAAATTAGGGACCAAGGTGAAAAGATGCTAAAGAATAAGAAATTCCATAAAGAGCCTTTCCATTTCTACAAGTGAAAAAAAAATGCAGTCAAAAGATTAAATGCTGGTTTGAAGAGTCATTCATACATACTTCAAGGAACAGCTTCAATATAGAAAACAAGAAAAGAACAGCTCTGAGAACTTCAATTAAGTACAAGGTAACTTGGAATCATTCCCATCTGTTCCTTAAATTTTCCAGACTATCATTTCTCTTTTATTTTATGTATGGCTCTCAGAAAGGCTTTGCTACATCAAAGATACTTTTTGTCTCCTTTGTTCAAATGTATAAATTTGCCTACAAAAATTAGAAATATCATCAACAGTGAAAAATAATTTATTTGCAAAAGGAACTAACTTTTGTTTGAACTAGAGCTGGGAATTGCGATAATGTCTATGAATATGTGGAATGAATAGATGGAAGTATCTGAATTTACGGAAATACATAAATTCTTCTTTGCTGATAGAAAATGACAGTCGGGGCCCATTGCAAGCCAAATTAATATTCAACATAATCTCATTCCCACACAGGAACCCAAAGAGAAAATTGATCCTGTTTCCATTAAAATCAATGGGAAAAACTCACCCAGTAGGTCTTTCAACAGAGGAGTGCAGCCAGTGTGACACCTGAGCTAACACAGATTCACACCTTCTGCCTGTGTCCAAGAAGCTTTGTTACTTCACGGATTAGATTTGAATTTATGATCACATGCCAGGTCCTTATTTTTCTGCTTTAAGTTACATACATAAAGCTCCATGGGAGCGCCAGTAATTATGCTTATCACCCAGAGGTCATCTTTTTAGATGTATTTTCTAGATCTTCAATCCCCTTCTAAAGTAAGATGTTTTTCTTAATCAAGGCTGCCATGAGGGGCTCAGCACTTTCAGGGTCACATGGAGGAATATTAGTGCTACCCGACATTACTTTATATTTCTCTTTCAAATGCATTGATTTTTTTATCTATTTTATTCCAAGAAGGAGCTGTGGCACCTATTTCATATTCAGAGTCTGTGTCAGAAGTTGTAATAACTTGAAGCACTGGATGCTCAAGCCAGTGTACAGCTGGAATGGAGTTAGATTTGCAGTTGGTCCTGCCAGCTCAATGTCCTCAGCATCTGCTGAGAAAAGGGAAAATGTGGCACCTCGCAGCCCCCTGGGACAGGTGGGTGGTTAGAAGTCTGTGTCTCTGGGCACATAATGGGGATGATCAGCATTCCTCCCCAATAGGACTGCTGTGCTGATTTATTAACTTAGCAGTTAAAATCAAACCAGCACAGGACAGTATCTAAGTCAGCTACAGCGAAGATAGGCATACCAAAGGCAGGCAAATTTTTTCCTTGATATACAAGCAATCTCCATTTCTCAAAACAGATCCCAAACTGTGTAACCCAAAGGAAAAAGCGGCTTGACAAAGATTACACAATTCAACTTTTGTGTGGTAGAGAGTTACACTTGCATAAGAGACACAGAGGAGAATGGGCTTTTTCTGAATTGGGCAATGATGCTTGCATGGGGACAAATCAATTTAGAAACTACTTGCAATGACCCAGGATTACAAAACAAACAATGACAGTCACTTGCAAACTCACAGCAGCCTCTCATCCTGGCTTCTCCCCTGCCTCTCATCCTGGTTGCAGAACATACTGTGCTTTGTCACAGGAAGAGCCTGCTGCTGGCAAATCTTTATTCTCATGTCTGAGGTGCTCTGTGTGTGGGCAGCAGCTGGGCAGAAATCTCAGTACAGATATAATAAAACCAAACAGTGTCAGGAAAAAATAGTGCTTAAAGCACCAGACTCATTGTTTAGGGAAAATCAGACAGGGATAAGATACTAAAATAGCAGCTTCTTCTTTTCCCAGTCTTTCCTACCAGGCGTGGTTTGGCCACGGCTCTCTGAGTAAGCTGCACCTGCCTGGTTTCAGGACCCTCTTGTTGGAGCAGGAAGTTATTTCAGCACACGGAGGGGATATGCCTCCTGCCTGGTTATCCAGCAGTGCCTGGGTGGTAGATGAGTACCCATAGGAAGCTGCAGGTGGGCCTTGTGGCCACCGCAGCAAAGAGGGGGTAACTCCAGTGAAGGTATCCAAGCCTAAAAAAAAAAAGGAAAAAAGGAAAACATGGGATCCCCTAGAGCTTGAGAAAAAGGAAAAGAGCAGGAGGTTGGAACACACAGCAGCAGGAAAGCAGACCTGGAGTGACAGTGGGGAGCTGGGACCAAAAGGAAACTCCATTGGTCACTACTGAGGTACACTTTAACTCAACATTACTTAAAGACTGGTGGCTTTGGAAAAGAAACCACAAGTAATTAAGCTTGACCTGCTAATGGGTCAACTCAGCTGAGAACATTGGTTTTGCCAATAGGGATTATGTAAAGAGTATAACAACCAATACAGAGAGAAGTCGACGACAAAGCTGAAAAATGTTATAAGGATAACCTGAAAATAAGTTTATGATAGGTAAATAGTGATGGAGAAGTTCATTATGGCTGGATACAGGGAGCTGGCACAGCGGCTGTCAAACCTGATGTAGATATGGCAGGGATCTGTGAAAGGGGTGCATTTAGGAGGTGCTCCCCTTCTGCCAAGACCATACCACTGCCTTCACCAATGCAGCTCCTGAGGCCAGACAGTCCCAGTCATCCTCCCTCAAAGAAGGTGTGGTCAAGGTCTTCTGTGGCACGGTACGTCCACTCAAGAACCTCAGGACTAGTGCAGAGGCAGGTTGCAAGGACCAGGCCAGATCTCATTTACCTTGTACCAAAACCTTCAAATTCTTAGTCAAATGAATGTTTCAAGTTGTGCATGGGGTGTATCAGAAGCCAGCCCAGGATGAGTGCAATGTGCTTCAGGAACTATCTTCTGCAGCATGCCTGGGGACACTAAGCAGCCCGAAGGCTAATGAGCATCTATGCAAACCCCCTGTTAGCCAGGCCAGAAGTCCAGAGCACTATATCTTAGACTAAAGATCTTTGACATTGAACAAGAGCTGTTGAAGGAGAGAGGACGTTCTCCTGACACAAGGCAGATTACCAGAGTTTTGACAACTAATGAAGACAGGACTTGAGAATAGAAGGACCAGTGGTCTGGTCCACCACTATCATCCTTACACTATGCTGTTGGGGAGATGGGGAAGGCATGTTGGGATGCTGATAATAAAAAACATAGTGGCATGTTCTGGGTAAAAGAAGAAACCTTTAAGGCCCTCCTGCACCTGCCAATGCACTTCTTTTACATCTGTTCCCAAGTACAGATGTGGACCAGTCCCTTTAGCTGATCATAGTGAATCCTGTCCTTTCCCTTGCTGCATCTTGACCTACTCAGAAGAATGTAAAGGTGTAAATCTGTTTCTATGCTGGTGCTAACCTGGGGTTTGGCAAATTGCACTGATTCACTTGCATAACCTGACTGAGGGCTGCTGAGTTAGCTCTCATTTCTCACGAGGCCACAAGATAAAATATCACTGCATATTCCAGCTTTCCTCCACTCTCTTCCGACATGGCACTAAGTGGTGTGGGAGGCAGAAAATATGACATCATTTGTCTTTAAAAAGGGCATACGGAACTGGAGACAAGTAACTGTGCTTTCTGTGACAGGAAAATTGGAAGAAACTGTTATATACAACAGAATTAACAGGAGCCTAGGTAGATCTGGATGTATCAGGGAAGAGTCAACATGGCTCCTCCAGGGGAAGTCACATCTCATAAATCTCTTTAAATTTCTTTAAAGATGTCAAGACAGGTCCAAGCAAGAATTAGCTGGCTGCTGTAGTTAAACTGCATTTTCTGAAAGTTATGTTCAAGGTCTCTCACAAAAGGCACTTGGAGACACTGACATTATGGAGTATGAGAGGAAGTCCCTCCACAGATTTATAAGTGGTTTAAAACATGTAATCAAGGGAAAGATAACTGATCAGTGTTCATGTTGGCCAAAGACCAGTCACCAGGTCCCTTGGAGGCCTGTCCTGGGATCTGTACTGTGCCACACTCATCAATGATCTGGAAAAGTGGTGAATAATGAAGTGACAGAGTTTGCCTATGTGACAAAATTATTCAGGATCATGAAATCTAACACTGACAGTGAAAAGCTCTGGAGGATCTTCTGAGACTGAGTTACTGACAATAAAACAGAAGATGAAATTCAGTGTAAATAAATGTAAGGTAATGTCAGTGAAAGTGAAAAAAACCCAGAACGGCAACCAAGTTTAAACAGACAATGATTAGCTACCATCTCTCATCAAAGAATTCACAGAGCTCTGTGGAAGGTGCTCTGGGAAAGCTGCTGAGACCTGTGCCTGTGTCAAAAAGAAAGGACGATGCTAGGCATCACTCAAGAGAGAGACAACAGTACAGGAATTGTCATCATAACCAGCATGGAGATCCACGGTCCATCTTTATTTTGAATACCAAGTGTATGTCTGATCCTGCATCTCATAAAGGATACAGTAGGAAAAAAAAAATAAAACAACCAAAAATAAAAAGGGAAAAGGCTAACCCAGTGATGTTCCTGATGCTGAGAGACTGAACAGGACAAGGTTATTCATCTTGGAGAGACCATGGAATTCTATCCCAAGTGTTTTGGAGAAAGAAAGTTGGAGTTGGTAACTCCCTCTTTCTAGTATTATAATAAGTAATGAAAGTATTGGGAAGCAGATTTAAAATGATGACTTGGAAGTGCCTTTTCTACACAGTGATTAATGCATGTCAAAAGACATGTGGTATGTTCAGGGTGGACAGGTCTGTCAGTGGCATAGACACAGCAATCCAGCTGCAACCAGCAGTTCACAATGCTCCATGAATTTCTGGATGCTGCTATGCCAGAAGCACTCAGTGCTGGACTGGTTTTCACACTCTTTGCTGTAATGCGTGTTGCTGCCTCTGTTTCAGGCAGAACATGAGGCTTTACAGATATTTGTTCTGTCCCAGTACAGTTGTTTCACTGTCCTCATGGTGGTGAGCCCAGGACCCTTTGGTGGGTGTCCAAGGTTAAAGCCACAGCAGAACCCACTTGCTGGTCACTGTGCCTAAAATGAGGGGTCTCCACGCTCACAGAGTGTGGCTTAAATGCTATTCTGTATTCATCACCCAAAGCAGAGCTGTAGCCCATCTGGCCTCAGCAGAAATGCTGTAGCAATCGCTTCAAGTTCAAATCTAACACAATGTGAGAGAATGCAGCTGAGGAACACAGCAAATGAAATCTTTACCTTTCCCCTGCACATAAGGCAAAGAGAAAAAGAAATATATTTTTTATAAAGACCAGAATTATTCAAACATAAATGTGCTACAGGAGCTAGGTCTATAGACAAAAACTCAAAGGAACAGATGAAAGTGTGTGCTGTAGAGCATTGAAAGGATACACAATAAGAGGCCACCTTTGCTGCCCCATCTCTGGAGGCCAGGCAGGAGGGACTGCTGCCAGTTCTGCTCACCGGTGAATTGCAGAGTGCTCATTTCTCTTCAGGATGCTGAGGTAGCACTCAGCTTCCCTATGTTTGGCTCTCCTTTATGCAGTGTTTAATTCCTTCCTTTCTTCTTTTTACCAGAGAGACACAGTTAGAAATAACCCGTCAGAGTAAAATAACTAAAACTCACATTCTGTCTAAAAGTCTATTTCAAGAAGAAAGAAGATTGCGTGTGAAGAAAATGCTCACCAGTGAGGCTCGACATCAAAAGAATGTTTTGCATGGACTAAATAGAAGTATTCATTTTTCATACATGCACAGATTCATACTGACACCAGTTAGACTTTCATACGAGCACACTTTGTTTACTTAAAAGCTTGAAGGAAGGGAAAATGTCACAAATGCTCATGTAAGCCTGCATGTGCACCAATCGGACACATCCAGCATGGCTGTTTGTACAAGCAAAGATCTCCCAATAGGCCAAGAAGCGTACGCATAAATCATCTGCCCAATCATTTAAGAGAATGAATTATTCATAGAAAGGCAAATGTGTTCACAAGCAAGTTGTATGAAGAGCTAGGAGCTACATTCAAGGAATGGATTTGCTGTTTGCTAACTCTGAGAACCTGAACATGCTTTTCCTTGGCTCCTGACTTTCATGAACCGGGAACAATTCTGAAGCTCCATCCCTCAAAACGTCACTGGTTGTCACCCATCCGAAGCTGCTTGTCCACTCCCTGCCCCTGTGTCTCCCACAAGCGGTGGTGCTAGTTATATGACACATCTGAATTACTTAATGGGAGTAATTTCATTTCTTCAATTCTTATTTCTTAAGGCAGGTCATGGAGGCAGAGAACTGGTTCGCTTGAGCTGTAGACCTCACGAAGATTTGTGTCTGTCCGTGTCCACAGTATGTCCATGCTCTGCCCTGTGGTTTCCCTCTTTCTCCAGCTGTGAATCTATGAGAAAGATACTGAGCAACTGGAAAGTTTTTTGATATCAAGGAGGAATGTGGGCTTTACATCAGCCAAGCTCTACTTCTTACCCCGGGTCCTATTTGAACCTACAGTTGGTGGAGTAGTACTGGGACAAACAGACAGGCAGATGTGCTCCCTGCAGTGCTGGTTCTACCTTCTCCTGCACCAAGCCTTACCTCCAGCACCACCAGAGAGGTACGGGGGACTCTATCAGTGTCCCCTCATTGAGAGAAACAGCCCTTAGGATGGAGATGACAGGGAACACCAGTCAGCCAGGATCCCTTGTTCTCTCAGTCACCCTTGATGCACTTAGTCAGACATTTTGGGGGAAAACTGGGGTTGGGAGGGTTGGGAGTTTTTTGTTTTGTTTGGTGGGGTTTTTTTCTTTGTCTTTTTTCAGACTCAGGCACAGCAGAACTGGCCCAGTTCTATTTAGTCTTGCGTGAGATGCAAAATACAAATAGGAGCAAAAGGTTTTCTAAAGATACATACCTGCCTTCAAAAAATTTTGCTGTGCAGCCTCAAGTAACCGTGCACGCTCAACTATCAATTCTGTTTTCCAGGACCCACTTACAGGATCATTCCTAAATCTTTTGGGAAAGTACTGCCAAGAGAAGTGTGTTCATCCTGCAGCTGCCCAGATCCCCAGGCAGCTATTTATAGAAATCAAAACTGCCTTTCTGCTAAGGAAACTCTCTCATGGAGAGACATAAGTGACATCTAGAACATTTCAGATGCAGTCTTATCCTTGGACTGCAGGAGGAAAATACACCCCTTGCCCTGACCCAGGGCAGTGATCTTCACAAGTCTAAAAGCTGCACTGGTCCTGCTGTCCATCTGCACGTCCGGCTGGCACTGTGCATATACTTCTCCCTCTCTGTCTAGTCCCCAGTGCTCAGAAACACTGATTACACTGAGAGCTGATGAAATATTATTACATTTTTCTCTTCATTAAACATGATATAGAATCATAATTCACACATATAAAATTGTTTTATTCCTTTTTCCTGTTTGCTTTGGAATTATTTCATGGTCTCGACAATGTAGGTTTAGCAATGCTGTCTCTTCTGCAGAGCCAGTCAGCCGCCAGTACCCTGCAATTTTAATGATCTAATCCGACAGCTAGCATGCTTTAATTTAAAGTTTTATTAATGACCGCTTTCTACCCTCAAAGACTATATTAAAATTTGTTAATGGAATTGGAGATTATAAATGCCCCACTGCAAGGCCCACTTGTGCTGTTCTGCACCACCCCCTTTAGAATTCAGAGCAATCCTATTAACTCTTCTTTATGTTTTGTATAGGTCATTTTGATTGCAGGTTTTTTTGTGTACTTCCCTTATGAGATAGCGTTCCCTGAATCTAAGCATTTGAAAGAATATAATTTTACAAAAGATCACATATTTCAGATTCATTATCCTTCAATAGTGAGCTTAAAATTTAATTTCTTTGACTTATTGCAAATTTTTTGAGTCTACTGGGGGAATGGAAGTGAATTCCACAGGCAGCGTCAGACCGTGTGACAGAAATGACTGAATCCACCCCAACAACAGTGGAAAAAAGGAGAGGAAGAAGAGGGAGAAGGATGCAAGTACATGTGCCATTCATAGGTGAAAAGTTGCAGGATCAGGACAACCAGTTTTCCTCTACACATTTGGAAGAGTGAAGCCCTTTGCACAAAACACATCGCTTTTTTTCATGCACCCTGTTACCACATAAAGGCTACCTCTGTTAGTCTGGTCTTTTAATGGGCATCTTGAGACTCTTCACTAGGTCCCCCAGGCTGCACTTGTGCATCAGGGCCCCACATTCAATGTACCATGAAAGGGATCCCCCGAACCCATTATTTATTTTTTTTAAGGAGTCAGTAAAAGCATCACCAGTCTTCAAATCTCTACAGATCCCAGCACCAAAGGTTATTGTTTGCAGTGTGTCTCAGGAAATGCACTATTAATCATTTGTTGTATAGACTTAATTTCTCACAATTCTCCCCTCTTTATTTTCTGTTGTTATTGTTCCTTTCTCCTGCTTAAACGTTTCAGCCACCCAGTGAAAAGGCAGAAACAACATCAGGTTCTCAAGAAACCAAACAATCAATCAGTTCACCAGCTTCACAATGGGACTCAACAGGAGCAGCAGGGCAGCTGCCTGTTGTTTGAATATCACTCACCCGAAAGGCTTGGCCAGTGTACAGAAAAAGCAGTTATTCACAGGAAAAAGAGGTAGGTGAAGGACACAGAGGGGGATTTCTAAGTGGATATTTTTACATTAGAGGTGTTTACACTTAAGCTACTCATCTGGTCTCCTCTCACAACTAATGAAAAGACATTGAAACATAGGGTGCAACTCATCTGATGCGTTTGAAATATCAACCTTAGGACAAAACGAAACAACCATGCTGTGAAGTGTCCATTTCTCTCCAGCCTCCCCTAAAAATAGTCCAAACGGTTGAGTAGGGTACAGCGTAGACCTCTAAAATTAGGGAAAAATGTACTCCCCATGCTGTAAGGAGTGCCATGATCAGATCCCAAGAAAAGGGTTTTCCTGGCTGGCAGGTAAATCCTATTGCCTCAGTCCCTGGGTGTTCCAAGCTCTGTGTACCAACTGAGTGCAATCAGTGGCAGGGAAGAGCACTGTACTAGGTGGAGCATCTGAGAGCCATCAACCCCTTTTACAGCAGATTTATACAATTTTTTTTTTTGCCTACCTCCTGTTTGACTGTGGCAGCCATGATGCTAAACAAATTAGCATTGCTGGTGGGTAGTCAGTTCCTCTGCATCTTCCTTTCCTCAGTTTCATATTCAACATCCTTCACACTGCCATTCTTCTCTTAAGCCCTTTGTACTGCTGGTGAGTTCCCCTACCACTGTGGCATTCACATATTCAGTCCTTTGGTGGCTTTTTCCTGTCCCCACTCTCCACCACCAAGACTCTTGTAATGCATGGTTGTAGGCTCCAGGCCCCCTCATCTCTCCCTTTGTCTTCTGAAATCCTTCCAAACTGTCAACACCTGTGCAGTGTGAGGCCTCCAAACCTTCTATGACAAGGGTGAGGTTCCTGTTAGTGAGGCACCCTCCACTTGGGAGTGCCTATGTTTCTTGGGGGTAGTATTTCCACATCCCTAGGTCCTGACCTAGCTATGCTCCTCACAAAGTCAGGTAGATCTTCCTCTGGTTGCCTGTGCTTAGCCCACTTTTGGTTTCACACAAGTGATTAGCCATGGGGATGTGCAGCCAGTGTACACAGCAGACATGTAGACAAAAATCACCTGGACCTCCGTATCTTGATGTTATGTGACCTAAAAATCAAGGATACTGAAACACTCAATGGTGGGACATACAGTGAATTGGGTATTTCTCGCTTTCAATGACCTAATGATACTCTGTGTTGTTTCTTGTTGCCAGCTCCTCCCCAGCACTTGCAGTCCCATGGGTGAGTTTCTTCACTGGTGGATCCATCCCATTTCTGCCCTGTGACCTTGCCCTCTTTGGGCTGGCAGCCTGTCACACGCTCAGGAAAGATGGAGCGTCTCATCATGTCAGGAGTATCGGCATCCCAGTTTGCACAAGCCAGAACTTGCATTGTGATTTAATGCTTTCACCCACGCCTAACAGGCTAAATTAAATTGGTATATTTGTTCCATTTGCTGGCTCCTTATACACCACTGAACCAGGGCATGGAAACAATAGCACGTGACTACAGAATTCAAGTCCAGACGACGTGAATTGCGAGCACAGAGTTCAGAATTTATCTTTTGTGAATATTTGTGTGTTAAAGTTACAGATTTGCTTTTTCACCATATTTGCAATAGCACTGCTCAAATATTTGTGGAGACTGAACACAGCCTAATTGAAATTCAGTTGAATCCAGATTAATATTCATGACTTTTTTTTTCCTTCCACTCTTCATTCGTCTCTAAATGGAAGCAGCTTCCTGCTGCGGAGGGGGCAGCTGTAAGCTGGTAGACTCCTGTAAGGGTGAAAAGTTTGGCAATCCAATTTGAATTTCTTGAAGCAGCCACACACTGGATGTCACTGCTATCTACATCGTTTGCATGTATTGACAGGCAGGTCTTGAGCTAAATCAGTTTATGCCTGTGTCGGGTGGGTGCCGATTGCTGGAGATTTGCAGCACCTCACTTTGCGTCGCTGCTTGCACCACCTGCTCCTTCCTCCTTGGCACCCGGCTCCTGTCACAGTGATGGTGCCCTCTGTGTTGTTGATCGCTCCAGCTCGCAGCTCCCTGCCTTTGCAAGGCTGCCCTCCAAGCAGCAGCCAACCTCCCGCTAATTTAGCTCCCGTGAAAGGCATGAGCATGCTGTCAACACAGAGCAGTTGGGACTTCTCCAGGAGGGAAGGGCAGTGATTTGCGGCTCTGTAGAAGTGGAGAAAGATTTGGGGATCTTGCTTATTTGTAGCTGTGCAGGAGCAGGACCAAGCCCACTGTGACCCCAAGCACATCAGTTGATTTCATGATCATAGATCATGTGATTTCTATTGAAGGTGAGCTGATGTTTTCAGCAGAATGTGATGAAACACCATACCTCTATAAAGATTTCCAGACCTTATCTACTTTTCCATGTCTAGTCAGACTGCTGCTCCCTGTCTGCCACTAAGGAAATCTTGCACAGGGAGATTAGAGATGCCTGGCACAGTAAAATCTTCCTCCAGTCACCCAGAAAACATAAGACATTTTTCTTCTTCTTTGCTAAAACATGGAAATTAAATTGGAAGCATTACATGGATGCAGCTCTACCCAGATAAACTCACAGACTGTCAGGATGCAGATGTTCCTTGGACTATTACTGCTCGCATGCTTTTCAGAGCATCCCAGGTAGTCTGAAAGTGCTTTTCATCAGGTATTTATGGTCCCCAGAAAAGCACTAAGATAGAAATATTATAAACTACACATTTAACAAGAAAAATACAGGAATGCTGAAAAATACCTAGAGGCACTGCAATGTTTTGAAAGATCATGGAATCATCGCGGATTATTTTTTCTAAAGACGGTCTTTTATTAGCACTGACCCTGTATATAGTCAAAAATACTGTTTGGTTTCCTCTTGATTTTTAATTTTTTAGATGCCTCATGGCTACAACACCTAAAGGAAATGGAGGCAGGTGCAGCCGCAAGTCAGCTTTTCTCCTCAGGTACAGAATAGGCAGCAGACCTAAGGCAGGAGTCTTTGCAGCAAAGAGATTTTATGACTCCCCAGCGCCGTACCCCTTCCCTGCCTTAGCAAGGAGAAAAGCATAAGAGAAATTTATCATGCCTCTAAACACCAGTGTAGCTGAACACGGATTTTAAAAAGTCACCATAGTGTTCCAGCCTCTATCATGCGTCTATGGCATATCATCACCACAAATCATGGTTAGAGTTTCCCAAGCACCATGTTTGCATTGCCATACCTTAGCACATTGCTGGAGGTAACTGTGATGCCCTTAGGCTGTAAAACTCAACATTAAATGCCACAATAGTACAAAGGACAGCTGGGGGGAAGGGATGCCCAGGATTTAGAAAATATCCTTTCTTTCAGTGCTGGGATTTTATGACAAGGTTTCATGTTTGTGTGGAGAGTTTCCACTCTAGTTGTGTCTCATGAAAGTCATTGTCTGAACTGGAGCACAGGCACCACTGAGCTGCATCAGCTGAGGGATCCCTCTAAGCCAGAAAAGACTCTGTGGCATCAAATACTTCAAGGAAATGTGTAGGACATCTAAAGTAAGTTGTTTAGAGATGGTTTATCACCCAAAAAACTTTCTTCGAACTCCTCAAACATCTGTACCCCTAGATTCAGGGTTAGCATGGTGGCAGCACTGCCATGGTGAATTATCACAAGCTGGAAGGAGGCAATGGTCCCAGGGAAAGCAATCATCTGGAATATGCTTGTAGTCATCTCACTAGCTGGCTGTGTGTCTAGACATCTAGGCTTCCTGTACAGCCAGAGACATCTGGAGGAAGACTTCTATGGTCACGGGGTAGTTCAATCTAGAAGGGACCTCTTGGTGTCACCTAGCCTGATCCCATCCCACCTTTCTCAGATGCCTGGCTGAGAGTGGAAGGAAATGTTATTTGAAGGCACAGCAAGTTATCTTTTAGGAAGCAAACCTGAGGGGAATTGAATCTTACCATGTACTGTGCCATAATATACGTGCACAAAGGGTTGAGCTGGCAGCCTTAAATCTGAATAATTTTTCTGCCTCAATACATTTTCTATATTTCCACTTTAGCTAGCCTTCCTTCTCCTCTGGGGAAATTTCTGAAGGAGTGCCAGGCAGAAGGCTCAAGACCGAGCCATCTCCTATGCTGCTGCCACCTGATCTCTGTCATCCTGAAGCCCTGCAAATGGAAAAGGACCAGGACAGGGTAAAAGGATTTAGCAAAGAGCAATCCAGGGTCAGATGGATCCCCCCACGCTCATGCATCTTTGGCATCATAAGGATGGATCACAGCCGGTGGGAGTTTTACCATCCTGCATGAATTGACCACTTCACCTTGTATCTTGTACCAATACAAGGCTGACCAGGCAGCAGATTCTGGATTTCTTAGTGTTTCTTCATAAAATACAAGCACAGCAATTGTTGCTGCCCTCCAGTCCTCTGATCCTGCACTTGCTTTGGCAGTGAGATGAATACTGTTGCAGCTCACCCAGCAGCTCAGCCACTGCATTATTAGGTTTCTTCAAAACCCCTGAATGTCCCATCTAGACCCAGTGACTTAATATTTTTTAAATTACCTATTTGCACCATCACTTCTTCATTTGATACCTTAATCCTTAATAGCAACTCACCTTTATTACCAGAAAAGAGCAAGTCAAGAGCAGATTTCTCCCAACATCCCCTGAGGTGAGAACTTATGAAATGAAATCATTTCACTTCTCAGCTGTGTCCTCATCTTCCTTAATTGTTCCCTTTAACTCCTGGGGAGCCAGCAGACCTGCCTCGTTCCTTTGCAGGCTTTCCTGTTCCTGGCAGACTTGAATTATCTATTGTTTGTTTTCATTCCTACCAAGTTTTGCTATTTCTTGCTGGCTTCCTGTTTCCCCTCTTTCATGCTGTATTTTCTGCCCCTGTTTATTGACCTCATGAATGTTGGATTTCCATTTTCTGAAGGACCATTGTGCAGCCCAAACACCTTGCTGAACCCTGCCTTTTACCCACCTTCATTCCTGCCTTCCTCCCGCGCTCACTGATCAGACACAGGCAGTTTGAGCCCCTTCAGTATCGTCAGGTCCTGGTATAGCTAAGCATATGCTGAAATCTCATTAATGGCAATTAAAGTTGAGCATGTGGTTAAGTACCTTGCAGAAGGTAGCTGTTTTGCTATGTCACTCCTTAAAGAGCATCCATGCCAAATTTTAGAATTTTAATCTCTTTACTTTTGACTCTTGATGCTGTCAGCTGGCTTCCTCATTTTGTTGAAATCTCTCCTTCTAAAGGTTAGCATCACTGTGATAGGATTTGATCCTCTTCTTTCCCAAGGATGATGAACATAATTACATTCTTAACAAGTGAATTAAATTACAGCACAATTTCTCTAACAATGAATGCTTTCCCTGCAATGTGCTGGAAGTGTCGCTGAGCTGATGGTTCTCAGGAGCCTGCCCCATGCTTCAGAATGAGTGAATTTTATAAATTCTATTCCATATATTATTGGGACTTTAAAAATTATGCCTTATTCATCTATTGATGACAGTGGCCTCTTGGGTGTAAATTGAAGCAATTACGAAGGATCATGTAAATTAATCAATTATTTTCAGATTATTACATTCAAGCAGTAGTCTTGCTCTTCGATTTAGTTAAACTCTGCCTCTAAGTCAATTCTGAAACCTCCAAATTAAGCTATTTATTAGCAAAGAAGATATGAAAAAAAAAAGAAGTTACACTCATGAATCGAATGGCAGAAGGGGTCATTTTAAAAAGGGTTTGACACATAAACTGGGATATTTAAGAAAGTACAGAAGTGCCAGTCCTGACCCCAGTGTGACTGAGATGTTTGGGATCATGTAAAACACAACAACACAATCCCGGTTCCATGTACAAATCTCAGTGCAGCCGCAACATTGAAGTTTCAGTGCTCTAACAGAGTCCCGATGCTGCTGGCAGATGAGGGACAGAGGGTACACCAGGGGCTGAGGGGACATGCCACACTGGGATTGCAGTGGGACAGATGCCCTCTGGTCCTGCTTGCCTTGGGTGGGTGATTCAGGAAATGGTGCCATCACCAGTTCTGGGGTTTCCTTTGCTAAAAGCCTATGGAGAAGGTGACACCAAACCTGCACCCCAAGAAGTCCTGGGCTGAGGACAGGACCCCCTCAAAGTGCCACAGACACTCCTGTCCCAGCTCCTAACTTCCCATCTGCGGCTTTAATTGTCCATCCATAACGGATTATCACCGCATTCCAGACTAGCCCAATTAATGCAAATAGCAATCATAGCTAACAGGAAATACAATGAGAATTAGGAGGCAAGCTGAGGGGCTCCTCACCCGCGATCTCAGCCCCATGGACGCTGTGCAGGCAGGGGCAGGCAGCGCTGCATCCAGCCGGTGCCAGCCAGGGAAGAATTCCAGGAGACTCTGCTCATGGTAGGGCAAAGACCACGGCTTGCGCACACTCCCCTCCTCTGTCCACCATTCAGGCAGAGGGGTTACAGGGTGGCTGAAGGCTTTTGAGTTTTAATTTAAGTGATTCTAAACCAGCTTTGGGTTTATAGCTAATAAGACATTAGTATGCTAATTAAATTATCCATGGAGTGGTATGAAGAGGCCTTCCTGAAGTTTAATGGCTGTGTAAAAGGTAACTCTACTTGCGATGTAATTAATTCATGGAACAATAAATGTGTAATTAGATTCTTATTAATATCAGAGAGGCTTTTCCTGCATTAGGAATGAGGTTGGGAGACTGGTCATTTTTGGTTTCAATGTGGAGAAGGGAGATGGCAGCTCCTGACTGCAAAACACTTCCACCCTTGGCAGCACCCCTGCATCCACATCTTTTACATCCTGTCCACCAAAGGTTTGCTCCCTACCGAAAGCTCCCACAGCCCACAGGTTTCCTCCTAAGCTCACATGGGGCAAAAGGAAGCCCCCATACAATAAGCTTTCCCATGCATGCTCTCCCAGAACTGCTCAGATGAAGGATAACACATTTTTTAAGAGCAGTAGGACAGGAAAGCTTCCTCAGAAAAACCGACCCTGTCCTGGACTCAAGTGGTCAGGACAAAAAAATAGTGGTCCCTCTTGAAAAAGCAGGTGCTTCAGCTAATCCTGGTCTTCCCCAGGGTTGTGAAGTCCTCCAAGTACAGAGAGGATGCAAACCCATGTTTCTTTGCTGGAAGGTGAGGGGTATGACCTCACAGCTCCATGAAATCTCAGCTGCTTGGCCAGCCCCATGGCATTTGCAGAAATCTGCCATACCTGAGGGATTTCTAAATTCAAAAGCTGAGTTTCAATTGCATATCAAGGGGGAAGCATCAGTTTTTGCAGGGTTTGGCAGCAGGGAAACAAAAAGACTTTCTGTCTGCCCTCTGCCTTCACCCACCGTGTCCTCCTGTCCTGGAATGCTCACAGCCAACATGGGGGCTTTCCTGGGCATTGGATCCCTCCCCAGCCCTCCCTGCAATTGCTGGGACCTGCAGCCTTTGGCAGCCTCACCAGGCATACCCCCAACAGGCTGGCCCACCCTGCAGATGTGGGACAGCCACAGAGGAAACAGCCACCAACCTTGCAGGGGATTCTTCATGCCCAGAGGGGCTCAGCAAATGCTCTGAGAGCAAAGAGATCAAACCTACCCCCTGGCTTGGTCCTAGAGGCCGGGAAAAGGGTCCTTGTGTGGAGGGCATCATTTCTGTGCAGCACCCTGGGGCAGGCTGTGCTCAGTTTCTGCTCCTGCTCAGCATTTCTCCTGGTTGCAGGTACCACCTCTCTGTCCAGGGAGATTTCCTCCACATGAACACAGACGTGTCTGCTCACTCACCATCTGCTGATGGTCCAAGCAATGCTAGGACAACAGCTCTCACCATGCTCAGACCAGATTGGCCAAAGACCATAGTGCCAGCTTTCCTACCTCCAGGAGAAAAGATGATATGTGAGTGTGCCTTACCTCTTCCAGAGAGATTTTTGCAGAGTCAGAGTAAGGGTGAGCCCCAAAGCTGCTTCTCTCTGCAGCTGAACCCCAGGGTTTCTATGATAAGTGTGACTCGCATCAGCTCTGGTCTGGGACACACCTTTCTGGAAAGGTGGATAAGGGTCAGCAAATTCCAGCTGAGCAGAAAGTTCTTCGAAACCAGCCAGAGTTTACTGAGGATCTCACAAGAGGAGAGGCAGAAAGCCCAGGGCAAATGCCACAAGTGAAAGCCAATTCTGGTATTTATAAGGGAAATGAAACTGCTGAGTCTGCCTCCGGGGAAGAGGAACGGCACCCTTGAGCAGCAGGGAGCTCCCTGGATCAACAGGCATCACGGGAGCATCCAGGGGTTTGCCGCCAGGAGTGACTCAGCATCCCTCGAAAACATGCTGCTAGCCAGATGAGTAACAGCATCTCATCAAACACAGCTGGTGAGTTTATCCAACAAGGATGCAGGACAGGAAACAGTGCAGTATCCTTCTCATGCTACCAGACCATGTTACCATGTTGCCATTTGCGGTTCCCACTGGTTGATGCTCCTTCCCAAAACACCTACACTGACCTGACGACGACTGGACAGAGCAGTGATGCAGAAGAGGGATGAGCATGTTCCCAGACAGTCCTGTGCCACAAGGGGCTGTTCTCTCAGTGCTGGGGCCCCAAAGCCCTTGCTGGACTCCTGTAGAAATACCTCGGTCAAAGTGAGGTGATTCCAGCAAGACCAGCAGGCTGCAGAGCTTTTGCTCAGCTTAGTACCCACAACCCTGCTGTTGGGCAGTCAAAGCTAATCATTAGCAATTAATTGCCTTTGTGGCTTGTTCTTTACAGCTTCTTACCAGAACTGTGACACAAAAGCTGAAAGTCACCCCTGCTGCAGGTGGCTGAGCCAGCCTCACAGCTTGCTGCTCCAGAAAAGGGAAATCTCACATTCCTTCCACCCTGATCCTCTCTTGTGCCTCTCGGCATGCTCAGGAAAGCAGGCAGACAACAATTGCATGAATAACAGGCAAAACACAGTTTGTCTTTTCACCAGGTCAGTGGTGACAGCACCTTATTGCTCAGCCAGAGCGGTGTCCAAAGCATCTCATGGGGGGAAGGACAGCAGGACATCTTCCTGTGGTTGCAGCTCAGTAAAGCTCATGAAAGCATCCTTTCATTTGTAACCTCCAACCTGTTTCCAACTCAGCAAACAGAAAATCAAAACAGGACACAGGTGACATCCATCAGAAATGCCCATTTTGAGGACATCGATCACATCAAACTCTGCAGAGTCCTGCCAGTGATGGGGAGGCAACAGACTGAGTTTTCTTCTTAGTGCAGGCAGCACAGTGTCTGCTCTCCTCCCTGTTCCACATCTACTGCTTCAGCAGCTTCCCCCCATGACTCCTCTGATTCCTGCTCCAGGCAGGTGTCATTTCTGGAAGGTAACTGCCTGGGGATGGGTCCCAGCAAGTTGGCAGGGCAGCCTTCAGGGTAGTGTTCGAGCCAGCAGTCAGGCTTCTGCCTGCAAACGCTCATGGCTCCCAGCCCTGGGTAAGAAGAAATAAGCCAAGAAAACATACTGGTCATAGAAGTGTTGCAGACAATTCCTAGATTGTCCATGCCAGCATTGGTGAAATCAGCAAAAGGCTTCCTCAGTGTCAGCAGGGGGTTTGCCAGGGAGTCACAGCCATATATTTTCTGCATAACTACTCAGAGGAAAGAGATCCTCAGTCGTCCTCAAAACTAGAGAGGTTTGCAGTTAAGAGAGTGGCTCCCTATTTTTTCTGACTCTGAACTCACCTGGATCTAAAACTCACTCAGACTGTGAGAAAACCAACTGTATTGCAGGGCACTGAGCGTGACAATGGGAAGCAACTCTGCCTCCCAAGACCCCTAGTGCTATCAGCATCCTGGCAAAAGCCCAGGGCTTATCCAGGAAGGTCTGGAGCAGGTGGTCTTGCATAAATGTTTACAGAATACATGTCAGACACAGGCTCTCGTTTAGGAGGATATTTGCAGAGGGATCAGTTCCCAGGTTTCTTCAACACTATCCCAGGACTTGCTTTTTAGAGATACAAGGGATACTAGTGTGGAATAAATTCCTGCCCCGATAGCTATGTGGCCCCATAATGTCAAGACCAGTTCCTGGCTGCCAGGAAACCTTGCTTTTGCTTTTTCTTTTCCCTTTTTTAATTTTTCTGTCCCTACTAACAAATTATCCTATTAGGACATAACCATATTTTCTGCTTTCAGAGCCTCTCCCTTTTCTTTTCACAGAAACCCTATTCAGGCAGATTTTTAAAAAAACTATTACAAATCCCTGGCAAATCATTCCCCCATCTCAGACTTGAGAGGAGAAGCAGCATTCATTTCCTTTCCATTTCTGCACACATAAAACACTTTCCAGCTCTGGTCCAGACTCAGTGAGCTGGAGAAATGTTCATTCAGACGCAAGTATGAGCAAAGAGTGCTTGGGGCTGAGGCAGCCTGGGGATGGCACCGTGGGGCAGGGGGGGACAGCTCATGGGCAGGGACGGGGCTCGTGTGTGACGTTCCTTGCCTCGCTGCAGGGAGGTGGGAGCAGGCGCTACTCTCCTCTCCAGGCAGTTTCTTTGCCCCTTGAAAGTGGCTTTCATGGCATTTCTTGACTGATCTCTACGGGCTTCCTTGAAGAAAAAGGATGGGGCAGGAGCTGTTTTGCTGCCTGCTGCTGTGCACTCCACCACATCAGCATCCACTCTTGGGGAGGCAGGAGGAGCAGGAGAAGCACTGACAGTGGTTCTGGCCTCAGAGAGACACTCCTGCTCCTAACCCAAGCTGGCAGAGGGCAGGAGCATGGCCGATGGGAAGCGCCTTTCCCCGTTTGCCTCTACCATTCCACCAGCTGGGGCTCTGCCACACCAAGGAATGAGGGATGGCACCTCTATGGCTACCTTTCCCAGAGATGGCCACATCAACAATAGACCTATTCCTCTAATTTCTGGTGTCTTTTTCTTGCACTGAATCCCCACTCATGGTCAAACACTGGAACAGGGGAGCCGGGACTGGTAACTGCCCAGCACACCTTCCTGGGTTCTTTTTCACCTGACTGAGCCCATCTTCTCTAGAGGCACAAGAAAGCTTTTATACAGTGCCATGTCAAGTGCTGTGCTAAAATTCAGGTAAATGAAATCTATTGTGTTTTCCTTCCATATTAAAAAAAAATCAGCTATCTTCCCCAAAAGAGACAGCAGGTTTATCTCACTTGATGTTATTCTGGTAAAGCCACATTACATTTTATTCCATTTCATATCTACCTTCATGTACCTTCCTTCTTTTTCTGTTACTGTTTCTTCTGTCCTAAACCCTACATATAATTTTAGGCCAGCAAAAAGGCTAGAAGACCTTCAGGGTTAAATTTTTCTTCTTCCTTAGCAGCAGGGCATTTGTTCCTCAGTCAAATGCCACTAATTAGATTATATCAGATTTATTTAAAATATTTCCCTCTTCATCCATGCACCTGTGTCCCATTTCTCCCCATTGTTGCTCCTCTGCAATGCTTCTGTGTCCCTGCACTGACTGCAGAGGGAAAGCTCAAACATCCTCTGGTTTTCCAGAACTCTGTAACTAACTTTAAAAGCCATCTACTAGTGTCTCTCTTTCTGTTGCTTGTTGTGACTTTTCTGCCTGCTGGCTTGTCTGCAGATAGAAGCAAGATGCTGCTCCCTCTCTGTGTGGCACAGGGTAGATCGTCATCATGTTTCAAAACAGCCACCATGAGCCGAACTCTGAGTTGGAAGAGACTTTCTTCCTTGCTCCTGCAGGGAAATTAATTTCTCTTAAATGTGCTGATGTGCAGATAATTTGCCTGTGGACCCAGCAGATTTGCAGTCAGCAGGCTGCCCCAGTCAGTGCCAGAGAGCAGAGTGTCATGTCAGACGATGTCTAACGTCTTCTAAGTGATGGGACTTTGGTCTTGGAAAGGGACCCAGTGCTATCAGTCCTTCACAAACTCCTCTGGAGACAGTCTGCGGGAGAGGTGAGTAGCGGCCAGGAGACCCCTGCCACACCGACCCTGGCAGAAGGGAGAGTTGCAAGCAGGAGCTCTCCTCTCCACCAGGCATTTTTGGTCCAAGTGTGCTCGACTCCCTCCCCAGCAAGGGGCTTTTTGCTCTTCAACCAGTTTCTAACACATCTCCCATTAATAACTTGCGGTGGAAGCCCATGCACAGCTCCCGCAGACTGACAGCCTTGCAAGATGGGCTTGAACATCACAGCTCAGAGAGAGAAAGCTGCATTGACCCTCAGTAGGATGAAGCCTCTGGGGAGATTGGGCAAGTGGCTGTCAGCAACAGCTCTGCAGATATTCTTGCCAAAGCAAACCAGCATTTAGATGTCCTTAGCTCAGCAAAGGCCTCAATGCTGCCATTTTTGGACTCCACAAAGTGGCTCTTTCTCTGCAGATTTCCACTCACCCAGATGTCTTCTGTCTCCAGCATCATCAGATCTGGTAGAAGCCATTTCCAACATCTCTGGAAGGTTACTTTCCTGGGCATATTGGGATTTCCATGTTCCCAGAAAGCAAGTTCATCCAAGGAAAAACCAACACAGGTGGGGACCCAGCCTAGAAACACCACCTAAGAAAAGTTGATAAACAGAGGTGTACAGAGTAAATACAACTAGATTATTAATTACTTTCCAATTTTTCAGCACCTTCACCAACGCTGCGTTTGCTCAAACTGGCCCTGTCTGGGAAACTCAAGATTTACTTAAATATCACATCCCCTAGCTTGGCAGCATGGAGGTATGTTGAGACATGCTGCTTCTTGTGTTTGCATCTGGGCTGCCCTTAACTTCTGATCACAGCCATAACTTCCACCTAGCCTGAGAAGTGTTTGTTACATGATCTTCAATTAAGAAATGTTAAGAACCATGTCACCTCCTGACTCCTGCTCTCACAGTCCAGGCAGGCTGCACTGAGGGTGCAGGGATGGAGTTGTAGGGTAAACTGGAAGGCAGTGGGTGATGCCTGTGGAGAAGGGTCATACCAAAGGCAGAGGAAGCTACAGGTATGTGGGAAGGGAGCATATCCCACTGTGATCTGTCGAAGCGAGAAGGATGCTGATAAAGCAGTCCTGGCCACAGCTCACCAACAGCCATCTGAAATAAAGACCAGAGCAGAAGTCCATGTACACACTCGTTTGTTATTTAGGTGCACTTATCCTGGTGAAGCCCTTAGACCACACAGCAGTGTGTTTGGTGCTGCTTTGAGCTCACCTGAAAACTTGCTGAGTGACTTAAAGTCAGTGTTGAAAGAAGTCACAAAGGTAGGTAGAGGGTATGAAGGAAGCAGCTGGAAGCTATGGTGGGTAGATAAGATCTTCCCACTGGGCACCAGAACTGTACAAGTCATATGTGGAAATAATGATGTTTTATTACCAAAAGGTGGGAATCCTCTATTTCTGTGCTTACTCTTAGGTATCCACAAGAAGGATGGTGTACAACCTGTGACATAGAGGATTGTCCCAGCTACACAGCCGAGGAGCTGGGAACTGCTCTGTCAACAATAAGGTGTTCCTGCTTGACATGACGAACAATGAAAGGAATTTCAAGAACAAGGTATTATAGAACCTGTCAGGGAAAGAGCTGGGGTTTTTTTTTCCAGTAATTGGACAAAAGATGTTTGATCTACTATGAGACCTCATGGCACCAGTCAAAGCAGGTGAAACTGAGTTTAATGTTCTCATTAAGGCATTGAGATATTTTTATTCACCTGAGAAAAATGTTTTTCTAATAGATTTTGAGAGTCTGAGTGAGGTGAAAAGTTCTGTGAATAAAAAGCCAGCTAAAAGGTTTCCCTTTCAAGTACTGGTGTGCTCATGCCCCTTTACAGGTCGCTTGGCACTGGGGCCATGCAGGTAAGTAGCCAGCAGAGGGAAAAGCCCAGGAGCACAAAATTGTGAAGAATACTCAAAGCAGTGTGAACAGCAGCAGAGATTTCTGGGTGGTGGCCACGGCAGATCTACGGCACTGTCACAGAGCCAATTTTAAGTTGTCACATGAAAATGCTTTGAATAGACAGGCTGCCTCTCCAGGATAGATCAGCTTTGATCCTGTTGGGGAATCAAGCAGCTATTACGAAGATGCAAATTTATGAAATTCCAACACCTGGCATGTTCATGCGTAGGGAGTATATTAAGAAATCATAACATCTAAGAGCACTCCCAGCAGTGGGGAACACAACCAAATTGTTACTGTGTGCTCCCTTCCCCAGAATCAGCAAGATCTGAAGATTTTGCTGAGCTCCCTGCCTCTCAGCTCCCACAACAGGCACTGAGAGACCATGACAGCTCAGAGAGCTGCTTTGCAGTGGGTCTCCCTAGACATCTTCTATACACCCCCCCTTGCCCCTTCTGAGGGATTTCTAGACTCAAAAGCTGGATTTTATTTGAATATCAAGGGGAAGGCTTCACTTTGTAAGCAGAGAGCTCCCAAAGTTGCAGAATCTGGCAGCAAGGAAACAAAAAGGCTTTCTGCTCTGCTCTACCTTTGGCCGCTGTATCCTCAGAGGTGGGTCCTCCTATCCTGCTCTGCTCACAGCCACACAGGGGCACTGGGTTCCTACCCCAAACCTAGATGGAGCTGCCTGTGCCCTGTTCCTCCTTGTGGCCCCCAGGGGCTGCAGGCTTCAGGGGTCTCCCTGGGCATGGCCCCCACTCATCTGTCCCCACTGCAGAGGGGACCACCACCTCCCTTGAGCATAGCATGCACTGAGAGCCATGAAACACAAGGGGTGCATGACAGGCTACCTTCTGCCAGACCCTCCTGGGAGATCCCAACACACAAAGGTATGGGACCGTAAGGTTGATCATGCCTGACCAGCTTCCCTAACACACGGTTAGAAAAAGTACCTGGGAAACAAGGCATGCAGGGACACTGGCACCAGCCAGAAGAGCAGCTATGAAACAGCAGGCATGAAATGTCTGGATCTTGTGATACATCTCACACCTCATGTCTTTTCTGAATGGAAGAATCTCTCTAGAAGAAGCAAACATAGCTTTTCCGTTGACTACCTCAATACAGACATTATCAGCCCATGACGGGGCTGGCTTGGTGCCACTTTCAAATAGAGACCAAATCTGCCCCAGGGGTTTAGGGTGTCCCTTGCAGCTGAACCACCCAAAAGCCCCATGCAGGGCCTGCATGCCCCATTGCAGGTACTCTGGAGCTGCCTGACCCCCAACAGGTTTCTCTGAGCCTCTGCAAAAGCCAGACCACTTGGGGAGGGTGGGAAGTAGCAGGCAAAGGGCAAATCCACTCCTGCTCCCCAGCACATGGGCAGTTGCGTGGGGGCAGTGGGTGAAGACCAACTGCTCTCCAAGACAGATGGATGGAGCAGACTTTGCTGGAGAGGTCACCCCATGGAAAACCCTCTTGGTCTTGTACTGAGGGTATGTGTCTTCTCCCACCCAGCTTCCAGGCTGACCTAACAGCTCTTCCACACTCAGACAGCCACCCTGGCCCTGATCCAAGCTGCCTTTTTGGGATGCAGCATCCTCCTACTGGCATGCATTAACACCCATGCCTTCTGGAGGCATGGCGGGACTGATTAGGTTTTGCCCTGCAGAAAAGAGAGTGAACCTGCTGTAATCTCATGCTGTTTCCCCAAGAATGGACTTGGCCCACATTTTGTAAGCAGAGAGAGCAAGCACACTGGGAAGCACTTGCTGCTGAACCCAAGCTGATATTATTTGACCTTGGAGGAAGGTCAGCCTGTGTTGCCCCTGCACATAGCTAGGAAAGGCAAATCCATGGTGTTCAGCAAATCTCTTCATATAACAGGCTCATTTCTCCTCAAGAATTCATTTCAGAGGGATTCAGTGGCATTGACAGAGGTGGCACTGGTAATTTCACTGCTCATATTCAGGATGAAGCACATCATCCTTTGCCCTACAAGTGGGTTAGCCTGTGAATTGCTCTGTGCTTCAAGTTGCAAAGCCTGAATTATTTTGGCTGCAGGACACGGGCTGTTCACCAGAGCTCAGCTAGCTTTGAGATTGCATCAGGGTTCACCAGCAGCACAGGAAGTTTATAACTCCAACACGCGTTTCAAGTTACTGTGGCTGCAAACAACAAAATCCTCAGAAAGCTTCGTGTGGGTGCTAGAGCTCCTGACATAAGCTCTGAAGAAAACTGAGACCTCCTCCAACACAGCACAACAGATGTATAGTATGTCACTGAATCCCCAGTGGGTTAAAAAAAAAGACAGAGAAGGAAATGAGAAGGTACTCCATATTTTTGCTGGCATGAGGGTCTGGTTGGTGAAAGAAAGGGTTCTGGTTGAAGCACAAGTCCCTCAATCATGGGGTGTCCCAAGGCACGTGCAGATGCATGCAGCCCTTGCACGCAGCACAGGGTAAAGATCCTGTGGACAAACCCCAGCTGTTTCACACTCCAGGCAGGGAGAGACCTGTCCTCAAATACACAGCTCTTCACATCCTAAGTAGAGAAACTCAGCACAGGAACAAATAAAGTGGAGAGGGGAAACCCTCGCTTGCACTTGGCTGCTCCCCAGGACCTCTGTGCACAACTAGAGCTCACCAAGGGTATAAAGGTGGTTATAGTTGGTTGCAAATCCTGCATAGCAAGGAGGCTGCTGCAGTAGAAAGAGACTCACCCTCATCACTTATGCCCCACTGTACTTTTGGAGCTAGCAGTGCTGCCTCAAAGGAACTGGGACTCCTCCAGTAACCACTGGGTAGAAAATGGGAAACCTACAGAGCAGTGTCTCTCCAGGGCCACCCAACTGTCTGATCCATGCTTGCCACTTGTTTCTTGCTGTATCCTTATTACTTGTAATACCTTCCAAAATATATTGGCTCATACGGGCTAGTAATCTTGAAAATTCTCTCAATAAATACCTGCCCACCCCTCTCTCTCCAGCCAGTTTGTCTGGTTTTGGTAGGACTGGTACATCATTTCTCTGCTGTATTATAGTTTTCAACACAGCTCCTGCATTGAGCAGGGCCCAGGCTGCCCAGGGCAGGCCTGAGGGAGCTCTTCCCCATGTAGCCATGGGAGGCTTTTCCACCCATTGTTCTAGTCTGCTTGGGGCAGCTCATGACCTGGAGGGCTCTGTCATGAGAAGCCCCTTGGGATCCCATTTATTTCTGCAGCAAGACTTGAATGATGGTTGCTGTTAACTCCAGCTGACAAAGGATTCAGGTAATGGCAGGCTAAAGTACGTGGTGCAGCTGCAGGAGGGGAGCGGTTTCAGCAAGCACATTACTGCATGCTAAGCCCTTGCTATCCCTGCAGCTTCGTCTCAGGAGGACTGCTGGCAAATAGATTTCACAATTACAGGAGCAGAAGAGGGAGCTGAGGGGTCCTGAAACACAGGCTTGTGCTCTTGCTATAATGAACTGACACATAGCACACCTCTCTTCCTTAGTCATTTACCCCATATAAATAGGAAATCCACTCCAGTGCTGCACAAGATCCAATGGCCCCCGCTCCATAGATATGCATTGTCTTGTCTCACTTGGACTGAGGATCTGTCTAACGCCAGTGTGATGGGGCCAAGGCAGGGAAATGGAAGCAGTTGATCTCCTGCCACATGCCAGCAAGGTCAGAGCTGCTGAGCATCCAAGTGCTCCCCAGTTTCTTCACCAAGAAATATGTTACACAGAAAGTCTTTCTCCCTTTGGAAGGACAGGGTGTTAAGACAACATGTCAGAGCACTGGGGACAGAGTCCCAGGAGGACAAGTTTGGGTGGGCCAGCCCAGAGGCACTTCCAAATAGTGCTCCACTCACAGCACAAGCTCAGCAGGAAGCAGAAGGCAATACTGATTTTTTGCAGGGTCGACCTAACACATGAAAGAAACACATGAGCCTAGAAAACAGCTCAGGAGTAGGCCAGCTGCCTGCCTTCACACCCTGGGCAGCAGTGAAGGGAGTGGCCTCTCTCCAAGTTGACACAGCCCCTGACAGGGCGGTGGACTGGAGGCTATGGCTTTGACAGAGCATAAGTTAACAAAATCAGGCTGTTCTCTATGCCGACAGGCTTGTGCTCCCTTCTTTTGCTGTAAGCGGTGTCCCTTGTATCCTGGCCATGTCCCTTAGCAAGGTCCCGCTGTCACGAGGGGTGGGGAGGCCTGAAACTGAGCAAGCATTTGATCTGTATGCTGGGGACCCCTGCTCCATGCCAGGATCCCAGGCTCCCTGTCCCTTCACAGAGTCATGGCAGGAGCAGGCTCTGAGGGCTGCTTTGAAACCCACTCCACTTCTTCAGGTGACCACTGCACAGTGCACTGTGCCTGCAGGTATTACTTAAAAACAGCAAAGCACAATATCTGCTGTGAGGCATTTCCTCTTCTCTCCCTTCCTCCAGCATCCTGGTCTGTCACCCCTGCCTTCCTACTTACTCCCTCCAGCTCTTCCTTTTTCTTTTTCTGTTCCCACCCCATCACCATGCCCAGGACTGGGCAGTCCCTGCACAAGTCCTGTCTTCATCTCTCTGGTGGGCTTGTTGCGTTTCTCAAGATCTCTGGGACCCAGCAATGCACATTTTATCTGAACCGCATCCTTCTTGGGATTCAGGCAAGAAACAGAGGCCTCTTCCTGCCCTGCCGTGCAGTTCCTCTGGGTCTGCAGCACACAATAGCAGGACTACAAACTCCTACCAGGTAGGCTGAATGCTTTCTGTCCAAGGCTATTGCTTTCCAGGTGTTTCACTCCCATTGAATTTGGCTGCGGGGTTATTTTCCCCACAATACAGGAACTGCATTCATCAGGGCTGGTTTGCACTGTCCCTTCCTACCCACAACTCCTTTGTGTTTCACTTCACACTGGAATTTTCATCTTCTCCCAGTCAGGATTTATCTGCAAATGTAATTAGTGAGCTGCTAACTCCCCTCATTACATCATTACTGCTCCACCAGTTTGAATTTAGCATCTCTTCCCACCCCCCACCCTACCCCCACCCCCACCATGACTCCTGACTATCAAGAGACATCAAAAGCCTGTTGAGATCTGTACATGGGTGAGAAGGTTAACCCATAAACCAAGTCACAGAAATTATTTGTTTCCATTCTTCCTATTTTGGGCAACTTTCTTTATCGAAGATGCACCTGCTGGTTGCCAGGCTGCAGAGTGTGTGTCAGTCACACCTTGAGCATGGCTGAAACACGGCTGCTCAGCATCCAACACCACCAGCTTTAGTCTCTATCATCTTTGCACTGGGCTGAGTCCAATTTCCCAAGGCATCAAACTCACCTTTGCTGCTGAGATTTGCCCTTGACTCCAAGCATTATCTAATTTGAGTTGTTAGATTATGTTGGGGTGAGAGGGTCAGTTACTAAAACTGTGAAAGGCAAGCAGGCAGCAAAGAGTTAAAATTCTGCATTCCCAACAGGGCCCCTAGCAGAGTATGTGATAAGCAAGGCTGGAGCCTGGTTTTTACCAGGATTTTCAGAGCAGCTATTATTTCCAAAAATACGAAGTCATTCCTTTGAAGAAAAAAAAAAAAAAAAAAAAAAAAAAAGAAAAACACAGGAGCTCTAATCTCCTTACTGCAGAGTTTCACCTTCTGCTTCCCAGTCCTTCTCCCAACACACTGCCAGCACAGAGGAAGCAGGCTGGAGGGGGAGCACGGTGCTGGCCTGCCCAGCACAGGTCTTCCTTGGCACTGCCATCACTGCCAACCACACCATCAGCAGAGCAGAGAGGCAGGGCTGACATTGCAGGAAGGTCCCTGTGCCAAGACCACAAAGCCCATTACAGTGAAGGCTAAATGAAGATGAGGTGCAAATCCTACGCTTCAAAGCACGTGGGACTTGGGCTCAGTGAGGACCGCTGCCCAGTGATTCCCACGATTCGGCCTCTCCAGGCTGGCTTCAAGGAGTGCTGCAGAGAGGATCTGAGCCATGACAGAGCCCTCCATGCACAGGGCTGCACTCGTCCTCCCGCACAGCTCCTCTCAGAGCTGTAGAGCACAGCCTTTTATTTTCTTAACGCTTGCAGTTTATAAGAAGGGGCAAGGACTGACTCAGCGTGGGCTGTGAGCAACCCTGTGCTGCTGCAGCGTCCCCAGGCGACCACGGGGCTGCCTCTCTCTGCCCTCCCCACGGCTCTCTTAGAGCTTGTCCCTGCAGCCAGAAATCGTTTCCCATGGCTTATTTGGTTGCGGAAGAGCCAAACTGGCAGGTGGAGGTGAGAGAGGCAGAGGTACCCCCAGCTCCAGTCCCAGCTTTGTCTCTGTGGTTACCTGGCTGTGGGCAGCACCAAGCCCTTTCTCATAAGGACATCTAGTGGCACCATGACAGACGGCACGCTTAACCTTGGCTGAAACTTGGTCACTCTGCATATCCTTTTTCCCTAGACCCTTCTAACCTCTCCCATTAGCTCTTGCTGCCCATCTGCACTCTGCTTAGTTCAGGACAGGGGCACAGCTGGGGCAGGTGGAAGTCAGGATCCCACTAATCGTGCTCCAGGAGACACTTGGGACATCTCCAGAAGCAAGGCATGACCAGAGCTACATTGAGCTGCTGCAAAAGGGTGCAAAGTCACATGAGAGAGCACGGGAGGCTCCTGTCCACTTACAGCGATGTGTGCATGCAAACCCTAGGTCCTCTGGGGAAAAACTACACCCCAGGGAGCCAGAAAGTGGGGTGGGATGGCACTGGTGTAGGGTGTCCTGCTGGGGCAGTGGTAGCATACACCAGGACAGCCGAGGAGACCTCATTGTAGTAGTAGCCCTGTTCTCCTTTGCACCAACTCCAGTGCAGCAATAGAGCTAGAGGAAGGATAAAGGGAGAGGTGGTGAAGCCCTTGACCCCTGCACAAAGAGGAAGGGAAAACTTGCAGAGACCTACTAGAGACAAACATGAGTTTCAGCAACACCTCAGGTGCTCCTGCATTAGGTGTGCAGGGAGCTGGAGCAGGAGAGGTGACCACAGTAACACTGCTACCTGTTACCCCAAATGCAGCCTTTCCTCTTGACAGAGTTTCTCTTGAGCTTTTTAAATGCTTAAAAAAACTTCCAGAAAGTCTGGCAAGTAGGACTGAAGGGGCACCCTGTTCAGACCACACCACTGAACTGTTGGACAAGCAGGCAAAGGTCTGAGACACTCCAGAGCAGAAGAACATACCCATAGACATGGATATTTTGGGGGAAGCAGGACCAACCTGCACCCAGCCCCACACACTTAGGTAAAGCACATCCAGCCATGGAATGAGCAGCGCTTTGCCCCAGGCATACATCTGACTCCATTTAGCTATTTCCAAAGCAATCCTCTTCAGATTGTAATGACCATGGATAGTTTGGACTTGAAGAGCATTTCCATTACAGAAAGGGCACATCATCTTCTGCCTTTATTCAAATGAAAGCAGTAATGAAATCACTGCTGCCTAATACTGATGCACTTGGTTAGATATGTACTTGCTTTTTATTTTGTTTTTTGCTTTTCTGTTCCATGGTCAACATTTATGCATTGCTGTCAGAAAAATTGCTTTAATTTTCCATTCTGTTTCAACACCCTTTGCTAAAAACAAAAAGTATTATCCACTGAAGAACTGTGAATTGACTCCATCTAATATCTTAGGAGCAGAGCTAACACCAAATGGCATTCACTTGCATTTTTAATGTACAGATGAAGTCATAGAAATCACTGACTTAGAGGCTAGCTCATCAAATTTTTCTTGCTAAAGCATATCCAGTATCTACTACACTGGCTCTTTCTCCTCTAGAGAACCTAGCTGTCACTTCTTTAATGATTTTCATTGGCTAGCATGAACATTTTAAGGCTTAACATGAGTGATGTGGATGAATGAATTTCTAGACTTCATTTGGCTTTTCATTTACAGCATCGGAATGAGTCTGATCTGCCAGTGGTCTTTTTTTTTTCCCCTTTTTTCCTTTTCACTGGCTCCTAACACTCAGATCCTTAGTAGTGCATGTATGACTTTAATGACCTTATGGGCTACGCACAGCCTCCCGGATCAATGTATCTACCCTTCCCCTAACTACAACCTGGCCAAGGCTATTGTTACCCTACAAGCAGCAGCAACCACCCTGAAAAGCATAATTTTTACAGGTTTCTTGGCTGTACCTCCTTCTACATAACCAGTAGTTATTCAGCATAGTTAGGTTTACATCTGTTACACCAAATCTTTATTGCAGGTTCAGCAGATAGTTCTGCATAGGAATGTGATCCCTCCAGACAACGCTACAGTAATATATTCTCTTGGCTAAAAGAGTCGGGCAACCTTTGTTCTGGAGGAAATTTGTTGTTGTTTTTGCCTTGGGGATTAACTCGCTGGAGTAAGAGCTCTCTGAAACCCCCTTCCTATCAGAGGCAACTGAGGATTTGTTTTGAGCAAAGCCTGTGGGGCTGGTGGGTGGGCAAACAATTCAGCTGGGGAGCTTTCGTTTCATTCAACAAAAACCGAATTTTTCGCAAAACAGACTTCTGTTTGTTTCACACAAAATATTCCAGTTTTTCCACTAAAACACAAGAAAGCTGTCTGAAAAGCTATTATACACCAGCAATATCCATCTTCAACCACAACTGGCTCCCACATGAGCAGTCCCACAAGCTGCCTGCATGCTGCCTTCCTGCTGCCCTGGAAGGCAATGGTCCCCAGGGTCTGGGTCCACCAGCAAGTTCAGAGAAACATGAAGGACAAAAGCAAGGGCACCAAATTTGCTCCTGTTTCCTTGTCTTTTCTCCCTGCTTTGAAGAGCTCTGGTTTGAAGTATGGGGACAAACATTTGTTTGGTGCTGGGTCATGCTCCTGCACTGGGAGGGCAGCAGACACAGGAGCAAGTAGAGCAGCCCTCATGGTGCCCTGCAGCACTGCTTGTGGAGCTGTAGGTGGGGGATAAGGCATGACCAAAACGCTCAATGCAAGCATTGCTCAGTGAGGGTGGAGGAACAGAGTTCTGAAGCCCTTGGCACACTGCTAGATGCAATTAGCTTTGAGGGCTCAAATACAACAGATATCACCCCCAAGACCCAGGTGTTTCTTATTGGACGGTCCCTAGGGATGGATGATGTGGGCATTCTGCTTGCACTTGCAAAATCTCTTCTAGATGTCCCAAAAGCCCTTCTCATTTCTGCTGATGCATTCACTAATCATACCATGACTGTGGCGTCACAAGCACAGGCATTCTCACCTCTACAGCCAGCAAGCTTTCAGAAGTCACTTGCTGAAGATTTTTGTCTTCAGGTGTGTTATTCATTGACAACCAGCCATTAAACTAGGCTTTGCAGTCTAGTAGGAAGCACTGCACCCACTGTTTAACACCTCATGACACGTTTTGACCACTAACAATCTTAGGGGATTAATTTACAACTACAACAGGAATGGCACTGCTCTGCAGGTATACCTGCAAGACTATACAACCTACTCTTAGAAAATAAATTTTCCTGCTTCAGCCTTCCTCACTAGGGGGTCTCCTACTGTCAGGGGTCAGTAAGGGCCAGTTGCTCCCTAAAGAAAGGGAAGTTAGGAGCTGAGGGTAACACCAGCACAGGCAGTATCCTCATCAACAGGCATAGTCCCACAGCACCTAAACACAGCAGCTAGACCCAGCTACTGGCAACAGGGTTCAAAAGCAGTCCCAGACATACTCAACAATGAACTGGGTTTGGGGCCCATCCACAGGTACAGAAGGAGATGGAGCCAGACAGGACCAAGGTCCAGCAAAGGTCCAAGGTCCATCCAGGAGGCAGGGCCAGAAGCACACCTACAACATAGAAAAGAAGGCCCAGGACTGCTTTTAAATAGGACCCCTGAGCCATGGGCAAAGTGTGGTTGAGGGCACAGGTGAGACTGATCAGGGCCATTAAGGTCTATTGGTGCAGTCAGGGCCTTGCCACGTACCAGGATCAATGCCTTTCTGTGATTTTATTGCCAAAGCAATTGGAGGCCCTCTGGGAGTAGTTTGTTGGTGGTTTATTTTTTTAAGAGTTTTCTTCTAAATGTGAGCATCTGAGCCAATTTCACTTTGAAGATGCACCTTTGGCAGCAGGAGACAATATCATGATGAGTTCAATGATCGAGTCAGAGGAGAGGTCAAACAACCCTGATGCCAAAACCAACATTATCTAAAACCAAGGCGAGCTGGAATGCTGAAGTAAAGAACATTGCAACAAAAATAAGGGGTATAAACTGCTCACAGATCCATGCAGTCTGGCTACTCAAGTTTCCAGACAGGAGGCACTGGAGAAACTCTGTATGATGGACACCTGACTCTGAAAGGAAGCCCACGAGCACCCCCTGAATGTCCCCAAGGAAGGAAACACCTATCTTGACACCCACTAGTTCAGTGTCACCCAAGAGGGGAAGGGAGTGTGCTCCGAGCTCAAGGCACATCCTCACTATGAGATCAGGCAACCGACCAGGTCTAAGCAAGCACGTCAATGGCTGCAGACATGGTGGAGGGTATTTCCCCCCACTTCCACATGGATGAATGCTGTTGAGCCTATAACTTGTGTTTAGATGAGAGCAAATCTCTTCAATTATCATTTAAAGATGGATTCAACACATCCCTAGGTGAGCAATTTCAGAAGTTAATTACCTTTCCTGTGAAATATTTTTGTCTTAATTCCAGTTTGAATTTTTCTTACTTCAGCTCTACCTGTCAGCCACTGAGTCTTGTCTTTGTCTGCTGGATTAAAGGGCCCTTTACTATCAGAAATCTCCTCCCTGGAAGTACTTAGAAACCATGATCAAGTCACCTATCAGCTTGCTCTCTGATGAGTTAAATAGATTGAATCCCTAAGCCTATCATCACACAGCAGGTTTTTCAGACCTTTTGTCATTTTTGCAGCTCTTCTCTGAGCTCTCTCTAATTTTTTTCTAATCCATGATAAAAGTGTGGATGCCAGAATTTGATACAATATTCAGTAATGCCCCCCTACACTTTATATCACTTTTCCATCCTAGCTAATGGCCCCTCAAAATATATAACTGTCACATGCATCCACATTAATTATAAATTGGACTGGTATCCTGCTTATCTGGCTTCCTAAGCCCCCTTCTGTGACACTGGTTTTGCTGAAACACTCCCAAATCTCTACACATGGATAATATTCTTTGTTGCAAGAACTGCAGCACTGTGTTTTATATTCTTCAAAGGCACATGTCTTTTTTTTTTATTCCACCTAACAAAATAGTTCACAACTTAATTTGTGTAAACAGTGATTTTCTCCCACTTACTGTTTCACATCTGGATGTAGATATAAATTGTGGATTAAAAACTCTCCTACTGCACTGAGTTGGTCTTCAGTGTCAGTGCATCTCCTCCTCAGACCCCTAAGTTCATGACTCATGTGCAAATGCAACATGAAAACACAGCCAGCACCACTATGGGCTTGCCAACTGCCGATGGAGACACCCTGCACTGGGAAATGCTGCAGTTTTTAGTTTATTTATGCCAGCACTGTGATTCAGCCCCGGTTAAACAAGAGGGCATGACTATGGCCATGCCTGTGGTCCCAGCACGAACTCATGCAACCTTGTCCTGCAGCCCTAAACACTAACAAAAAATTAAAAAGAAAAAAGCAGTTTTCAAGACTTTTCCAGCTGCTTTCTTTCTCCCCATCTCCCCTCCCAGCAAACCGCTATCTAGGACACACAACCAGTGCATGAAATCACCTCTTCCGTCTCCTTTCTGAGGCCACTGTTGCTGGTCCAACATGATGCAAAGAAGACAGCAGCTTTGCAGAAGGTAATTAACAGTGCTGCCTTTGGTCCTGTCACGCCACACACGTGTACACTCTGGCTCCAGGTGTCCTGGGGAACCGGGAGCGAGAGGCAGCTGTGGCAGGTCCATCTGGGCTGGAGTGCCTGAGGACAAGCCAGGCTGTGAGGATGCACAACTAAAGAATTAACAGGAATACGTCATTAGATGGATTCCCAACAGGGATGCCAGAAAGTATGCTCAGTCTGTGCATCTTGGTGACCCACTTCCAAACCTTCCTATTCCCTAAAAGTAATCTCCTTCAATTTAGAACCACTCTGCCTCTTCTCTGGCATTCAGAAGCCATTATCACTGTGTCTACCCCAAGCCCTCACAGCTGACTTTAGATGCCACTTCTTTTTATTGTAACAATAATAACCTGTTTACGCAGCAGGTCAGCCCGCCAACCAGCTGTGCCTGCCTGCAGAAATGAGAGATTTAGCATGGCAGCCATTTTCTGAAATGCAGCAGGGGGAAAAAAGTTCTGGATCACTTGGATGACCAGGGTTATCCGAGACTCCAGGCTCTTCAGTCCCTTGTGTCTGCTCCCTAGTCTGTCCTGTCAGCTACTGTCAGCTCGTGATAAAGCCCTGGGAAATCCCATGGGACTGATGGGCATCCCACCAGAAGCATATACCAAGATGTAAAATTTTAGTAGGAAATGTGGAAAATAACATGTATGGCATCTGAGTGGGAATGCTGAGGTGTGGACACACCAGAGGGAATGGCAGAAGAGGGACATGGGAACAGCAGATGCAATGGCCCCCATATGAGCAGGTCACCAAGACCACAGCACTTCTTCATGCACTTCACTGGAAAAAAGGGCCAGCCTTAGACAAGAGCCAGATTAAAACAAGCACCAGGCAGAAGTCATTGAAGAAGCAGGAAGCTAAAGACAAGGACTGGAGCCATAAGATACCCAGGTAGGCAGGCAAAGGGCAAGGAATAAATCAGCACCAATGTCCACTGACTCACAGAGGTGGCACAGGATGGACACACAAGAGATCAATATCACTGTTAGCACACAAAGGGCTCACCCAAAAATCAGCACATGTCCCACCCTAAGAAGAAGCCAGAAGGCAGGAAGGGGATTTCACAGCCAGTATCTCTAATGTCTCTTGTGTCATAGCAGGTACTGTGGATAGATTATATGGATGCATGTGGCCCAGAACTTGTGAGTATGTGGACATAAAAGAATGCATGTGAGAGAAATCAGTTTCATTTTAAAATAAAATCTCCATCTCCTATATGGACTTCCGCTGAGCTTTGCGACATTAGCAGAGCTTTGTTGCTACAATGTTACAGCAGAGATACCTTAGATTCCAGATATTTTGAATTTTCTATTTGTAATAATAATGATAACAATTATACATAACAAAATAATTCTTACAGTTTTTTTAACCTAAATTGAAATATCTCCCAAATGTTTTGTGAATGTATTCTGGTTATCGTTATGTACACTGAAGTAGCGGGTATGTACCGTCCTGGCTTATTCCTGTGGGGCGCCCACTCCACTGGAAAATTATCTTCCCTGTCTAAAAGAGTTTCCAATTGCAAAAATGATGATGGTGCTGATGATTATGGTAACTGTTTCTCTGAGGAAAAGAACTGTGATATAGAAACATGCTGAAGTACAGTCAGATTTGAGAGTGCATTTCAGTAATAGTTTAAATTAAAAATATCAAGGACGTATGTTGTTGTTACCCAAACACTCACAAATTGCAGCCGTACCATGCAGTAATCAATTATAAAATTCAACTGAAATATAATTAATTGATTATTTATTCTCTGGTTTCAGATTAGGATACAATTGTTTTAACAGATATGCTTTTAACAGAAGCTCTTTTGAAATTTTTTTAGCTTCTGGTGATACTTTACATTTTGAGCAGCAAGAGCTGGCTGGCCATAACCTCCCAGGCAGCCTCAGAAGATACTGGGTTTATAGACATTCCCAAGAACAGGGCAGATTAAGGCAGTGAATGCAAGACCTCGCCATTTCAAACTATTTGTCTTCCCTACCCAAGACCCTCTCCAAGCCCACCCCCAGCACATGAAAACTTGGGAGCTCTCCTGGCTCCACCACTTCAGCTGTACCTGTTGAGCTGACCATTTTGACAAGATGGCTTTATTTACAACAGTCTGTACCTTCAGTCCTCTTAATAACATCAACATCAGTAATTTTCTGGAAGTGCAGCTCTTTATGAATGTGGCCCAATAAAAACAGATTCCTCAGTTCCAGCCAAAATAAAAATGTTCAGTAATGAAGACCAGCCAAAGAAAATGACCATTACTTATATTATTTATGTTCTAACTTAAATTCAAACATGATTTTAGAGAGTTTGTATTATAGGAACTTTGAAGCATCTGTATTGTTCTCTGGTGAGGGCACAAGACACATGAAATAACCCATACATATTGCTAGACTTGTTAGTGGATGCACCATTAACTAACATTAATCATAAACCACTTCTATTGTGCAAGGTCAGAAGCCTGTTCTGTATTCAAAAAGTAAGTGTTGTACATTTGAGTAAGATGAAATCTGTTCTTCACAGGTATGTGTCCAATTGAGGGCAACAGAAATTTGCTGCTGCCCAGAGCTGCAGAAAGAGCCTCCCTATATATCCTTTCAGACATCGCCATGACAAAACCCCATATGATCACACAACTAAAGTAATAAGAGGCTAAAAGTTATAACAGGGCAATTACGCTGTTATGTAGCCACTTTCTACAGCCGCTATGTATGACACAAAGGCAATCTGGCACAGAGGCAAGAGCTATTTCATTCGTATTATTTTTTTTTATCATTAGCTCTAAAGAGTTAGATGTGTCCCTTGTACATACTCTAGCATACAGCAACATTTTCCATTACAGCCATGCCATTAACCCACTGTTAGACTGTCTGCCTCTAAAAATTCCTTCCCAAACCAAAAAAAGCCCCAAAATGGACCTGCAGACCAGTTTTCTTAGCTGTTGTTTGTGAGACCACCTTGGTTTTTTGACTGGCAATTGCAGGACCCAGCAAAATACAAGGTTTGCATGAAGAGGTTTGCCATCCTGAGTATTTCATCTGCTTTATCATCAAGGATTATAGGTCAGAAACTGGGCTCCAAATGTGTTACCTACTGCTTGGCATGCATTAGTCATCCTTCCCCTCTTGAAATCACTATGAAAGGCACCCAATGAGAGGGCATGAATAGCAAATAGTGTGTGCTGGAAGGGAGCAGGCAGTGAATGTGGGGGGGAGGCTGAAATGTGTTCATCCAAAGTATCAGGCAAACACATTTGTGCACCAAAGAAATCAGGGTGTATTCACAAACCGAACAAAAGGTGGAAATTCAGGATAAATTAGTTCCATTGAGGGCACATGATCAGAGTCGCCCTCAATCTACCTTTTCTCTCCTGCTTGCTGTGCCTGCGGGCTGGGCTGCTGATGGCCAGCAGCTGTCTGTCTGTCTGTCCCAGAGGGCTGCTGCCTTCTTCCCTGACAGCCACTGCTTGCCCAGGGGGCATCCACCTCTGCAGAGATGCTCCTGCATGGCCACTCACCTTTCCCCATCTCAGGAAAAATATTTGTCCATGCTGATGTTCCCTCAGTGCACACTAGTGCTCTGCTGTTGCATCCAGCATGCCCCACACTACCCAAAACTATCAGATAAAAACGTTACCTTGGACCCAGGTTGGGGGTGAAGCATTCTCCAGGACAGAGCAGGAGCTCAGCCATATTTCAGGAGTCAGCAGCCACAGGAGGATGGGCATTACTGCCCATCCTGGGGCTTTGCAGAGCCACTTTCCTGTCTGTACTGATGCGAGAGAGTGAAAATTGCATTGTTTGAAGCCGAAAGCTCAGCGGAGCTGCTACAAAGCCGTGCTGCACCCAGGGCGCTGCTCTTTGCAAGCACCCTCCAAGGCCCTGCCGCCTACCTGCCAGTGCTGAACAAAACGCTGAGAGCTCGTTATTCGGCTCAGAGCATCGGTAAAGCTTCCCCATGCTCTCACACAGAGGCTGAATTGCAAATGAGAGGCATAAATGAACACAGGCCCCAGTGAGTGCTCTCACATCAGCTGGGAGGGAAGGGAACAGGGTGAGTGGTGGAAGACCAGGCACTGTCTGCTGCTTCATCGCAAGCACCAACAAGCTGGCAGCCCCCGAGATGGGATGGCAGGCGCAAACCAGACCAGACAAACCGGCTTGGCCCCATGCTGCTGCACATGGGGCTCTGCTCAGTGGGTTCAAAGGGGTGGACAGAAAAGAGCCTTGCCCTGCAGTGGGGAGCAGGAGCCTCTGGGTGCTGCCAGGCCCCTGCCTGCAATGCCCTGAGCTGAGCTGCAGTGTGCCAGCAGCAGCTGAGCTGGGAGGTCCTCCGAGCTGCTCAGCAGAGCCCCCATTCTTTTGCACCTGGCCAGCTGTGGTACCATGGAGTAAGGCTGCTCCCACCTAAAATGCAATGTTAGCAGCACTTGAGACCCCTGGATCCCACTGCCAAATGTGGGTGCAAGCAGCTGGGCTCAGCTCTGCTATAGACGGAGCAGCAGGGGAAATCAAAACCCTGACCTGGCTCACCACCAGTGGGGCAGCAGCTCCAGCTGGCAAGTGGAGGGTCCAATGGAGAGGCATGGCTGTGTCCATACATAACCACGGCTGGGCAAAGAGGCATTAACAAGCACCATGCGGTATTTTTTCATCAGTTCAGAGGTGCTGAGGGCAGAAGGATCACTGTCTTCCTCCCACCTGTCTGCCTGCAGGGCATGGGCCAGGCAGCTTAACCAAAGCACTTTGCATCCAGCCCATGGCTCACAGGTCAGCTAGCACAGAGTTTTTTTCAGATGCAGTAGAGTCCTAATTTACAATCCTTACATGTATGGGAACCTGACATTTCTCGAAATGGCTCTTTCCACTAGGTAATTCTGCACTTCATGAAATTTTGTTTGCCCTTCCTAATCTTCATCACTGGCACACCCTTTTGTGTGCCTCTGCCCTGGCTGCAATCAGAGAACTTCTCTCCATGTCTGATCCCAACAACCTTAACATTTGTCAGGGCTCCGGTACCTGCCTTTATAATCTTGCCTAGGAGTCCTCGAGTGGCCTGTGCATACGGATGAGTCGTCTTTGACTCAGAAGAGAAGGCCACAGCTGTGTTCATTTCCACAGTGTAGGACAGCAACCTAAATCAACTCCAAAAGAGGACTCATCCTTTCAAGGCACTCCGCAGTCAGATACCCGGCAATGAATCCCAGCCAGCCTGACAAGGCAGCTTTTCAAACCCAGTGTCTGTCGGTCATCTGGATTACAGGAGGCAAAAGTGCAGGTCACCCTCTGTGAGCACATCACGCTTGAAGTATCTGCCTTCAGTGTGTCCTATGTCCTTAGCAAATTATCGTCATTTTCCTCCCACTTTCTTCTCCTTTTTTCAACAATTTCTCTCTCTGGGTTTCCTTTCACTCCTTGCTACTGAAAGTGGAGAGTCGGAGACCAAGGGCTCCAGCGAGATGTGTCTCTTCAGGCATCAGAGCAGCAACCGCCCCACCACCCCTTGCCCAGCTGCTCACAGCTGCTTTTCTTGTCTCCTCGAGAGCTGCAGGCATAAAAGCAGAAGTAACTTAGTGGTGCAGGGATAGCATTGGAGCTGTTGGCCATCACGCCTGTGCCCCCCATGAGACATCTGTGATTGTGCTGGTGCCTTGGCCATCAGGATGTCTCCATCTCCTGCAGCTGAGTGCTGCAGCAGAATAAGTGTGTGTATAAATAAATCATTAGGGCCCTGATCAGAGGGCTTAATCCCAGAAAAGTTATCAAATATTTATTTTAAAGCAGAGAAATAAATAGATGAAAACACCGATGGAGGACACTCTGCCCTCACATCAATCCATCTAATGGGCACTGCTGAGTGGCTGGGGAGGCACACTCAGCCAATGTGGCCAACAGCACTGGTAGCCCAGCAGGCCACCAGCCAGGAGCCACCAGACCTCTGCAGAGAAGAGAAATACTCCTCCTGTCTCCCAGCAGCCTAATAGAGAGCCTCTGCCACATGCCCAGCTCACCCTGCATCACCGCTCCCTCCTGGTGTCCTCCAGGCTTTACTAATATTGTGTGGCCCAGGCCTGACAGCCCCACCATCATTAGGATCAGGCTATTACTCATGAGGTATTTTAATTTAACTCCACTCATTTAGAATGCATACTTGCTGAAGAATGCCTTGGCCAGAAGAGGGGGAATACATTGCTTATGGTGGTGGTACCCAGGGACACCCATCCCTTACCCTACCAGACCCATCCACCTTGCTGAAGTCACATATTTAACATAGTAAAAGGGTGATTTCTACTTTGTGATTCTGGAGGGTCTGTATGAAGCCAGCTGAGGTGCCTGTGATGTGATCTGAGGCAGTGTACACAATTCAGACAGACTTCAATGTATCAGGAAAATAAATCTCAAAGCAGACACAGAATCAAAGCATATCTGCGCAGCTTGCAGTGCTTATGGTTATTCAAGAGATCAATCAAGGCTATGAAATGCTGTCTCTTCCAAATCAATTAACTCAACTAAAAGGTACCTATTCATTATTTGAGCTCAAGCTTGGCCTCATTGCACCAGCAGAACAAAAACCTGTCTGATAATGATAACTACAAGACAGTGGCTGGGGAAAAGAAATGTCCACCCCACCAGGGTGTTACAACAGGAGACATCAGCTGCGCCATGAGTCCCAGGGCCTGCGTGCTTCTCAACCACAACCTTGTGCTTCTGGAGACAATATTTCACACCTAAATATCAGCATCTTTTTCTTTAGGGCCTCCACAAATTGTGTTAAGTGTGGACACACTGTATCTGTTTCATTTTAGGCATAAGGAATTCTGACACAAAATGCAGCAAACAAGCAGGAGCTGGGGAGAAAAACTCCTTTCTGTTTATTGCTTGTGTGGGAGTAAAACAGCTAACACCATTCTTACTACCTTTTAAAATTTCCTAAAAATCAAGGATTTCAGGGCAATGTTTTAGTTCTGCAGATTTGGTACAGTAACAGATTTCCTATGGGTGGATTCACCTGTACCCCTTCTCCAGGCAAAAACTTTTCCAGATTTTGATAAAATGCCACTTAAATTAGCTCTCATGAGTTTCTGGTGAGGCATTTGCTGCTCTTCCTCAAACCCTACATCCCGGTGACAAAGTGAATGTATAAAAGTCTCATCTCGATTGTTTTTTAATTTGTAATTACATTTCTGGCTGTCACAGTTGCAGAAATTTTTTTTTAAGTGCAGCTAGGACATCCTGACAATCTTCTGCAGATGTCTTGATTTGAAATCCTCTGTCTCCATTTCTCCTGACAGCAGTTTTCCAGGTGACAATATTGGCTATACAGAGCATTTCATGGGTCAGAGATGGAAGAACCAGGACATGCTGGTCCCTTATGGGGAGCTTTCCCTGCAGTATGTGATTTTACTGCAGCCTGCAGCAGCCTTTGAATCCCTCTCCCTCTTCAGACCTGTGATGTCCTGTCCTCTTATGCAGACACTGCTGGTCTGCCTTCAGTTAGTCCATCCTGTCTGATTAAACCCCACATATCTGCATGCCCAGCATCTCCAGATAAACAAACTAAACCAACCCAGCTTCCTAAATTATTTGCAACCATCCACATCCCACATGGCTCCCATGTCACAGCCTGCGCAGATCCTTCAGTTACCAAGGATGCAGGTGAGCTAGGAGATGGCCTCGCACTGGTCCAGGGGTGAGCATCAGTGAAGATATTCATGCAGACAACTGGATAAAAGAACATTGCCCTGGATCTACATGCTTTCGTGGATGCAGTAGAGCTGTCGACCTTTCACAAGACGCTCACTGGGGTTACAAACACAGTGCCATGAAACTACTTAGACCACACTGGGAGTAATGTCCTGTTTTTGTCAATTTATGCGAAGGCAGATAATTTTGAGTTGGAGAGAGCGCAGTGTAAAGTCATTTAGACAATAAAGGAGTGACAGGATTTCCACAGGAGAAGAGATTAACCAAAGTGGGATTATTTTGTTCTGAGAGGAGATGATTAAGAGGTGGCATGACTGAAGTATTTAAACTGGCTCAGGGTTATTATCAAATTAAGCTGTACTGGAGATTTCTGGGCAGCTGTCACTCAAGGGCAGAGCAGAGGGCTTTGCAGCATCGTCTCTTATAGCCGAGGGCATGGTTTTGGCTGATACAGAAGGATAGTCACAATGGAGAAAGTAGATGTGTGCTGCTGTGTGCCACCAGACAGAGGTTTTGGTGGTTTGGAGAGCTGCCTATTTCTTACAGATAACCTTAACCTTGGCACCTTCCTCATTTGAGCATCAAGATCCAACTTACACATATTTATTATCCTCTGTGCTTTCAGATGGATGGTCCATAATCTGCATCAGCGCTCTCTTTTGCTCCGACAAATTACTGTGAACTCATGTACTTCTGTCACCTCTTCTCTCTAGGCTGACAGGCCTAGGCACTGTCTCCTGGTGCAAGCAAACATTTGCCAGGCAAGGAGATGCACTGAGGTCTTGTACCTTTTCTGTATTCCAGGCATAGCCCTGGTTTGTGCAACACTGCATGGTGTTTCTGCTGGTCTCCAGTGCCGGCTCTGTGTGCATTTCTGTCTTGCTTCTTCTCTTGTGCCACTTTGGATTCTCTGCCATGCCCACCATGCTAAAACCATGCCAGTCCTTTATAACCTTCAGACCAGATTGAGTGGCTTTCTTGGATTAGCGAGCTCTAATTGCTTTGCAGAAGGCTATCTTAGGGTCTTCCTGTCATCTCTGTCTAAAATTTTTTTCCAGATCACAATCAGATTTCAGACTCTTATCAAAGCTTCAGCACCCATAATTGCAAAATGGGCTCTTCAGACCTTGATGAGCTGCAGATTCCTCTATGGCTTCACCTTGTTTCATATGCTCCAGTTAAGAAGCTCTCTTTCGTATGCATCACTTTCATGTTGAGTGGAGCACTCCTCAGATTTCTTCAATAGAACTTCAAAATTATTCTCCTCTTCCCGAGTTAACTAAAGAGCATTAAACCATCAAGTACTTCAATCCCAACTATTGTCAGTGCGGAGGCTACTTTTTAGCTTCATTTGGCCAACCTCTGTTTTCAGTCTTCTCTGGCTGTTTATCACATTTCCAGGGAATTTTAGCTCTGACCACTGAGGGGGCTTTAGACTGCTCCTTCTTCCCACCTTCCAAGTTAATTTTTCTTTCTGGACACATTTGGGGCTCCATACAGACAATTTAGATTTTATGCTGGTCTTATTTGCAAAACCAGATCTGCTCCTTCAGGTCAGGTTGCCACCAGACTCACTCTGCTCCTTCCTGCTCCACCATCACTGAGGGCAGGAGATGCTGTTGCAGCAGGCTGCAAAGAAGTTTTCTCATACCTGGACCATGCTGCATGTCACCAAAGCTAGTGTTGCCTGATGATGATGAGGGATGAAGGTGGGGAGCACAGGAGATGCAATGCTTTGAGTGCTTCCCTGGAGCAGACCTCTGTCTCTTTTTAGTGAGGAACACGGATGCAAGAGTGGCCCACATTCAAAGCATGGCTGAGCATCCCACATGGACCAGACAATATTTATCTCTTGCTGTAATAGCAGGGTAGGTCAGAAGCATCCCACCCTAGAGTTGATTTTGTCTCCCCATTCATTCACAGACTGTCTAGATAACTAGTCTGCAGGTGATAGCCATGTTGCCAGTATCAGCAGTGTCATACCAGCTTCATCCTTTGGCTCAGACTGCAGCAGGTTTGTCCCTTCCACACACACACCACCCCTGCCTGAGATCACAGGTCCCAAAACAACTTTGGCCTTTGTCTGAGGATGGGAGCAGCCTAAAAAAAAACTTCCTTCTTGATTGATAGATAGGTTTTCTTCATAAGAGCATGAACAAAGGGTATACACTCAAACAGACTTGCCACCTTGCACAGGAGCATTCTCCAAGCTGCCTTCTGCTGTGTGTGGAGAGATCAGGCCTGGCACCTGGGAGGATAGGTAAACAGATCACCAGAGCTCATGAACATCTGCACAGCCTACCTGGGAAACACAGTGTGAATGCTCAAAAAGGCCACCGGAGCACAAAAACTGGTTCTGCCCCGTTGGGCCGGTAACTAAAGCAATTAGCCAGCAGAGATGGGAACAGGGCCTTTGCGCTCTGCTTATGCATCTGATTAGGGGATCATCTGTCAGTCTTGGCCTCCCTCGAAGCAATTCCCCAGCTGCAGCTACAAGCCAGAGGAGAGAACAGCTTTGAAAGGCCAAGACTCAGCATCTCTCTGCAAGACAAGAGAGTTCACACTGGCTCTCTGGCATGTGAGGGACCAGCCAGTGCATTTGCATAGTTGGAGCTACCAGGAAGGAGCTACCAAGGATGAGGTTTGTTTGCACTTCTTTCCACAAAATTTTCTTCTATCCTGCCAGGACACTTGTTCCAGTTCTTTCCAATCTCACTTTTACCATTATCTTACTGGAGCTCCACCTCCCTGGGGACAACAGCTCCAGGACCCTTTCTTACAGAGCAAGGTAGTAAAAGCCGTGACTGGTGCATGCAGTCATTACTGTCTGACTAGCACACACCACTCTCATCCAACTTGCTCCTCTGCCCCATGTCCCAGTACAGGCTCCTTCTTGCTTCTCACCAGGATACCACCAGAGGGATAACAAATCCCTCAGTGCCTTTAGTCTGTCTCTGCCATTCCCCTGCACCAGGCAGAAGCCACTGTCAGGGCTGCCACTCCTAATGGATACACATTGAAGCCACCATCATAGAGGACACATACTTCTGCATTAGTGTCCTCTTGTCACTGCCTTATCTGCCATTGATGGGCTTGGATGCGGATGCATGCCAGCATGATGTCTGAGTCATCCAGGTCTGGCTTTATCAAGGATGAGGTTCTGGCAAGGAGAGGAGGCACAAGCTATGGGGGGAAGGACCCATTGCAGGATGTCTGATGCAGAGGTGTGCCAGTAGATGCTTTAGGAGTGTGTGGGCATGCAGGTGGAGAGACAGGGGTGTATGTTGCAGCTGCAGCGCCAGCACACCACAGCTGCTTTAGACTCTGCAGGCAGGAGGGAAAGTGGGCAAAGCCCAGCCATTTTCCAAAGTGCTGAGGCTTGTGCTTGGGCTGATGCACTCAGTGCTGGTGCTATCATCCTTAGAAAATTCAACATCATCACCTTGGAAGTGTGCAGCACTGCCACCTCCCTGCACTCTGCCCTGTGCGTGCAAACCCTGTCCCCATCTGCCACCCAGTGAAAGCACAGCCTGTCCTCTCCTGGTTGAATTCCCAGCACCACAGCCTAGCAAAACCTTTAGAGAAAGGACCGCAACTCAGTCTCTCTGCCCTGCCAGGAGCTCCTATGCGTGTTGTCCTTCTTTATCACAGAATCATAGAATCATTAAGGTTGGAAGAGACCTATAGGATCATCAAGTCCAACCACCAACCCAACACTACCATGTCTCCTAAACCATGCCCTCAAGTGCCACGTCTACACATCTTTTAAACACCTCCAGGGATGGCGACTCCACCACCTTTCTGGGCAGCCTGTTCCAATGCCTGACCACTCTTTCAGTGAAGAAATTTTTCCTAATATCCAATCTATACCTCCCCAATGCAGCTTGAATCTCTTTCCTCTCATTCTATCACTAGTGACTTGGGAGAAGAGACCAACACCCACCTCGCTACAACATCCTTTCAGGTAGCTGTAGAGAGCAATAAGGTCTCCCCTTATGGCAATCCCAAATCTGGGATCACTCAAAGGTAGAGGGAGCTGGATATCCTCTTGCACTGGGATCCTCCATGCATCTTGGGGGTGGTCTTGGCCTCTTTCCATGGTGGATGGGAGAGCTATTTGCCAAGAAGATGCTGACCTGAAGGCTTACCTGCTTACCTGCAAGAGAGTCTTTTACCATCCTTTGCTGGAACTTTGTCTGGATGTCCTCTATGATCCATTTTTAGCCCCAAATCAACCTGTCTCACCTCCTCCAGGGTAAAAATGTCTAGGGCTTACTGTCAGTGAACACCAGTCACTTGCAGTTGTCGTGGGTAAATGGAAAGATACTCTGGCTCTTCATGAAATCTGAAAGGACATGGGCAATGCTGAGACTTTCTTATGCCATGTCCTTTTTCTGCACAGGGAAGGCTTTCTGGGAGCCAGAGCAAATTATTTGCAAAACAAGGAGCCTAGCAGAGAGCCCAAACACTAGCAGCACCCAGGGTTTGGGGAGCTGCCTACCTGGGCAGGGCTGAAGACAGCTTCCCAGAGACCTGGCAAATAAAAAGCTTCACTCCTTGGATTGTCAGGCTGGCATTTCTTATTCTAGAATCATCATGGTATTTCTTGGGAGCTGGATAAATTTTGAGCTTTATACGTTTGGGAGCCTGCGGTCTCAGGAAAACACAGAGCCTTGTTCTGAAACAAAGGAAAGGTCTGAACACCAAGGGCACATCCTCTAGAAACTTCAAAATGTCACTGCCTGCAGAGCCTGTACTGGTACCTCTGGCCATGAGCACATGGCTGAGCTGGTGGGAAGGAAAAGCAGCAGGTTTTGGCTGGTATAGAGTTAATTTTCTTCGTAGTACCTACTATGGGGCTATGTTTTAGATTTGTGCTGAAAACAGTGATGATAATACAAGGATGTTTTAGTTACTGCTAAGCAGTGCTTACACACAGCCAAGGCCTTTTCTGCTTTTCACACCACCCACCAGTTAGTAGGCCGGGGGTGCACAAGATGTCAGGTAGGGCACAGCTGGAAGAGCTGACCCCAACTGACCAAAGCGGTATTCCATACCATATGATGTCACTCTCAGCACATAAAGCTGGGGGAAGAAGAAGAAAAGGGGTAACATTTGGGGTGATGGCCTTTGTCTTCCCAAGTAACCATTATGTATGGATATGTAGAGCCCTGCTTTCCTGGAGATGGCTGAATACCTGCCTGCTGATGGGAAATGGTGAATGAATTCCTTGTTTTTCTTTGCTTGTGTGTGGCTTTTGCTTTACTTGTTAAACTGTCTTTATCTCAACCCACAAGTTTTCTTACTTCTGCCCTTCTGATTTTCTCCCCCACCCCGCTGCGGGGGAGAGAGCGAGCAACTGTGTCGTGCTTAGTGGCTAGCTGGGGTTAAACCATGACAGTCTTTATCCAGATAAAATTGGAGACAGGACTAAACCACAGAGAAGAAATTGGGAGAGAGTGAGAAAGAAAGAAGCTATGAGATAAGCACAGGGATTTTGTGTCCAGGGAAAATCCAAGGAAGAAATGGGGTAAAGAAACTGCTGGAGAGGTTGCTGCACCATGGGTGATCAAGGAAGGCATAATCCATAGAGGAAGGACCTCCTTTTCTCATCTACAAGATGGAGAGGTCAACAGGCCCAGATCTGGGGTAACTTCAGAGCATCCTGCTGAGAGGAAGAGCCTCTGGCAGAAGCATTAGAACAACCATTAGAATACTTGTGCATAGTGGGATCTGGGCTCTTGGGATTGTTACCAAGCAGCAGGGATCCCAGGGAGAAGACGAGAATGAAAGCTTGTCAGGACCAGAGATGTCCTGTAGCAAGGGAAGGAGGCAAGGATCCCAGAGCCATGGCAGGTGGGGCTGGGGGAGCTGTCAGAGCCCATATGAGGAAGAGGGTTAGTGGGGAGGAGCACAAGGGGAAGGATCACAGTTCACTCAAATCCTCCTGGAAGGTGGAGAAAGAGAAGGAAGGGCTGCCCTTGGAGACACAGACCTTTCTTCTCCCCCTTCCCCCGCTTGACATTTAGAGTGTGAATGTCTCTGTGTTTGGTGCTCGCAAAGATCATTTCTCCTGGAAGGAGAAGGTGGTGCCGACAGCAGCAGCCGCAGGGACGCAGCTTTCCTCTAATGAACTAGAAAATAGTTTCCCTTTAATACTGATTATCCTGGAAGCCAGCTGAAGTGAATGTGATTTACATAAAGATGAACCCGCTTGGCACAGACTTCCTCGGCAGTGCTGGGTGGCTCAGCAGTAGCAGCAGCACAGGCTGGACCTTGGCTGGGATGCTCTGCAGCATCCCAGGGTTCACAGCACTGCCAGGAACCTCTGCTTCCCAACAGGCAGGTGAGAGCTGTGCCCTGCTCTAGCAGCCGTGTCTGCCTGCCTCTGCAAGCGCTTGCAGCTACCAGGAGTGATTGCTGCAACCCCCCCAGACTGCTAACCCATCCCGCCTCTCCCACCTCAGCCTGCCTACTGGTTGTGGTGAGCTACTGGGTGCTGCTGTCACCCATCTGCCATCCCCAGCAAGGCCCTCTGGCTGCAGCAGGCAAATTTATGGCCATGAAAGAAATCTTGCTGGGAAGCTGATCTGGCTGGAAAAAAAAAAAAACAAAACCAAAAAAACAACCCAGCTCCCCACATGAACACTAGTGCCAACACAGGGGAGGGAGCGGGAACAAGAAGTGCAGCAGCAGCCTGGCTTATACCATAAACTGAGAGTCCATAAACTGAGAGTCCATATACCATAAACTGAGGCACTTGCTGGGGACCAAGACTTGAAAGGGGCAGAGTTCCTCAGTTATTTTCCTCTTAGCATCTCCAGTTTTATATTCATGGCCAGGCTTTCATCATGGTCTTAGACCTTCCACAGCTGCTGCCTGTTTGCACTGGAAATCACCTCCATTGGATGGCAGGTGCACGGAAGAGATGGCTCAGCTTTTCCTCTGCTAGCCCTTCCCCATGTGCTGCTGTTGCTTTTCCCTGGACCTGTGCAACATCACAGCACCAGCATGTACAGTGAATGAGTATGCAGCCTCTGTGCTATCCTGCCAGTCTAGACTCTACTTTCCCAGGCTGCTTGCACAGTGAGTGTCTGCACAGTGCTGCCCTTATACACTCCTGAGCTCTGCAATCTTTTGCAACTGAAGACATTTCTTCAGGTGCAACGAGTATTGAATTGTATACCTTGTAAAATGCAGGTCAGCAATCCTCCACTGTCCATGTGAGTGCTTGCCTGCAACCAGGGTGCAGATGGCTGCAGGCTTGCAGAATTTGTGCAGGTTGCACATGAAGGAGAGGCCTGGGTGCATATTTTCTGCACACTTACATTTGTGTTTGTATGTACTGGTATAAACACTGTACTTGTGTGCATCACCAGCGGATTTGTGGCTAATGTGTTATTAATCATGGTACTGCTGTGTACAGAGCATATGCCCCTGTGCCAAGACACATGGACATACCATGCCTGCACCATATGTGACAATTTAGGGGGGGAAGGGATGTATGCATGAGCCCTTCAAAAAATGAGGCATTCAGTCTGGCTGCCTGTAAGTGCAGCATGTGCCCACTCTTGGCTGTGAGTGTGCAGCACATGCAAGGTTAAGCCACCAGCCCACAGCGGCAGGTAATGCCTGCACGACATTGGGTGATGCTGTAAGGATGAGGCAGGGTGCTGCGGGAGTCAGCTTTCCCCACTGCTGTGCCATACGCCTCGGTCAGCAGTTCTGACTTCCCCTCAGATAGATTATGTTGTCGACTAATAACCACATAAAATATTCAGGAGCTTACTGCTCTGCCAGAGGCACTGCGGAGATGAGCATGCCAGGAGATGGATGGATCGTGGGCCTGGGAAGCTTGCTTTGCACTGAGAGCTGGGGGGGGTGGGTTGGGTGCACGTGGCTGGGCTCAGTTTTTAGGAAGGGGATTTATTCTCCAAGCAGCAGCGCAGTCCTGCACAGGGAGGTGTTTCTGCATCGTGTCACTGGAGGGGGAGCAGTTAGCAGGGCCCTGCTTCTGGAGGGGACTAAGCAGGGAGCACAGCCACCCACAGTCCCATCCCTACTCCCTGGATCCTTGTCAATGTTAAATGCACAAGTAGCTCTGGTGCTAGGATGGGAAGCCAGGGACGAGTCTGACCACCAGCGGGGGACCACCCACAGCAGAGTGGGTCCCTGGTCCAAGATGCTCCATGCTGGATGCCAGTACCACAGCTTCCTCTGCCAAAGCCCAGGCTTGGGACCCTTTCACCACCTGGGGAATCAGAGGGACTATGCATGGTCTCCAGTGACTTTTCTTTCTGCCAAGACCACAGACGTCTTGAGGGCCTGGAGCCAGGGATGAGATGCTACAGAAGTGGAAACAGCTCCAGAGCAAAGGGTGCAGGCAGTAATTCAGCACAGCACTAGAACCCATGTGCTCTGCATCAGCATACTGGAAATTGCTGCCCAGACCAGGCAGGAGGAGAAGTCCCTGGGGGTGGTAGGGCTGGTCGCACTTGTGCTGCTTCTCCACAGGCTCCTTCAGAGCTGCATCCCATCTTACTGTCTGTAGGTCACCTATTACAAGCTCCATAAACTCTCCTGTCATCTGGGACCAGAAGCAGCTGTCACAGATTTTGGCACAGCTGGGCTCCCTGCCCTAAGCCCTGAGCCCCCTGCATCCCAGGACCATGCCCTCTGATGGCAGCTGCTGCCCAGTGAGCGCCCACAAGGCTCCCGGTGGGCAGCCGGTGAGGCAAGACAAGAGCCAGCATGCTACATGGTGTGGACTGACACACTCAGCAGACGCTGTCAGATGCTTTTTGGAGCAGGTCTCCCTTCATCTCAGCAGCGTGATGTGCCTGAGGGTGGCCAAAGGGGACAAAAGCTGAGCGAGAGAGCTTCCACTGCAGATTAGTGATGGGACAGAGGTGAGGGAGGGAGATTAAAAATTATCTTGGGCATAGCAGTGAAGACACATCAGCCTTCACATTGGAAAAAGTCCACAGGGGACATGCAGGACAGAAGCACTCTTCGGCATGTCTGGAGGTGGGGATGTGTGGCTGATGTTCCCATGGCATTTCACCCATTGTGCCCAGGTGCATTACTAGTCCCCTTGCTTGGTGTTTAAGCAACACCCCTGCCCAGTCTCAGGATCCCAAAAGAGAGCTGCAGGAAGCCCTCAGCATTTCCCACGCTCTGCCTGCAGCTCTCAACTTACTTTTGAGCCAGTCTAGCCAGGGCTTTACAGCATCACAGTCATGTGTGGAGCACTTAATGTGAGGAAGGTTGTGGGGCCAAGTGCCTTTTGTATGATGGAGACTTCCCAAACCTTTTCTTCTAGCCTCCCCTGATGCCAGAAGCTCCAAAGGACATTTATGTCCACCATCCAGGTGCTTTATGCTGGCTCTCAGCCTTGCCAGTGCAATGGCACAAACCAGAGCAGATGCAGCCAAGGAGTGAAGTTGATCAGGATCAGCCTTTACCTGTACATAGATCCAAACGTGGCTTTGCATCTCTCCCACAGCTCTTCCTCCAAGGGAAGCTCGAAGAAACTCAAGGGAAGCTCTGCAAACCCCCACAAAACCCTCCCACCTCCCTCCCCTGCATTGCAGGTTGAGGTGTGCCCCCAGGCGTTGCTCCTGGGGAGAGGGGTTTTCTCTCCATGGCTTTAGAGCTCCTCGGGCTGCCTTTTGCAGTGGTCAGTCTGTAAGGACTGAGGCTGGTCAATGAGAGAGTAGTGATGCTGCTGTCTGCACACGTATGTAACCAAACCTGTAGGGACCAGCATGTAAAAGGAGGAAAAGCCTTCCAGTGTTGGTGCGTGCCGCCTGCCAACATGGACTCGGTTTGCAAAGACAGGTTGGCATTTGTGTAAAGGCAGCAGTTCCAGCCAACAGATACATCTTCCTCCTAGCAGGCTTAACCAGAGAAACTCTGGCTGTCTACAAAGCCCACGTGGCAGCTGACAACAAGCATAGCTTCATGGCTAGCATCTCCCCTCTCAGGAGGAAGGGGATTTGTAATGACCCATGCAAGGGTGAGCAGCTTGACCCATCATAGAGCCACAGAGCTCTCTGGTGTGGAAGCAGGTGATGAGTGGGTACCACCAGCAGCAGGCACCCCGCTGTGTGCGGAGAACAAGATGAAGGGGCATCCCACTGGCTGGGGACAGCCATAAGGATGTGGCAGCTTGCTCTTGGCTCTGGGAATGCACAAGCACCTTGCACCTGGAAAAGCATGGGGCAAGGGGCACTGGGATTTATCACCCAGCCATGGCACTGCAGGAGGATTTTGTTTTGTAAAAGGATTTATTCAAAAAATCACAGCAGCAGCAAACCAATCCTTGTCCTGCGGGCCCTGCAACGTGTGTATAAAGTAAATTAGAACAAGGTCTGCGTGTGAAGGTTATAAGCTAACATAATACTGGTTAGGAATAGGGAGGCAAAGAAAGAGTTGGAAGGAGAGAGGAAAAGGCAAAGGAAGAGGGGGGAAGAGCCCTTTCATAATTCACAGCTCCTGAAATAAAAATAAGGCTGGAATCATGTTTTGGCAAAAGTGCGTAGGAAGTGTATACTCGGCAATCTGCCAAAAAAGTTGCTTTTTATTTTCTTAAGAAGGCAATTATGTATTTTTGTCATTCACTTCCTACTTTAAAGCAGTTGAACCTGCTTTGCTCAAACTTCCCAGAACAATTTGCCCTCAGGCTACTGCCAGAACTGCAACACTTACACCCCAAAGATAAAAGCGAGAGAGTGCCACGGCACTGGGTGCACATATGCAGAGCAGAGGCACCTGAAAGCTGGTCATGTCTGCACCTCTGTCTCATGGGGCTGGGAGCCACCAGGTTCTCTCACCCCTCCAACTGTGTTTTGCAAAAGAAGGAGAATTCTGAAGCTTTGATTTGTCTTGACTCAGGTCAGAAACTCATCATAGGCACACAGGAGTGCTAAAATATCAGTGTGACTCCAGAGGAATATCTCCCGCTGCTGCTTCTCCTGGAAACCCCCACCTTCTGACATAAGGGATCAATGGGGTTTAGATGGAAGATAAAGCCCAGCTGAACTCGAGTCCAAGCTGGTGCTTAGCAGATTCTGGACGGGGAAGTATTATAGGCTTCTCAGGGTCCAATGCTGAACTCATAATTTACAGAGGGAAATTTGAGGCTGCTCAACCACTTTCAGTCCCATCTCAGTGCCTACTCCTCTCCACCCCAAGTCACTGACACTCTCCTGGGCTGCCTGCCTCTTTAAGAATCATTGCAGTACTTGGGTGTATGCTGGGTGGCTTTGGTTTTGGTTAACTGTTTCATTTGCTGAATGGCATGGGGTTGAACTGCATGGGTTGTACCTGAGCTACGTGGCAACTTGCAGCCCTGCTAGGCTGGGCAGAGTCTCAACAAGGTTTGCTCCCTGTTGGACTTTTGTGCCTCCAGCTCCGCTGTGCCAGTGGCCCTCACTCTGGCTTGAGACGTCTTCAATTTCAAAGAACCCATTTGCTCTCTCACCTATGAGTCAGAAAGGCATTTGAGACAGCAAGTTGCCTGGATCTAAGTGTGCTGTTTCAGAGCTGTCCTTCAACAGAAAATGAAAGGGTTTTTTGGTGATGCTACTTTGCAGCTTGAGCAGCAGGTTGTTTTGACTCAGCAGAATTGCTATAGCCAATGGAAGAAAGATAAGTGCACGCAAGAGGTAAGGTATCATTTTTGTCCTAGAAGGTACAAGTTGACCAGGTAACAACATCCCAAGGCCCCCCGGTTACATATGTATCTTACTGTGCTGACAGCAATTCCTGCTGCTGCAACTTGCCCCACCTTGTCTGCAATATCAAATGCTGCCTATAAATTACTAATAACAAGGATATGTACCTTGGAAAACAAGCTAGTGCCTGTGGGTGGGATCGGATCAATTTTCTAACTCAATGTAAACACTGCAGTAACTTTGATATTCATGATATTCATATCCACAAGGCAGTAGCTGGGCATTAAGGTCACTAGATAGTAGCATTACAAGTAGCACATTACAAAGATGCATGGGCTTGAAACCCCCAAATGCAGATAGGAGTGACCCAGCCTTGCCCATATGCATTCCTGCCTGGTGTGATAACTCTATCTTCCTCTTCCTTGTCCCACACGTAGCCTTAACACTGTCTTCTACTTATAAATATGACAAATATGGCTGCGTCTGGGTTTGCGTGCAGAGAAGAGATCCTGGGTGCAGAAAGACAGCAATGCCACAGTGTACGGCACCTGTGAGCTGCCTGGGTGCATGTCCTGCCATGTGTGTGCTGGATGGATGTGGTCAGGGCCAGGGAAGTTGCACAAGTGCTGGTGATGGATGATGATAGAGGAAAAAGCAAACACAAGAGAGTTCAGCAGTGCTTCACTGCTGCATCATGAGAGGTTCTGCCTGTCTCTCAGTGTATCTGAAAGACAAACTGGCAAAGATATACCTTGGTAATTAAGAACTGCACCAATCAGAGCTGCGCTACAAACTTGATGTCACTTGCAGAGCACATGCAGTGCAAACCAGTCCTTTATTTCACAGTCCGTATTTTCTCTTTTTTTCCTGCAAGGCCTTTTTTCCTGGTGCACCTATTCTTAGAAAAAAATGAAGACAGCAGAAGGACCAAAACTGATGAGGAGAAGGGTGTGACCACGAGTATCATGAGAATCACGAGAAAGCAGTTGTGAGTGAACTTAGCATTTGCAGTAATTAAGTAACTGTCTAAATTCCTAAATCCTGATTTTGAAATTGTTTGGTTGACTTGACACGTCCAAATCCCAGAGCTTTTAATTCAAATATAAAGCTCGATTGGCAAATTAATAAAAGGCTATGAATGAAATTAATGAAAGATTGAAGACCAAAAGCTCATGCTGATGTAAAAATTACCCCTCTGAAATAGTTGTGCAATAATTAGAATAAGTTACCACTATGTTAATATTAATTCTGATATATCATTTATTCATCGATTGGATTTACTGATTCACAATGAAGTTCTAAAACCCTATATACATTTGTTGAATCTTTGCAAGCACTGTTAATCATCTTTATTTTCCATTCCATAATTTCTAAAATTACTATAAAGTGAATTTTCATTAATAAATTGTAAAGTTGAGCACTTGAGTTCACAGTTTCACTAAGCGAAATGAGATCTAAAGAGCTATTAGGACCATGGAATGGGTAATTGATTAACTAAAATGACTTGGTCAATGTACTCTGAATCCTCTAACTAGCACATTGTTTCTATGTCAGCCTCCACGTCTCATATCGGCTGAGAAAATTGATAAAAGGGACAATCTGAGAGAGTTTTCATCTGGGTTTTGTTAACAAAGTGCTAAGCCGAGAAGCCTATAGAGTTTTGCATTTAGGCTTTGAGAATTTGTGTCTCTGGTGTATAGTTGCGGGTTCATAGCCTGTGTCAGAAAAAAAAGAAGGAACTTATTACTTCGTATGCTGGGACTGGGGAGAAGGGCTGCAGCAGGCAGCCTATTTGCCAAGATTTAGTGTGTTACTTTAATTGGGCAGGACGAGGTGTCAGACGCGTATTTAGAGGGTATGGTAAAAATGTGGAGTGATCGGATGGAAAGAAAGGCCTTGGTACTCCCGCTTCCTAAACATGACCTGGGTAGGATTTGTTGCCAAGTTCAGGCTTGCTTCTGCTTTTCCTCACTTTAATGCAGATATTATTTCATCCACCCAACTAAACTGTGGATCAGCAGCATTTCTCAACTGAGAATATCCCAGTATTTTAAAAGAAATTTTTTCTTTAGTAATTACATTCAGCTTTATCATTACCTGTTGTCTGTTCTGCAGCACTTTTGTTAATACGCTGGAATTTTTTATGGACTGTGCAATTTATTGCAATGCTTCTCTCTCTGTCTTGTTTTTTGGCAGCTGATAACTAAATTCTTTTGTTTCTGATCACTTATTCTTGTTTTATAGTGTAATAAAAAATAAAAACACCCTAGTAAAATTGGATAAAAAGAGTGTATACAGCTGCATATACACATTTTTACTTGCTGAATGAATACATGCACATTTCCCTGCATCCTCATCCCACACTGCTCCTCCTCCCAGCTTCAGTGCTGCAACAGCCCTATCTCTGTTGCAGCAGGGGAAGAAAACCATCAGCTACACACTGGTTCTTGAACCTCAGCTCCTTCTTGGCTGACTCTGACTGCCTAAATCCATTTTGGCTGGCTGAGCTTTTCGAAGGCCTGTCCACAAAAAAACAAAAAAGCGATTTGTTCTGGTTGTGCATCTCCTCTTCTGACCCCTTTGACGCCCCATGGGCACGGTGAGGGATACATGATGAGCAACATATCCTGGACCCAGCTAGCCCCTGCGTCCTGCCCCTGGGATGCTATCCAGCTCCTTCCCAGCTCCAAAGTCATGTTAAAACATCTGGTTCCTGGTCTCAAGACGTGGCCAAGCTCTGAACCCAAGAACACTCACGCTCCATATTTGGCAGGGAGGGAGACTGGCGATGATGGAGACCTGAAAGCCCTCCCACCTGCAACATCTGCTCAAGCAAGCCCTGCTTCTAAGCTCGCCATCTCCTGTGTCAGCACCTGGCTGTTTACGCTCATGGGAGAAGAGCAGAAACCTGTTGCATAAGACGGCACAATCATCTCCCTGCAGCTTGCTGCTGCAAATCACATTTCAGCAGAAGATGATTTTCACCTTCCTTGTAACTAATGAAAAACGCTTTAATTCAATGTGTTGACATTAAAGCTCAGCCTGAAGAACTCTTCCCTGGAATACAAATGGAACTGGGACCCATGCTTTTCCAGATAAACACAGTTTGAAAGGACTTGTTTATTTTTTCTGTGGATTTAACCTGTATTGCTTTCCTTAATAATAAAATAGCAGACAGGGTGCAATTTCTCTGACTAAGATCAGATGTCCCTATTTAGCTCAGATCTGTCCCAAACGCTGTCTTGACAATACAGATAACCGAATACAGCGTACTGAGATGGCTGAGGCTTGGCTGGCACAGTGCAGCTGTCCAAGACTTTACCAGGACACCTACATGCCTTTCTGCTGAAACATGCTCCCTGGGCAGGCACAGAGGAGTACCTTTAATCCTGCCAACCACCTCCCTTTCCCCGCTCTTGCATATACATCTCAGCTGCAAAAGAACTTGCCTCCCAAGACCCTATTCAACCTCTATTTTCAGCATCTGATCTGCCAGTGGACCTTCTCTTCAAAGGATCTCTTTATCATCTGCTGAAGAGGGGAAGTTGGGAGGAGGCCAGGCCCCCTCTACCTGTGTGAAAAGTGAAGGATGACATTACTCTGCAACCCTCCACCTCATGTGCACACCAGAGTAGCGGTAGGAGTACATGGTCCGGAAGAAGGTCCCACAGGCACTTCACTGCTTCTATGCTGAGGCAGTAACCTGGAACATGGGACAAACTGGTGATGCCAAGGAAGCTGGTGGTGTCTGGGCAGCCTTCTTTTCCTCCACTCCTCCAAGCACCACATGTGATGTAGAAGGGAATATGATGGTCTTTTCTCCACCTCTCCAAGCAGCCCACATAATCCCACCTGGTCCACTTCACTCTCTCCCTAATCTGTAGCCCATGCACTAACTGATCTCCCACCCATGCCCTATCTACTCACTCCCACTGACTCTAGTTCCGGATTTAAACTGCACAGCAGTCCCTCTCTAGAGGATCTCATTTTATCCTATGCTCATCCAGCCTCATGTTCCCACAGACTCCCTGAACATCTCTCCTGCTTTTTCCCAACATCCTGCCATCACTCCAGAGATGAAGACCTGCATGTATGTGGTCAGCATATGTGAAGAAGCTTTGATGATCTCCTTAGTTCTCATTCTGAAGGCACTTCCCAGAGAAGCTCCTGGAGATGCTGCTGGTCCAGCTGTTCATGAAGGCTGCGGAGATGTTGAAGGTGGGAGGTAGTCCCTCAGATGCAAATAGGAGATCCACCATGGAGCTCTGCTGTGCGCATACGCACAGGGAGTCAATGTGTTCATATGTTGCTGAGTGCAGATATTAAATGCAAATTTGTCTGAATCCTCTTGCCTTCAGGTGAGGCACATGGTTATCTGGCAAGTGCTTGACTGCTTTCTCCTTACCTTGTGTGAACAACTCTCACAATCACAGAGGAGCGACGAAATCTTGCATTTTTTGGAAAAGTGCTTGGGAGCAGTAGATGTGAATCACTGCCAAGCACAAAGACATTTAAAATTACTCTAGATACCTGCTAGATTAGTAAGATGAATCACAGTCGTCGTGACCTCTACATGTGTCTGGCAAGTTGTTCTCTTGTTACCTAGTGAACAATCTGTTTTTCATGAACCCAAAATAACAATGTTTAGGAACAATTTTTTTTTTCTTTTCAAGATCTGTGTGAGTCACTAGCACTGAGGTAAAAGGAGGAATCCTCTATATAGACATGCACATGGCTCTGGAGCAGGGACTTCTGAATAGGGAACAGTCCAGCCTCTGGGTCGGGACCAGTGTCCCAGAAACATCCTCTCCTTTACTGGGGTAACCAACTTGGCACAAAGTAAGCAATGTGTACCTGAAGTCCCTGCTGTCAGTCCTGCATTGTGTGTACCTCTTCATCCACAGACTATCTCCTGTGCTTCCTCCTGTCATCTCGTTTGCCTGCCTAAGAAGTGTCTGGCTTGGATCCCATGGTAAACTCACTGGCTGCTGCCAGCCTGCTGCCAAAGCTTTCCTCTCAAATCTGAAACAAGAGCAGGTTGTAGGCTTGACATTTTTCAGCAACTAAGCCAAAGTATATAGAAAATTATATTTTTACCTTTTTCTCTGTGCCCTTTTCTTTCCTCATGTCTATTTGCTTCTGTCTTCATTTGCCTTACCAAAAAAAAAATATCAAAATCAAACGTCATCAATTCAATAACTGCCCTTTCAATATGCACTTGTCCAAAATGGTTCCAAGCAACAGGGCTACAGGGTCAAAGACTTGCCCTTAGAGACACTTTAAACTAAAAAGGAGCAAGTGGCAGTGGTATTTTTAATGTTGAAAGCTGCGTTTTTCTCCCTTCCTTTCATAGGCATTTACTGACAGTTCAGATCTTCCACGGATGTTTGTTTGCAGTGGATGTATGCCAGCTGTAACTTAGATACAGTTAAATATTTCATGTAAAACCAGGATTGCTTCCCTTCCGTGACCACCCCACAACAGCCATGGGCAGGGTGACTTACAGATGAGATTCAACTCTCCAGCTGCCGGTGCAAGTGCCTGCAGGAGTCCCTTGGGCAGCACGGAGGCAGGAGCTCACATTTCTGGGAAGGCTTCCATCTTTTTTTTTTTTTAACTTGTTCACTGCAAGAACCAAAAATAATCTGAACCAACTGGAAAGCTGAATTTCTCTGTTTAAAGAAGCATTTGATAGCAGCAAATGTACAAGGAAAAGGGGACAAAGTTTCAGTGCTGAAACTGGACAAACAGAGGAAAGCAACCACGTGAGGTCCAGAACTACATCCCATACTTGTGTATCTGCATCTGAATGGCTGGCTGGATCTTTGGTGGTACTTTGGCCTCCAGCCACTGTCCCTGAATGGCCCAGCCCACCAGCCCAGAGCTGAAACAATATGCTTGGGGACCACAGCCCCTGCCCAGTCCCATTGTACTGGTGTACTCCACACATGCAGGCAGTGCACAGCAGCCTGGGCTGCATGGCAGCAGAGTCCTGTGGGGAAACCCCAAAGCCCCTCCAGATCTCTTGTGCATCCTCACACTGCACTGCAGAGAGGACCTGGCTTATCACCCCAAGACCTCCTTCTGCAGCCCCAAAGAGGGAGGGGACCAGATTCTGACCTGCCACCCTTCCCAGCTGTTGGGGATGAGCTGTGCCTCTGTTCCTTGTGTGAGGACAGAGCATGCTTTCATCATGACAACTCTGGAAAGCACAGTGCAGGCTTGCCAGGGATGTGGCACCAAAGAAGCCTGGCAGCATCACCAGCCAGGTCCCCCTTGCATGCCAGGCCTGGGGAGACCTGTGCCAGCAGAGCTCACACCATGATGGGCAGCCACAGAGAGGACCAGAAATGCTTCTTATTAATACAGAAGTTTATGCTGCCTATAAAATACATTCACAGTTTACATATTTAGTAACCCAATTAATACTCCGAGACAGACATTTTAGTGTAACTAATTCTAGTCTGTATGCTCCCTTTATAGTGATATAAATGGCTTTATGTTGTGCTATTGATCTGTGTGGCCACAAGACTCCGCAGCACACCCATCCATCCATCCCAGCTTCTCTGGGAAGGTCCTTCAGCTTTGAATCCCCCTGCAAGTCATTTGACCCTGGGGTCCATGCTGGGGAAAGGGCAACCCCAGTAAAAAAGAGCAGCATTCCACCCTGTGGGGGGTGTGGGCTGTGGGTTTGGCAGCTGAAATGGGATGAGTGGCAGCAGTCCCACATCCCCTCCTCTGCAGAGCCGACTCCAGCCCACAGGTCTGCAGCCTCTCGCCTAATGCCATGCAGTGATGGGGACATCATTTTGTCTAGAAACAATCACCCAGGCAGGCCCTTCCCACATGTCTGCTGTGATGGGGATCATGGCGCTTGCTTCCAGCTCCATGGCAGGGTTGCCACGGAAACAGATATTGTTGATTTTTTCTGATCTCCAAACCCAGCCTGTAGCATCAGTGATGTCATCCACAGTGCCCAGGGGGAGACTCCCCCAACAGCAGCCAATGGAGGGCAGTTACTCCCCCCTGCTTACCCCACAACCCCATGTCTGTCCACAGCAGAGCCCACTCTACTCCTGAGTCTGAGCACAACCATGCTGCTCACGCGTGCTTACAGGATTCCAACACATGATATCTTGGTGGGATGTCATATCACTCCTCCACTCCTCATCCTCAGAAACACCACCTTGGCAAACATCACATCCAGCAGCCTGCAAAGAGGTCCGTTTCCCCTTGCTCCGCTCCATATCCTCAGTGCAATATGAGGTGCTCGGGCAGAAGGGTCAGCAGAGGAGACCGAATGCCCATGAGCACCTTTCTGGAAGAGGTGCTGGTAGCAGGGTCTGGAGGCAGAAGAGACACCAGAGATCACTGGAGGAATGGCAAGGGAAGGGCAGATGTGCTGGTGTTTCATGGAAGGAGGGGAGGGTGGATGTGGTGCTGGCTATGGGCAGGGAGGCATCAGGAACCGGCGCTGGGGACAGCTGTGTGTGGGAGGGGGACATGCACTGCAGTGAGGTGTCCTTAAGCAGAGCGGTTACTCTTTGCCTCCTTACTTTCCTGCATCCAAAGGCTGCATTTTCATTATTCATTCCCCTTCAGGGGAACTATCTCATAATAATAAAAATGTCAGAAGGAATATACAAATACATACATACACTAAATGAAGAGTTGCCACAATGCGCAGAGAGATGTGGTGATTTATGGGCTCCTGGGCTGCCACCTTGGTTCCCCCCGTGATGTGGCAGCAGTCCCCTGCCACAGACATGGAGGTTGCATGCAGGGAGGTCAGGGGAGTTGCCTGCAGTGGCCCTCAGCCTTGAGGCAGGCTCTTGGGTAAGTGGTACCTGCGTACTGCAGCTCCCTGCATCCGTTATCTGAAGCTCCTGCTTGGCTGGAGGCTCTGCTGAAACCCAATGCCTTTGGTGCCCCTTTCTCCATCACTCTTTGTTCCTGGCACAAGCCTGGGTTGAGTATCCCAAATTGCCCAGACTGCAGCAAAGCTTTGCTCTGCAAACCCAGTGGTGATGCATGGAAGTGGCCCCATCAGCGATAGCAGCTCAGGGGGAGCACAGCTTTGGGACCCGCAAAAGTTTGCTTCAGCATTGGCCTACCAGGAGCCCTCTTGCTCTGCGTGAGTGTGTGTCCCAAGTCACCATGTCCTGCCATGGAGAAAGACAGCAGGTAAAGGCCATTGCGTGCCCCCTGCCCTCAGCTTTGCTCCCAGCTGCAAAGGATTGGCTTTTCCCATTTTGCAAGGCTCAGCATGCAGCTGTGACTCTGAAAAAAGCTGGTTGACAGTCAGTCCTACAAGCTGGGTGCAGGCAGATAAATAGAAACAAAGAAGGGCTATGCTCACTGGCTACCCCATTTTGCAGAAGAAAATCATGCCCAGCAGCCCCAGGGATGGTGGCATGAAGAAGGCACCAAGCACACACATGCTGTTGTGGTTTAACTCTAGCCAGCAACTAAACACCACACAACCACTCATTCACTCCCCACCCCAGTGGGATGGGGCAGAGAATAGGAAGAGTAAAAGTGAGAACACTCGTGGGTTGAGATAAGAACAGTTTAATAATTGAAATAAAATAAAATAAAATAAAATAAAATAAAATAAAATAAAATAAAATAAAATAAAATAAAATAAAATAAAATAAAATAAAATAAAATAAAATAAAAGTACTAGTAATAATAATAATATACAAAGCAAGTGATGCACAACACAGTTGGTCACCACCCGTCGACCAAAGCCCAGCCTATCCCCAAACAGCAATCACTGCCCTCCAGCCAACCCCCCTCGGCTTATATAGTGAGTATAACATCATATGGTGTGGAATATCTCTTTGGCCAGTTGGGGTCACCTGTCCTGGCTGTGCCCCCCCTCCCAGCTTCTTGTGCACCTGTCAGAGCATGGGAAGCTGAAAAGTCCTTGGCTAGTGTAAGCACTGCTTAGCAACAACTAAAACATCTCTGTGTTATCAACATTATTCTCATACTAAATTGAAAACACAGCACTATACCAACTACTAAGAGGAAAATTAACTCTATCCCAGCCAAAAACAGGACACCTGCACATGGATCTGTGTTGGGACTGCTGAGCACTTGCTACCCTCTGGGTTGGCTGCTTGGGGGCCTGGCAAGTAACACAGCAGCTCTAAGGACCACACAATTGGAAATGCAGCAGGGAAGAGCTTGCATTAGTCCCTTACCCAGGCATCACTGTGTGTATCTGCATGGATGCACAGGGTCCCTGGCTATACACAAAGCCCATGTGGCGTGCACATGTCTCTTCTGTGTACATGGGTGTGTGTGGGTACACACAGGTTATGCTGTATGTACACGTTGGTGTCATAATACGGCCAGGCACACGCGTGTGTGCATGCGCACGAGCCAAAGCAGGAACGTGGCAGCTCCTCAGAGGGATTTGCTGAGGATCTCCCTGTTGCAGGCTGCCTCTTTCCTGGTGAATAATATTGTCTTCACCCAGAGCTGGGAACACGTAGGGTTAATGCTGAGTGCACATGTTTATGATAAAACAGTTGATTTATCAGAACTGTCACCCACTAATCGCTGGGGGAATTGGAGCACTCACACTTCCCACAGAGCTGCAGCACTAATGCCGTGCTCTTAATGTAGATTTGCAATGCAGCACTACGCCAAGGAAACCCTGGGATGTACAGGGACAGGCATGAACTGCAGAAAGAGTACACACCTGAACATCTGGCCAGCTGCAGCAATCCACTGACCCCAGGGAAGAAGGCAGTTCCCATGGGCAAGTGAAGAGAAAAGCAAGGAACTCTCACAAGCAGAGGTCATATGTTTCCTAAGGCAGGGCAATAGCTATTGCAAAGTTGTTGTGGTAAGGGTCTTGAGAGCTCAAAGTTTGGGTTTCCAACCTTGGCTTTGTCTGCAAATCTGGTCCTCCCCGTCAGTCAGAGATCACCCTTTCTCTGCTTCAGTGGTGATGGAGACACCTGGGCACTTGGGAAGACATCACCCCTCTTCCCAAGGAGGCACTGTCTGCACCCCCGTAAAAAGCAGCAAGCTCCCTCCAATGTGGCTGGCACTTCCATGCAGACTGAACCAACAAGGGACATCACCACCCATGCATCCAGCTCTTCCTGATCCGTGGTGGCTGTAGGAGGTCTCCTCACTCCTTGTGCCATAAGGCACCTTGCTGGATTCAGCCCCACAAATGCTCCCCTGTTCACGGTGGCAGCCCTGGATGGTATCACGGAGTAAGGGACCCCTGTTCAGAGCAAGACCTATATAAACAATGGCATACATGTTCTTGCAGTCTCCCAGACCCTGGTGGGACTCACCATGACCAGAAAGGGCCCACCACCCACCATGCAGTGGGGTACAGCTGCTTATTCAATGGACTTCCATACCCAATAGCCCTGGGGAAGAAGGAAACCTTATGTGGCATTTGTGATGGGATTTAGCCTTCATGCGATGCTGTGGGCAGAGGTGGATCCCATGGGTATCTCAGAACAGCATCTGTTTTTCCTTACAAGCTATCAGCTCTGATTACCAGCAGATACTTACAAAAATCAGCTTTTGCCAGTGTAGGAGTGGAGGGAAGCTGCCAGACTTCTACCTAATGCAGACTGGTTGTACTTGAGTGCATATTGTGTCAAAATCAGAGGAAAAAAGTCTTTGCCAAGCAAACCCTCAAGTACATGTCAGGTCGTTCCTGCTAAACCAATATTGGCAATGCCTGCTGCTCTCCACCTGGGACAGCAAGAGAGAAAATCAGCAGAGGGTCTGATTTTCCTCTAATATTGGTTTGGATGTCATCTGTTCCTCAAAACAAATATTTCATACTTCGAGGTTTCTGGGATATCTTCAGTTATATCATGACAAAAACTGCTGCGAGAAAGGGCATTTGGTATTTCCTTTGCCAGGTTAACACTTTTTTTTTTGAGTAATATTTCACTGCATTTTCAGGCCCTTCAAAAGCATAAGGCTTTGTTTTATCACTGTCTTCAACTTCAGTTTCCACATCTCTTTGCTGAAGAGTGCTCTCATACCAGATTGACCATGCATCTACTTGATGCCTACTTTCCAGGCAAAACGTATGGGCTGGCACTTTCTGCTGAGAGTGCATTTGCTTGGTCTGAGCAGTCTTTGCCAGATTTTGACAGCTGATTTCAGTAGACGCTATGAAGAAGTTTTCTGGTAGCTACATCGGTCTCCCATTTCCAGCTCAGTATTTGTGTAGAGACTTAGCCAAAGATTGACTCTTGATCAAACATGTTTTCCTACACAGCTGCTAGTGCAATTCTGCGGTCTCTGTTGGTGTTGTCTCCCTGCATTTTGGGGTGAGCAAATGTCCGCTGATCTGCTCAGTCTGCAGGTAGCAAAGTGCATAGATTCATGCAAGAAGCAGTGCTTGCATGGAGACTTCAAACCACACCTTCCAGGTGCCACTGGAAGGGCTCCAGGCCAAAGTCTGTTCCCAGCTGATTTTTTTCTCTTGGCGTGTCTCTACTTTCAGCAATGTAAACAGCATAATGACCTCTGAAAATGACAGAGGTGATATAATCTGGAATTTGATGGACTGTTTATAATCATTCAGTCTTTGAGTGACAGTGCAGAGTCACATGGTCATGGGGATATACTTTGTGAGATCTTGTCTACACTACAAGAGGATTAATGGCAGGGGGAGATTTTCTTTGTCTTAGTGATTTTTGGACAACTTCAGTCAATTGCAGTAAGCCTGGATAATTGCTGTGTGTGGCTCTTCTCCACACCCTATTACCAGCAGTAATTTTAGCAATTTCTACAAACAAACAAGGTGAAGATGACTGGTTCTGTTTCTTCTGATGCAGCTGCTGGAGCATCAGCAGGTGTTTGGGGGCATCATATCTCCAAGTGGGAGATGGGCTGCATTTACAGTGGGTGTGCATCAATACCCTTTCTGCATGCTGAAGGTAGCTGCTTCTCCCTCCTGACTGGTGCGGACACTGCAGAAAACTCTTTGCAGCAGACTCAAGCCCACCAAAATGCATGCGTATCTTTGCTGCTAGTGACTACAGGGCTTGTAATAAACTGTCCTCCCAAAGTGGCTTTTTGTGCTGGCTTTTTGTTCAAACCTTCCTGTTCACAGGCTTTTAGGTACAGAAAGGCAAGTATAAATGATTAACAGAAGTTTTAATAAATCCTGATGGGGTCTTTCAGACTGATAGATCACCAGAGGTCATTTATTACTATGTCTTGTAACTCATATAACATGCTTTATTACCATGCTTACAGTTATGTATAAAATGTCTGCAACACACTTCACCATAGACTAAATCTCCAGGGACTCACTGGGAGGTGAAACCAAGAGTTTTACTCATAATTTTTGGAAATATAAGGTCTTCTGCTATCTGCCTGTCTGTTGGTCTCGGCATTGACCCTCAGTGTGCCATTCCCATGCTCCTACTCTTCGCAGCCCTGTGGGCGATGTTGTGCCCTCACCGTGGGGCTGCCATCACTCCCCTTTTTCAGTGGTGCAAGTGGAGCAATGGGAAGCGCAGCCCCACACTCACTGAGCAGGAAAGTGGCTTTTTTTGCAGAGGACACTCTGATCCATGTTGGCTGTGCTGTGATCAAACCCCTGCTACCCCCAGCCAAAGGCAGGGAGCACCTTCTTGGGGGTTTTGGGTCAGCTCCGGGTGCTGAGCATCCTGCTGTATTTTACAGTGAGGTGAGAAGTAGCTTTTCCTTTTTAGTGTGACTAATGTCAGCATTTGGCAAAAATAGCAGCAGCGCCATTCTGGCTCCCCAGCCCGACGTCTGGAGGCTGCTACACACATTGTGCTCAGACCATATCTTGCAGAGAAAAGGAATTGTATGGCAGGAGTAAGACATGAATCTAACTTCTATTTTTTACACTGTGACTCCAGCAAGAGACTGCAGCTAAAAAGCGACCAAGGCAATTAATTACCAATGTCTGTCGCCTGGTGCAGGACCAGAACGAGAGAGAAAACAATGTAGAGAGAGTTGCATTCCCCACAGATAGGGAAAAATGGACTGATGTATACTTCTGCTGACAAGCTCCAGCATCAGAGAGTCTTTGTTCACATGGGCTTAAGAGACAACTAGGCTTAGCTAGACAGTAAAAGGGAAAAGGAAGGAAGCCTTATAAAGGCTCTGCAGGCTGCTTGCCTCCCAGGCTCTCTGGGTGACTGATGCTTGTGCTTCCCAGGGAGTGGGGACTCCAGTGCTGGGAACATCTGTGCAATGCTGGGGCTCTGCAATGCCACCCGTTCCGGGTCACAACAATCACAGTCCTCGCTGAGCAAGGTTCAGATGATTGCAGTCTCTAGTCAGCACTGCTGGCTGGAGGGATTTGGAGAAAAAAGACCACCAAAACCTTAAGACATGGAGCCAGAGCCTCCAGGTATTACAGAGGAGATTTTTCATTTTTCAAATTTGTTTCATAAACTTTGCAGGCTCTTTTGTTAAAGCACTGAGCAAGGCTGCAATAGTTAATATAGATTTTGTATATTTTTCTGGCTATAAACGTGGTTTCTGGTAAGGTGGCAATATAAGCCATCCATTTCTTTCAGGAGCAGCACACACTTCTCACATGAAGGCTGGTTTACTTCTAGGGTGCCTATGAACTTAGCAGAAGTTAAAGCAGGCGATGTGTTTGAGAAAAAAAAAAAAAAACAGCAAAGAAGTAAAAATAGTTTAAAACTCCCAGAATCATATTTGTCTTACTGCAGTAAACGAAGCACCTTTGAGTGACTGAAGCCAAAGCCCCAGGCACCGCCTTCAAAGGCAGCTTGTCCATATGGTAAATTGAACCAGAGTTTTTCCCCTTCACAAGCTAGTGCCTGGATGGCTACTGGGCTGGCCTGATCCTTGCAGGGGAAGGGAGGAAAGAAAGGAGAAGGAGAGATTAAAGTGTGTGTCGCTGCCCATACTAAGTATGAGACACCTGACGGCTGTTTCTCGATTCCTCAGTGGTTTTCCAGCCACCCACCCTCAACAGGCTGGTGTAAGCCTGTGAACCCAGATGCTCACAGCATTTGCTGATGACACGTCGAAGGACATATTTTCCCCAAGTTTATTCGCTGCATCAACTTTAGAATGGAAAGTCTTGTTGAGTTTTTAAATAATAACAATTTTGTATGCATTTGACTATTTCTCCCCTGTATGAGCCAATATAAACTTTATCTCATTTATCAATTAGCATTTATAAAGTCCTTATCACCATGGAATCAAAACACTGTAAATGGATTAAAAAATAAGCAGGCTGCCTGGGGGAGTCAGTAACTTCATCTACTCTGAATTTTGTGAAACGGTGTGATCTCATCAGGGTGACAGGGACATGCACAATTTTTAGACACTTCACAAAATTTGAGAAAGGAGTCATTGAAAATAATTAGAGTAATTATTCCAGAATTAAGTGGCTTTTTATTCTGGACTTGAATGCTCATGTGGGGAGCTATTCTGGAAGAGCTATTCTGGAACAGCTATTCTGGAAGACTTCATTCCCCAGTAGCTCTGCTTACTAGCTTACACTAAATAACTTTACCAGCCTCACCTATGTATCGGTTCACCATCGTGGAGCAATTCATATCAATGCAAAGTACCTGTAAAGCAGTGCCAACACAGGACGCTGATGTTTCCAGCCACTTTGAAGTGGAGTAACTGACTGCAGGAAAAGGAAGATAATGGTCCTGCTGTCATCAGGAGGAGCAGGAGATGTCCCCAGAGGCTTAGTAATTTCGCATTAAGGTGAGCCATTTGCTCCAAAGCTCACCAACCATGAGCTGCATCACCATTTCAACAGTGGGAAACAGAAATGGGCATCAGGAAGCCTTGCTGCCAGGATTAGCAGACAAAACTGGTAAGGTCTGTCTTAACCCTAGGTGTGAGTATGCCAAGACCATTTTAGGGTTGCAGCTCAAGGAGCAATGTTTGGAAACCAGGATGCTGTTTTCCTATCTTCTCCCCTGTCACCTCTCCTGCTAGGGAGCTCCTGGCATGTCCCACTTGAGCAGGAAAAGTGGGACTGCCACACTGTGGTCACATGTGAAAGTCACTCCTTGGTCCTTGGCAAGGTGTGCACAGGCAGGAATACGTTGCAGAGCTCCCGGAGCTGGGGGAGATACCATGGGCTGAGCAACAAGCAGTCAACCTCACTAATGGAAGTGTGGGTTTTTGGGAGCAGTCCAGATGCTAATCACCTGCAGCATCTGGGCTGTGGTCACCAGTACTGTCAGGCATCAGATTAATGACCTAGCAGGCAGGGTAAACAACGCATGGACAGGACTGTGCTGGAACTTGTCTCCTCCTTCATGCAAGAGTAGTAATTCTGATTTTTTTCCTATTACTCAGGGCCAAGCAGAGACTGAGAATTGTACAGCTGAACTCTGCCCTGGACAAGTGACCCTCCACATATGGGACACTCCTTTTCTGTGCTAATGAAGTGCCACACAATGTAACCTCAAACTGTCAACAGAAGAAAAAGCATAATGAGGATATATAGAGGACATATTATTGTTATAGGGATGTGTTAAAATAAGAATATTCATGAGAAATTATTTGTTTATCCAAGTAGCCATAAGCATTCATCAGTGAAATAACGGACTCGTAGTAGCCATAAGTCAATATTTGTCCAATATTAGCAGAATGGAAGCGGTCATTTTGGGCATCAAAATAGTCATCATGCTTTGATTTCAGATAAATCTGTGTGATTCCCTGCTGTGGTGTAAAAAAACCCAGCCTTTGTAAATACTGAATGTCACATCAAGGACAGAGGGCCCAGGAGCTAAGAGGCTATTCTCATTGTGTTTACACACTGAGCATTTTCATGCTAAATTGGCTTTGGGATGCAGGTGCCAGATGAATATCACCATGGCCACGTGATGCTAATTTCTTACGCAGAATAGAAACATGCTGCTGGTTTAAATTTGCTTTAAAGATGTGGATGGGTTAACTGCATGTTGGGCCAAGCACCGTGTCCACACCAGTGCGCTCTTTAATCTCCAGGTTAAAGCTTTTCCACTAGGATGTTCTTGCCCACTGGGTACACCATGCTTGAGGTCTCCATCCTCTCCTAGTCATAGTCTGGGGATCCTGTGCTTGGGCTTTCTCTATGGATGCTCACAGGGTGTCGGGTTTTTTCCTTCTTTACAGTGGGCTTGCATCATATCTCTGAGCACAATTACTTTGTCTTGGATGCTTACCCTGGGATTAACATTTTCTGCCTTGCATCACGCCATCACAAGACTCCATTATTCATCATCCAAAGCAACAGCCAGACACTGGCAGCAAAGCCAGGCTTCTTCGGAGCAGTTTTTCTTGCCTGAAAAGCATCAGCAGCTATGAGCAAATCCACACAGCTGAGGAGATGGGCACACATCACCACCAAGAGAGCTATTTTGCAGTGGCAAAGTGGCAGGGGCAGGGAGAGGATCTCAGCAGTGATGAGCTGGTCTTAAGCAAACAGCTGTAAAGGGGTTGTATCACAGCTGCTGTGCATCAGAGCCAGGTGGCAAGAGCACAGAAGGGCACCAGGAAATAGCTGAGAGTGCTGCAAAATCCAGTACTCCTGTCAGGAAGCCTCTCCAGCTGCCAGCACTGCTGCCTCTGCCCCACATCCACACCACATCCCTCCAGCACCCACCCCCCCTTCTCCCAGGCCGTTGACCATTCGCCTGCATCCCATAGTCTCTCCATCCTCAGCTGATGGGATCACAGGGATCCCAGGACTTTGCACAGCAGTGCAACATTTCAATCCAGGTCCCTCCCTCCTTCTCCTGCAGCCTCAAACTTGCAGTTCACATTTTCTGGGTTTGCACTTCATGTCCAAGCAGGACTTTCCTCTCAGGAAACCTTTGCATTAAAAAGCATCACCAGAGAAGGGGCTGCAGGTCAGTCTTCTGAGGAGGAAATGCACAGAATAACTTTATTGCATCTCCCTCTTAATGCACGATGACAATTTGTATCTAGGTGAAGGATGAAACAAAACAGTGTTAGAGCTTTGCTAATACTTTTTTTTTTTTTTTTTGTGAGTGCATGATCTTTGCTTAAACCTCAGGTCACTCAGCTCCAACTTGATAAACCTTGCAATCCATCTGCTTCTCCTGCCCAGAGATGAGATGGTAAGGCAAGAAAACAGGGTCCTGCTGCAAAGCAGCTCACCCACAGTGGGAAAAAGCCCTCTCCGCCTCGCCCTGCTGTGCTGCTGTGGCAGTAATACTTGGGTGCACAGCATTGCTCCAAGGGTGATCAATGGGTGTAAATGTTTTCAGAAGCCAAAGCAGCAGTGCAGTTATGGGGGGTTGCCTGGTGGGGAGCACAGATGGAGCCATGGGCTGCATCAAGCTATGCTGCCATAACACCAGCCAGCACAAGGCAGAGACAGGAAGACACAGCATGAAGCACATGCAGAGTGACAAAGAGTAACATCTAGTCGGAGAAGGGCAGGAGACGGGGTGCATTCCCCTGCCTCCTGCTGGGGAGGGTCTGCACACAGAGCCTCTGATACCTGCTGGGGATCAAGGAGGCAATTTTGAAGTGAATCATCATAATTTACCAGTTGGCACAAGTGGGCTGCTGTGCCAAGCTACAAAGCAGCAAAGAAAGGGGTTGCCTGTGTACAAAATCTAGGGCAGCCCCTGCCTGGTGCTCAGCTGGGCACCTGCTGCACAACGCAAAAGGCAACATCAGCACATCCTTCCCCTTAGCCCAGACAAAAAGCAGCAGATCCATACATTTGTGAAGTTTTACCACAATAACTGGCCTAAGAGACAGCATCGCTGCAGTGATGGCATAGCAATCTGTATCTGGCAACAGATGCTGGGAAAAGAAAAAACCCCAGCAACATACTGCTGCTTTCTGCACTTCCACTGTGACCCCATAACCACAGCTTACGTTGACACAAATCCTTTGCAAAATGTGACCCAGCAATAGCCACCTGGCTGAGGCAGCTCTGTCCGGCAAAGCACAGCTCTGGCAGATTGATGGAGAAACTATTAGAGGCACAAAGACCTGCTCAGTCACACCAGGAGCTATAGGTAATACTTTTTCTTCCCCTCTCACATCCCTGATGGTTTTCACGCTGCTTCTGAGCTCTCGCTATGGAGCCCATGTTCCAGCCAGCTCTCATATTCTTCCTCTGTCCTGTCAACAGAAAGCAAGTGCTGTCAGCTGAGGTGTGTGCATGGCTGGCATGTGGAAGGAGCCTCCCTGATCCAGGCTGGGTATGCTGGTTCTTGCTCTCCAGACTGGCTGCACGCCACAACTCCCAGTGCCGTGAGCTAGCCTCTCTTTCCTCAGCAGTCTTCTCTCTCTCTCTCAGACTGGGCTGGAGGCTTCAATTCTCTCTTATCTGCCACAATTATCCTGGCAGACCTGATTCATCTCCACTGCCTACAGTTCTGGTTCCTTGGCGAGCAGCGTCAGGGATACCTGGTGACAAACAGCCCCCTTAAGGCAAAGTATGATTTTGAACAACAAAAAAAAAGTAACACTTGGGAAAAAAAAATAAATTAAAATAACAACCACCCTTCCACCGCCCAAAACCTAAACCACACCACTCTGTATATGTGCTGCTCTCCTTCCTAATCCACTGCTGGAGCTGGTGTTTTTGAGGCTCCATGTCTACATGGGGATGGTCCCTCTGGCAGCAAAGGTGGGCTGTGTTGGTCGCAGGGCCAGGGGAAGGAGCCTGCTTTGCAAGCAGGGGAGACGCACCCAACACCAATAAACATCCTCACCAGCCCCAGGAGAAACACCAAGAGGATGGCACAAGCTGATATCAAAATGAAAGCCTGCACCTTGAAGTATGAAGCCACAAACCATCTCCCTTCTCACAATGCCTCCCTGGCAATGACCAGGGGCAATCTCATGCATCCAGCATCAATGGGCTTAGAGGCTGACTCCATGCATTTCCTACTCTGATGGAAAGCAAGGCTGCCTTCTGCTGAGTTGATCAGGCTGCTACTTTGGTATGTCTGGAGAAAAGTGCGTATGAATCCACCAGGCTTTTCCTCTGCAGCAAGCCTGAGGGCCAAAAGCACGCTGAAGTCAATGGAAACTGCATTTACTTCGCAAACCCTAGATTGGGCCCTAGGGCTTAAACCATTTCATGCTTGAGAAGCTCCATCCTTTGCAGGGTCAGTAGTTTCCTTGCTAGAGTTTCATTCTGTGGTTCCTCTGAGTCTCTGTGCTACGTCCTGCTTCTCCACCCCAGATTTAGTGTTAGGGAAGCTCTCTGGACCCAGCTGAAGGATAATAATTGAATAATATGCAACATTACTCTCTTAGGTTTCATCCATTTTCACACTTACAGGATCTGTAAAATCTAAAATGAGGTATCATCTTCAGACTGTCATCCTGCCCAGCAACAACAAATTTAAACAAAAAGGTAAAATATTTCAAATCAAAACCTGTGAATTACTTCAAACAATCTTATTCAGAATTTTATTCATATTTAAGGGTACAGCTCCCAAACTAAATTAATAAGACATAAGCTTGCAATATTTTTAATAGGTTGATATGGCAGTATTTTTCATTTCAATTAGGAAGAACAGTGCAATTAAATTCCTCAGCCTCAGCTGGAAAGGAAACACATTATTTCCTCAGGGTGAAGATCTTACCAGTATTCATGAGCATTCACATCTTTAGGATCTTCTGCCAGGTTAGCCCTTAAGCAAACTGGTTGCCAGTGGAAGTTGCTGGCACCAGGGAATGGATTTATTAATGTATTCTCCAAATAATCCACTCTGTCCCAGAAGGGAGAGGGGAATCAGACCTGTCTCAGCAACGTTATTCTTCCCTTCCCAGCTTGCTGAGTTTCCTCCTTACACGTCTGGTCTAGGCCAGAGGAAGGTGGAGGAGCACTCTGAGAGGGCACACTAGTGTACCTCCTCTCTGCATTAAGTACCAGATTCCTCTCCAAAAGTGTGAGTGAGCATGCCTGCTCTGGGACCAGGACAATTTTTGGCATCCAAGTATCACAGGCCGACTAGTGGTGCAATACTTTCAAGGGCAAAATTCAAGGTCAAGAAAATGTTGATTTCTTTTCTTTTAAGAACTGTTTTCTTCAGCCCTTACCTGAGGACCTATCCTGAACCTCCCTTTGGTTCTCACGTCCTTCTCCCACCCTGTGGCGCATGCAGCTGAATCCCAGCTCTGCACCTGATCTGCATTTGGAAAGCAGCAAGGGCATTGACTGCCCTGCCCCCATTTTCTCCCCAGCTTTCTCCCCTGTAAAGCAGGACAGCCATCGGCATAAATGAAGACGAGGTCAGAGCTTCTTTCCCAAACAAGGGGAGCAGCAGCGGGGAGCGCAGCAAGGGAAGCAGACATCTAGTTACAGCCAGAGCTGCAGATAAAGCCCTCCAACCCATTTATTGTTTTTCTCTAAAATGTCATAGTCTATCTTTACTTGTAGTGCAAACTCATCTTGTAGGACACTTTCAAGCTGGATCCTTTGAACTTTGCTAATCTCAAGCAGCATTTGTTTGAGAGAATTCAGACTTCTCTTGGGTCTTAGCTCAGGCAGTTTGTAATGGTTTTGGCCATAAATGGTGTAGCAAGAAGCTTACGGAACTTGCAGGTTGTGGAGAAAAATCAGTTATCGAAGAATCCCTTCTCTAGTTCAAGAAGTTTAGTGCCTGGCAGTTGGAGTTCACAAATTTAACATGAAATAAAGCAAAGCTTTAGGCTTAAGAAGCTGGGCTAAGCTAGTCTCAAGGCTTATGTTATGAAAGTTGGCAGAGGAGAAGCGGCATGTGTAAGTCCTGCCCAAAGGTGCTGGAAGAGCAGGAGGAAAAAATCATGAAGTTTCATATAATGTAGCAACCAGAGAATTCCTTATTAAAAATAAAACAAGCACAAAAATCCAACCTCCACATAGCCGTGGGCTCTTCAGCTGATGGCTCCTGTCATCCCATCCACTTTTGCTTGGCTAGGGAAGTTACCTGGACCCAGGTGCTGCAAGGGAGCCCAGCATCACAGAGCATGGGAAGCTCAGCCAGGGTATCCAGTGAAATGTCCATTCCTGCAGAGGAGCCAGCAGGCTGGGAACCGAGGCAAGGCAGAGCAGACATCTGCCTCACATCATCACAAAGAGAGCATAGTGCCAGTTATCCTGAGGACAGATGATTCAGGAGCTGGGGGACAAGTTTCACCCAAATCAAGACAAGCCACAGCAAGCAGCACTTGAAAAGACAGTGGGGAAAAAGCAGGGAGATGTGGAAGGGCAAGGTGAAGTCATAAGGCCTCAGTATCATCACCTGGAGGATAGGACAGAAGGTGATAATAGTTATATGGAAAAGGCAAATATTTGGGCTAAACCTTCCTCTTTGAACAGGATGCAGAGAAGAGAGTCAGAGTTTATGCACAAACTCTGTAAATCTAAATAATAAGACATGATAACCAGAATATCAAGGGGAAGGCAATGCAGGCAGTGAGTTGAAATTTCCACCTACCAACAGTCTGTAAGCTGACCATCACTGCTGAGGAACATTACTGTTTTGGGGTTGTGATAGCAAGCTATCATAGTTTAGTCCCAGTTAGCAACTAAGCACCACTAGGCTGGTGGGATGGGGGAGAGAATCAGAAGAGTAAAAGTGAGGAAACCCATGTTTTGAGATAAAGACAGTTTAATAGGTAAAGCAAAAGCCATACACACAAGCAAAGCAAAATAAGGAATTCATTCCCTATTTCCCATTAGCAGGCAGGTGTTCAGCCATCACCAGGAAAGTAGGGCTTCATCATGTGTAATGGTTATTTGGGAAGACAAACACCATCACTCTGAATGTGTCCCACTTCCCTCTTCTTCCCCAGCTTTATACACTGGGCATGACATCATATAGTGTGGAATATCCCTTTGGCCAGTTGGGGTCAGCTGTCCTGGCTGTGTCCCCTCCCAGCTTGATGTGCACCTGGCAAAGCATGGGAAGCTGAAAAGTCCTTGACTAGTGTAAGCACTGCTTAGCAACAACTAAAACATCAGAGTGTTAACAACATTATTCTCAGCACAAATCCAAAACAGAGCCTCATACTAGCTACTATGAAGAAAATTAACTCTATCCCAGCCAAAAACAGCACACAAGCCCTTTGAAAATATCAGTTCAGTGCACAGTCAATAAAAACCTCAAACAATTGAAATGCTAGGACTTACCAGGTGAGGAATTGAGAAGAAAACAGAGCAGCATTACACCACTGTGTAAGGTGTGCATCTGCAGCACTGGTGCCCTCAGCCCCATGATGGGGGACTTGCGGAGTCCCCCACAAACTAGGGACAACTGTCCAACCAGGCTATCACCCTAGGAGAGGGGAAAGGGGATGTGGTGAGTAGGGAGGAGGGGCTAGCCACACATGTCATACCTGGAGACATTTCACATTACTTTAGTTCTGCAGCATCTGATGCACACTTCTGTACCACACCAGTCATGTCTGCTTGGGGGGAAGCACAACACAGTATCTCAGCCAACATAGTATGGTACAGAATTAGAAAAGGCAACCAACTGACATGCTGGGTTCCCCATTTCAGGGCTGCTTTGAGACAGAGATGATTCAGCCAGATCTCAGCTGAGACTTTGGCTCATTTACTGCAATTACCTAAACAGGAGTGCTTGGACCCAGAGAGGAAGGTGGCAGAATTAACAGCAGGGCTTGTTTCAGACTAGAGAATAATGTAAGGTGTAGGGTTCACAAGACTATAGTCTTGAACTTGCCAACCTCAGAAAGTCCTAAAGGAATACATTTTCACATGACCAGAGATCCTAGGTTCAAGTTACCGGATCCTTGCACAGCCATTTTAGGTCTGTTAAACTGGCTGAATAGCATCTCAGCCACTGGGACAGGGAGAGCTACTGGGTCAAAATGGACCACGGAGAAACAGGGGTCTGCTCCTCCCATTTGACCTATGGTAACTAGGAGGCAGACAGAAATGACCTCACTGTTTTCCACATTTCCCCACAAAGATACACATGTAAATAGATTAGGAAGTCAAAAGTGTGCCATTTACAGTAAAATTTTATTCAGTCAGGTAAAGCAAAAAATTAAAACTACTTCTTGGGCAAAATGTCAGCCATAATTTCTGCTTCAGATGGCAACCATCAGGAATAAAAATCTGGTTTGCAAATGGCATCTCCAAGCAGTATTGGTCCAGATGCAGTTTCCATTTTCCCATGCCTAAATAATGCTTTGGCATGCTTTACAGGACTGGCTCAACAGCTCAGCTAAATCTTTCTGAAAACATCAAAGCAACAGAACAGTAAAACCCATCAAAATTTTACTAATCAAAACTACATGTAATTGTCAAGCAAAGGCAGATAACAGAACTCGGGCAATCTCTGTGAACCCACAGCTTCACTCAGACTTAGCAATTAAGCATCAGCTGCTGCTGCCAGAGTAGCTGCAAAACTGTGGGGTAAAAGTGACAGCTCACCAGTGCCAATTTGCTGCTAATGAACATTAGCAATCCCCCGGTGAACGGCACTTGAGACAGACTAAGACCAAAATACCACCCACGCTTTATGTCACCATGAACTGTCACCTCCGCTGCAGGATGATGTTCTGTGCCCCTGCCCTGCTACATCCTTGTGGCTGGGGTGTGAACAGAGCAAAGGAGCCCATCAGATGAATCCCAGCTGTAGAAGAAAAGGTTACTTTTGAAGTGTTGCTTTTCCCAGGTCAGTCAGCTGCATGAGGGAGGGAGCCAGCCTATAATAATTTAAGTAGTACTGCCATTACATGTGAAACCACAGCCTTAAAGGAAGTCAGTCAATTTAAACCCATTCCTGAAGAGGAATAATTAAACACTCCAAAGATGTGGGAGAATTTTAAGCAGTCAGCAAGGATTTAAGACAACATATCATTCCTATCCAGAATAATAATAATAATTAAAAAAAAAAAGATAAAATGTAGGCAGGCAAAGCAGACTGCTCATTGCTGATTGAAGGGAGCTATGTCAAGAGAAGCCTCAGTCAATCAAAATGGACTCATCTCTCCAGACTGAAAAGAAATTGAAGTTTTGAAGAAAAGCCTGCGGTTGTAGGGCCTAGCTCAACAATAGTGGCATATAACCTGAAAGATGATGAAAAAGTCTTGGGAACAGGAAAATCTAGGCTTAACTCCAGAAACAGGTGGAATGACCCTTAGGAAAGGAAAGGGGCAGAAAGCCAAAAGGCTTCCAATGGAATTGCTGCATGGGTGATGCAGGTGTGTCTGGTGGCAAGTCTTGAAGACAAAGGAAAGCCTGAGACCTATGTAGGATGATCTCCTGCCAGAAAGCCAACAGTATCCCTGGCTGTATCAAAAGAAGTGTGGCCAGCAGGTCGAGGGAGGTGATTCTGCCCCTCTACTCCTCTCTGGTGAGACCCCAGATGCAGTGCTGTGTCCAGCTCTGGAGTCCGCAGAGCAAGGACATGGACCTGTTGGAATGGGTCCGGAGGAGGGCCACAAAACTGATCAGAGGGATGGAACACCTCTCCTGTGAAGAAAGGCTGTGAGAGTTGGGTTTGTTCAGCCTGGAGAAGAGAAGGCTGTGGGGAGACCTTATTGCAGCCTTTCAGTATATAAAAGGGGCTTATAAGAAAGATGGGAACAAACATTTTAGCAGACCCTTTTGCAATAGCACAAGGGGTAATGCTTTTAAACTAAAAGAGGGTAGATTTAAACTGGATATAAGGAAAAAATTTTTACGGTGAGGATGATGAAACACTGGAGCAGGTTACCCAGAAAGGTGGCAGATATCCCATCCCTGGAAATATTCAAGGTCAGGTTGGACGGGGCTCTGAGCAACCTGATCCAGTTGAAGATGTCCCTGATCACTGCAGGGGGGTTGGACTAGATGACCTCTAAAGGTCTATTCCAACCCAAATTGTTCTATGATAAGAACAGTCTGCAGATACAGCAAGAAGCACGTTGCAGAAAAACTGCTAATGGGGAAGCAGCGTAAGAAGTTTTCCAAGTCTAAGAAAACACTTGAGACTATTGGTTTCAGCAGACTACAAAGGGAACTTCAGATCCATCCTGGGCTCCCAGATATGACAAGTCTGAGGATGCAAAGCACCAAATATCCTCACTTATAAGTTTATCAGGATCATGTAGAAAAGAAGTCTCTGGGTACATAGTGGAGCCACTATTACTATTTGCCAGGCATCTCTGAAGTACACCATCCTCCAATATTTTCATTAGCCACTTTTAGAGGACTAATCAGCCTGATTTTATCATCAACCTGAGGAAAGCTCACATATGTGAGAGCAGAGGCATATTTGCAGGGAGAGGTGATGAGCCAGTAGTCCCTAGTGAAAATGAGAGTAAAATAGTCAGCAGCTTTCAGTGTTGCAAATGATATCTGTGTGCAATATGGCTCATGGAAAGGTGCTTTTGTGAGCATTATTCAGTGGCAATAGTTCAATCTTAGTGCTCCTGTGAAGGATAGATCTAAGACTCAAAAAATAACTAAAAACTTATCTTAGCACAAGACACTGTAACCACTATAATGTTAAAGAATAGATCACAGAAAACAAGGAAAACTACATTTATGAAATCAAAGCTCTGTGTAAGCTTTTTTAAGGTAATTAATATGTTTTGACATCTCAGTCACATCTGGCACAGCAGATATACTGGACTCCTGGAGAACTTAAACAGTTGCGTGGGTTGACCAGAAAGGCAACTCACCATGCACTGAGCATTATGCCCCAAACAGGTGTTGACCTAGATAGAAATGAGGAAATGGCTGGAAATATCAAAGGTTTTGTGTTTAGGGAACTTTTGCTCTTTCTGAATCTCTCAAAGTACTACAGAACTGTTAAAACTGGTGAATAAGTGATAATTCTCAGAAAAGGCATGAAGGAAAGAAATTATGGCAATCTGCACATCACTGCAGAAGACAGAAACGAAGATCTTGCAGGAGGATGGGAGGAAGGAACGGGAACTCTTAAGAAAGTCAGTGACTTTTCCTTCAAAGGAGTAAAACCAATCTATTAGAAGATCATGCACACAGAAATAAACACATCAGACATTTCTTGTTGATGGGGGATGAACATCTAGCAAAGGCTAAAGAAAATATCTCCAGGCATCACCCATTTCAGAATGCCTTTATAAAGAACATGAAGATGAAATGGTAAAAAAAAGAAGCGTTTTTACAGGCAGTCTAAGGACACAGTCCAAGACCTATCAGCATTTACAGATTCTCCAAGAGCTTTGAAGTTTTCTGTCATATTGCAACATCTTGACCTCACTGATCCCAAGCTCACATTCAAAGGTAGTCAAATCAAAGGGAATGACAACACTCAATAAGACTGTGACATGACTAGTAGCAATTATTTGAATCACAGGGTTCAGTGATCAAGTCTGCCCAAATTTCGGTTTGGTTTAGCCCAATGAAGCCATGAGGAATGGACTTAGGAGAGGGCTAAAGAAATCCCTTCACACCTACCACATCTCCCAGTGTGCAGCATGAATTTTTCATGTGAGGGGGAATAGATGCATGGCTGCACAGGGCCCCTCATCTGCTAAACAATTGCATCCAAGCCCTGCTGCTTCTTTGATGCTTTCCTAACAGACGCTTCATTCATTTGCAGCAGTCCGTGCATTGCAAACAGCTTGGCAAGGTCACCATTTGACAATATAGTAAACGTAATACTAGGGCTCCTAATACCAGCTGAAAAACACTGCAGCTTTATGATACAGACAACTGATCTGACAGGAACACACTCTACCAGTCCAAATTAATTCAGTAGTTTTAGATTACTTGACCAAAAAATACTGACAGGTTACAGGGTGGTCAGGTCTCCTCTGACTGGCACTCCGTGCTGGACACGAATGCCATAAAGCCAGCGTAAAATCCTGAAGCTGGTATAAGCACACTGAGGCGTTCCAGCAATGCAAAGATTTGGTCTGACTGACTGATGACAGAAGGTTCTCAGATGCTATTGAAAAGATAGTTGCTTTAAGCTCAATGCAAGGCATAACCTCTGGATAAGATCGGCATGCCTAGCAAACATGTTGCAGCACATGAGCACTATAAGGCTCGCCAATGCCTTAGGGGACTGTCCCTCCCCTTACAAGGGCCCTATCTGGCAGTCTAAAGTGCCTTATTTCTGCAAGCACTGGGGCTCAAAAATCAAAAGTATTGTTGGCAGCGTCCATAGTTGCTATTACCGTGGATTCCAGTCTAATTTTTGTTACTGTCTCCCACTCCAGTGCAATCCAAATGCTTGTGGAAGGGGGTTAATTTCTTAATTTAAGAATCATTAGTGAGAGAAATTGCACTGCGCAGCTGTCTTAGGTCTTTACTTAAATGTCTCTACCAGCTGAGGATTTGTGATTCAAGTTGACCGGCTTTGTTCTCATACATTTGACACCAATAGCAATAGTCATTTTGGGTCAATTGAATGTTTTCTTCTTTGTTTATCACCATAAGTCTTTCTAATATATGTGGCAGCATTAGTCCATCTGAATAGGAGGACACAGCATCCATAATGTATGTGAACTTGCAAATCACAAACAAGTGGATAAATATGAAAAGACCTCACTTTCCCATCTGAATTCTCCACCTCCCCAGTTATTTGTTCACCCATCTAAGGGCCTTGCAGCAGCATTAGGTGCAAGGTTTGTCTTCATATAACGATTTCAAATACAGTTTTTAATTGTTTCTTTGCGCCCCTGAGAAGTCAGCTCTGTCAGCACAAAATTATTAGGTGTGCTTACACAGCAGAATCAAATACTGTTGCTGCATGCACTAGCGTGCCCATCCTTACTCCACCAAACTGGCATAGAAGCAGCAAAGATGCAGAAGCATGGACTTTATTTTCTGCTAGAAAACAGCACTCATAAGTGCAGTTCCTCAGGAGCTTTTACTCTGCTTGTTAGCAGGAGCTAATACCCATGTTAATGCTATTGTTACTGTGCCCTAGAGCCAGCACAGTTACAGCAGCAGACACTGCAATCACTCCTTCATTTGGTTGTGTAGGCATGTCTGCTGTTTCAGTTAATAACCTCAGACTTGGCCTTAATTCAACATAGCCAGGTTGATCAAGCTTTTGACGCTGTCTCCCTCAGCTTTCTCATTTGGAATCTGAGGAAGTAGGGGCTGGATGAAAGGACTATTAGATGACTTGAAAATTGGCTAGGCCGCTAGGCTCCAAGTGTGGTAATCAATGGCTCAACATCTGGTTGGCAGCCAGTAATAAGCAGAGTGCCTCAGGGGTCAATACTGGGGCTGATATTGTTCAATATCTTCATCAGCTACTTGGGTGATGAGGCAGAGCACACCCTCAGCAAATTTGTGGACAGCACTAAATTAGAGATGATGATTGACACAGCAAACAGTAGAGCCCCAATCCAGAGGGACCTTGAGAAACCTGAGGATGGGGCCAACAGAAACTCTATGGAGTTCAACCAGAAGTGCAAAATTATACATGTGGGTCGTCATCATGCCTGGCATCAGTCCAGGCTGGGAACAGACAGGCTGCCAGGGCAAACAGGCCTCCAGCACACTCTCATCCTGAATAATGCAAATCTCATCCTGGGCTGCACTATGATGAACAAGGCCACTAGAAGAAGTTACCATTCCCTCTGCTCAGTGCTGGGGAGGCCACACCTCAGTGCCATGTCATTTTGGGCCCCCAGGTTCAAGAGTGACTTGGGAAAAGCAGAGATCAGCCAGCAGAGGCTATGAAGTTGATTGGGGTCTGTGGCTTATGGACTATGAAGAAAGGCTGGGGGAGACAGGCTAGTCTAGTCTGGCCAAGAGTAGGCTCAGGGGTGATCTTGTAGCCTTCACCTACCTGAAAGACAGGCAGGAAGATGGAAACACTCCTCTCAGAAGTGTCAGATGGTATTACAATGGCCCCACATAGCAGCATTGGAGGCTCAGGCTGGACCTTAGATGTCTAAGCACAGTCACCAGGAAGGTAGTGGGCTCCAGAGCAGGGTCCTCAGAGAGGCAGTGGGAACTCACTCCAGAGGTTTCAAAGACTTGGCTGGACAACACCATGACTTGATCTGGCATGAGCAGTAGCCCTGCTCCAAGCACTAAGTTTGACCAGAGGCTTCCAGAGACTCCTCACCAACAACTCCACAACTATTGAGTTAAAGTCTAAATTTCTGAGTTTTTACCAAAAGGTAGCATACATTCAGAAATGTTAGGAAGATAATTTTGATGATCAAATTCACTGTCTATCAAACCTCAGCCCTTCAGAACCCAACCTTATCACAAGAGCTGCTGGTTGCAGGAAAGTGGTAGACATTTTAGAAAGATGTTTTAATCTTGAATTAGAGGCAAGTATGAGAGATACCATACTTCCCAAGCTAAGTTACTCCACTGATTTACAGTGCTAGAAACGTGAATTTTACTTCTAGACTTTTGTTACCTACTCATCCAGCCACAGAAATATGGCATCGTTTCATTCTGTGAATAAAGTTTTCTTCCAGTATTAGCCCAGGGAGATAATCAGAACACCTATCATCTTCCTAATCTCATTATAAAACTTTCTCCAAGTATCAGCAATTTCTTTTGTCACAAATCATATGCCCATAGATACACCAGATTTTACCACCTGCTCACATTTTGAAGTAATTTAACTGAGGAAAAAAGCCTTAGAACTCAGGGGAGATTAAATTCAAGTTATTGCTTACAAAACCTTACTTCACTAGTTCCCTGGACTTCCACAGAACCCAAGAATTTCTTGGCTGAAATACAATACCTAAAGTGATGACACTGGCTACATGGCCATTAGGTCCCCACTCTTTCTTCTTTTACTCATTCAACTTCCTATCTTTCTGTCTTAGTTCTCATGGCTAAGAGCCATTCATTACCCGAGATCAGAAAAAGGTGGATTGTCTTCACCACTTAAGCATCAAAAATAAAATGCAATTAGAAAAAAGGAATGCCTTCAACATCTTCCTTGGGGAATTTCATAGCAGAATAACCCACCCCATAGCTTTGCAAAGGGTGAGCGGGTGTGCTACTGCAGGTGCCCAAGGGATTGCCCATGTCAAGCCTGAATGCTTTCTGAAATCCCGCCTTGCAGCTACTCTGCAGTGATGCTTTGACCTCTGGGAATAAATACTGCAAATTAGTGTTCTAACTTTGTGTCTTTCTACAGATTAATTCTGTTGAGACAGTAGATGATATTCCAGTGAAAACCCACCTCTCCCACTCTTTCTTCCACAATAAATTACTGACAGGATCTCCTGATGCGCATTTAAATAGGAGAGATCAAATTATATGTTTGCAAGTAATCATTTAAAAATAATAATATCTTAGAAAATTCTACAGCATTGTTACAGAACAATGGGTTTAATTATTGAAAAATGAGCTATTTGCAAGCAATTTCACTCATTCCTGTGCTGATCCTGGGCCTGGGAAACTCTGAAGGATAAGAAAATTGGAAGAAGCTCTTTGAGGGTAGTTTGAATCCCCACATGTGAAAAAGTGAACAGAAGTTGTTACTTCTTGAGAACAATGTACAATTAGGAAATGTTATCACCAAGGTTCAAAGCCTAGCCCCTTTTACAGCCACACAGACTGAAGAGCTGTGCTAATAATCTCAGGAACACAGAACTGAAGCCTCCCAGTTTGAGGGCTAGGCTACATTACAGGGAAAATTCACGCCCCTTTGTTGCATATAGGAGAAAATTTAGGCAGTATGTGCACATGAGCACAGGCCAGTCCAAGGTGCTGCTACGTTTTAAATATTTATCCTTAGAAGAGGATCTAAGCAAGCCCTTTCTCTCCCTCATCCTCCAAAAACGGGGTGCAAACCATGACCACCTCCTGAGAAGGGTGTTGCTGAAAGACAACAGAAGATTCCCAACTGCAGCAGTTCACGCTTTGTACTGTTACTTCTGCCGACCCTCTCCTATGTATATTTATGCTTCATTCATTCTTAAACCTTACTCATATCTCCAAAATAAACTGCAGTCAGGCCTTTCTGCACCAGGAAACTCAGGTTTGTCCAAGTTCTTCCCTCCCTGCTCCTCCTGCAGTGTTTGGCATACGGCCTTTGCAAGTGCATGTTCCAAGCTTTGCATGAGAAACTACCCAAGCCAAGGTCCACTGTTTCCTGCATTCAGAAGGCCTCCCTTGAAAGCCCTGCAGTCTCCCTATCAAAAGCAATTACATAAGGATGGAAGGACACCTCCCTACCTGTTGCCTCCTTTGTTTTCTGCCTGGTACCACATTTGCCTTTTGTATCAACTGCACCACATTTTAAATTCCTCGTGCCATTTCTTGGGAGGGTCTCATCAGGCTCTGGGCTTGATGCAACGCACTTCATTTTGCCAGCTCTGAACTGCTGTGGGGCTGTCTTCAGATTATCTCAACCACAGCCAGACACTGGACCACATCAAATCCAGTTACAGGTTTGACTGCTGTCTTTGCACAGTCTGCTTGACACTGGGTTGGTTTTCACTTGCCTGCATACAATGACTTTGGATTATTCCTGGCTCCTTCCTGCTCCACCATACCCATAGATGATCCACTTCTGCCTGCCCATTGTTGTGTGGGCATCCAAGTAAAGAGGGCACATGTGTAAGGACCCTCTTACTGCAGTGCACCGCGGCTCAGCCCTCAAAATGCAGCACGCCCAGGCATCATCTTATCTTTCAGAAGTACAGTCAGCTTTCCAATCATAATCTCCACCTAAGTGTACTCTAGCTAGACTTTCTGCCATAAATTGGGATAGTAATGTGCTGTAATCACATAATTCCTGTCAGTAAAAGTAAACAAGAATGGCTGAGTGATTTCCAAACAACACACTAATGGCCAAAGTAGAAAAAAAATCTCCTGCTTCACTTCTCTTTGAATCTCTCTTGAACCAGTTTTTTGCTGTTCATATTTATTGTAGATTTTTTCCTCATTTTTAGGTTTATTTACCCAGAGCTAATGAATAACACTGTGAACATATGCTATAAACCACCATTAAGATGAAATTTGGAGAAAAGAAAATTACTTTGGTGTGAGAGCTGAGAGGATATATAACTGGTAAATGCCCAGTACAGATATTTGAAGGCTTCTTAGGAGAGGTCTTCTGAGATTTCTTGGTCAAATAAAATGAAGCATTCTGTAGGAATTATCTCTTTTCAAAGTTATGCTCATTTTTCTAACAGTTTGATGCAGATGCTGTTCAGGCAAAAGAGTCTACTATGGACTTTTTCCACATTTAAGTCTTTGTATCTCATTTTTACTGATTACCACAGCTGTTAAAAGCAGCAAGGTAAGCAGTACCAGCAGATGATACTTGTATACCAATTTTAGTGTGGGTTTTGACCATCTTTCCTTAAACTCTTGCAAGCAAATATACTCATGTGAAAGAAACATTTGGGAAGAATTTTGTACGCCACCAGCACAAAACTTGCTGGAAACGGGTTAGCAGAGGAGCTCTGAGTGACTCATTGTCAGAATGAAAGATGTCAAGGAGGCTTTTCCAAAGCACAGCTGTCTAATATTATTCAGTTTTTCATTAGTGACCTGGATGCTGTCCTGTAGAGGATGGTTATTAAACTGGATGGTAAAAAGGACAGGAAGAGCTGCATACATATTGGAGGACAGGATTACAGCCCAGAATAAGTCCGAAAAGGATTTTTTTTTTTTTAATTAAAATGACACTAACCAATGGGATAAGTGCAAGATTCTTTACTATGCTTGCAGGGTATTAGGTTACAGTAGCTCCTAAGAAAATACTAAATACAAGGGGGATCTGAAGTCCATTTCAGCAAACATCTGTTGACTCCCAGCAGACCTTGAGAAGCCGGTGGCCATGAAGAAAAAAGGACATGCAAGAAACAGACAGGGAAAGCTAATCAGCTTGAGACAGTCGGTGAAAGTGTTCAAATCCAGGACTAGGCAATTGAAAGAATACAAAAAACCATTGAGACACAGGGACTCAGCATGCCAAGAAACAGCTGGAGCTGCAGAGCCATGCACATTGACTTTGGGTTCAAAGGTGAAGCTGCCATAAACCCTTGGAAAGCACCATGAGGAAGCAGCCAAGCAACTGCAGCACACATAAGAGATGAGCATTAGGACGTGAAGATGGAGTGCTTGCACTGAGAAGTCAATCATCCTGGCAGGTACACAAGCAGGCACAGCTTCTAGAGGACATCTGAAGGCCTCTGGGGCAGAGATCAGTCTTATGTACATGTAACATTTCAATAAAAGACCTGAAGGGAGTCTCCAGACACAACTCCTTTTCCTCTTTTCAGAGGTGCAGCATGCTTAAGCACACAAAGACCTTTCCTGATCAAACCAGAGGCATTTATTGGTTTTAGGTGGTGAGGTCTGAGTTCCTCTGAGAATGATTTTTAGAAAAAGTTATTCCCTACTTCTCCTGGTGGGCATAAGCAGTGAAATATCTACAGCTCTGATAGGACAGGCTGCACTTGCCTGTTGAATTCAGAATTTATTTTGGTATGATCTCAACTATTGATTACTTTCCTCAGTCTAATATTGCTGCTCATGATTCTGGAGTCACATCAGTCACAGATCAACAAGTACCTTTTAAACAGAACTATATCTTCTGCCATTTTGACTGAAGAACAGGAGCTGGAAGAGGGGAAACCCCCAACAACCAGGATGTGATTCAGGTTTTCTTGGGATTCCAGATGACAGAGAGTACAGAAAGTTAAATATGTTTGACAGCTACAGAGGAGCTAAATGCAGGAATATCTTTCTTGGAGTAACTGATGGTTTCCTTAGGTCTAAAGGAGATGCCAGACTAGTTTTTCTTACTGTCAGAGCAAGCCAATGGCCAGTCACTTGAGCAAGAGTGATTTTTGCCATGCTACTAGTAAAAAAGAAAGATAAAGCAACTCAATCCAGTGAAACCGTCTGGCAAGCCCACATCAACAGCACCCTCAAAGGGAATTAACAGTTTGAGGTTTAGGCTGTGTGAAGTCCAGTGGCTGACCTTCAGAAAGTCAGGTGCAGCATCATGTAGCAGACAGCTTTTCAGAAAGCTTCACCACAACCCCTCCACTTGCTGAGGCTGCTGAAGTAACAGGACTTGAGGTTTTCCCAGGTCACTCTGTTCCACCACACAAGATGTGTATTTGTCTGCTTTGTGAGCTTTATTCTTCCCCTGCACCCAGTAGATAATATCTGGGTTTCCAACCCACCTCCCACTGCCCAGAGTGCATGTATTTGCCTGGCCTTGGTGACCCAGTGTTTCTAATCCATCTCTGGACAGCTCAGCTGATCTTGCTTTTCAGAGAACTTTCTGAGGCTAGCTGTGGCTTTGCTTATTATAGCTAAAGTCCAATGGATAGACCAAGTGACTGTTAAATCTTCTGTGTTTACATAGATGCCAGAGTTTTCAAACAGAAAACTCAATTCCAAGCATCTCTGCAGTCTCATTTGCTTTATGTCCAGCTATGATGACTGTAGTACCAGCTGTTTGTGCTTCAAGCTTTATTTCTGCCAGCATTGTTTCCTTGTCTTTTTCCTCAAGCAGTACCATAAAAAGCTCTAGTTTCATTTTCTCCCTTTCATCCATGCATTAGCTCTGTAAACAGACTCCTTGCTTTCTACTCAAGTAAACTCTTTGTCTAGAAACCTCAGCTGTCTGGGACCAGCATTTTGTTTTCTCTGGTTGTGGTTGCTGCTTTGCTTGTTCATTAATGACATTCTCCTCTTTGCTGTGATCCTACATCACTTTCCTCTTTGCTAGCAGGGTCCTAAACTTAATGACTGGGGAGTTTTCTCTGAAGGCTGAACAGCAGACTCATGAAAAGCATCCAGCTCAAGAGGTGCTTGTACCTGGAGAGGCATTCAGGAGTGCATAGCTGGCTGTTCAGGCAACACTGAGTGGCCAAATGATAAATCATTTCTTTTTTTACTCTCAGTGATGGCCAACTTAGTTTTCTCTAAGAGCCACTGTCCCAGGTTGCACTCCTTATACCAGTTCTCTCAGCTCTGGTTAAAAAAGTCTTGTGCTGGTCTTGTATGTTCAGTGTTTCTAGCCTCTTGGCATCTAGGCTAAGGGGCCACCATCAGGTTGAACAGGTTGACAGGTGAACCCAGTCTCCCCCTGCTCACATCCTCCACCTCTGAAAGTTGGTCTGATCTACCATAGGAGGCTCTCCACTAGTGATATGTAGTTGAGCCATCCCATGGAGACACACCAGCCTTCATCCCAAGTCCTCCCCCACAACATCCCCCAGCCACCTCTGATTTATGAGCAACATCCTTTCCAGAAGGGCCCTTTGCATTCCATATATAGTCCCTCAACAGCAATTGGTACTCCCTCACTCCTGTATTTTCTACTGCCTAGATCTAATTGTAGGTAAAGCCTAACTTGGCAGCTTCCCTTGCTTCAGATGGGCAACTACTACCCTTTCCTGGGCCCTATTAGCATAGGCAGAGGACCATGCCACCATCAGTGCCAGGAATTGCCAAGACACAGCACTGGGCTCCATGATACCTTCCATTTCACCTATGACCAGAGTGGTGAAGCAGTTTCCATTGCACGTGTGCCCACAGTGGGCTCCTCCTGTGACTACCTCTCAGTTCTACAATCAACCACGTCAAAGTGCCTTAAAGCCATAAAAAAACCTGTATCAACATTACTGTGCCTTCTCTAAAGCTACCAAGCAGAGAGGACCTCCACTTCCACCTGCATGCAAACACCACTGGTAAAGGGCATCAGATGTAGGTGCTATCCTAGCAGATGTGATCTAGCTTTCATGCTTTGAAAGCCAGTCAGATCTCATCAAGCAGTGACCACTGTCAGCTCAATGCAGCTGTTCCCCCAGCTGACAAGCTGGTCTATATAACACACTGCTGGTCTTTAGACAGTGTGGGACAAATGGTCTCCACCAGTTCTCCCTACTCTTGAACCTCAAGGCCTCTCTAGGGAGGATGTTTTTGCTGTCTGATGGTAGAGGTCTGCTTTTCATCAGCTTCATCCCCACCCAAATTCCCACTGCTATGCAAGCAACACCTTAAACCTTCTGCTATCCTGAAAGGAAGATAAACGCCTGCTAGGTCATTATCAAGGCTTGTAAATGCTCAACCTGGAACAACAACAGCTAAACTTTCCATGCCACTTTAAACACCTTTGAAGACTGTTTTTAAAATCTACACCAGAGCCTAGTTATCATACCAGCCTCTGTTACAGGAAAACTCATTGCAATTCTTCTGTAAGAATTCCCATCCCTCCAGGTCTTGCCTCACACTTCTTGGCATCTCAGAAAGGCTCTTCAACTCCCTGGGAGCCCTGTTGCCACCCTCAGTGAAGACAGTGTCCTCTCACCCTCAGTGCAGTTTCTTAGTAATACCTGCAATGGGCTGGGTATCATTCACAGCTGCCTTTGCCTAAGCATGACCTGTCCTAGGCATAACTAGCATTTAGATTGAAGTTTGACTCCATCAGAAGCTATATTAAACCCTTTGTCAGTTATTTACCAAGTTGAGTTCACTGGGTAATGTTGCTGCAGTCCTATTTCATCTGCCGGTCCTTGCACAAAGTCATGAAGCTAATGGTTTACAGCCAGCTAGTGGGAGATGCCCTGTTTATTCCTTCATAGCCCTTACACTTTGAAACACTTGAATGCCATGTGGGTTCTGAGCAACTCATTAGCGTGGGCCTTGGTGGAGAAACACTATTCTGTAAATTGCAACCCAGATTAATATTACAAGGATTTAACAGCAGCAGTTGAAATGCCCTTGGCATCCCATTTTCCAAAGCTAGGTTAGAGATCAGGCCTTTATGCTCCTGAGGTCAATAAAGTCTAACACACCAGAGTCCTTCAAGTTCAAATAGATACAAGTTCATCCTTTCTGATACTCTGAGCAGCATTCCTATAAAAAGGTTTCACAGCCTCTAGAAAGGCCAAAAAGCCACCTTGCCTATTAATTTTCCATGTACTCGGTTCTCCAGACCAGCTTTCCACTGCAAACGCTTTTGTACAGCACCATGCCTCCAAGCCCACTGCAAGGCATCTCCTCCCTTCTGCAAAGAACTGCACCTAATTTCCTACAGTGGCCTTATAAAAGGGACCTTGGATCCCATCTTCCTGTACTATTATGCAACCCCAGCACTCCCTGCTCACACCTCCATCTTACAGTCGCTGGCCAAATGACTGTGTCTGTCGCATCTGTAAGTGTCTGTCCATAGGGCCCAAGGTCAGTAATATACTCCTGCATGGGCTGAGCTCCTCCTCCGTGTGCTGACCCCTGTCCACTCCAGGTCCGGTACGCACTGGCTTTACCAGTTATCACTGCCAGACACAAATCTGATCTCCTACCTTAGTCCATCCCTCCAGCAGCCTCATCCAGTCCCTTGAAATAGTCCTCACTTCTGTCAGTTCCCACCAATCTTTCAGCAGTGGCTGTGCCTGTTTTGGTGGCTTTCCATTAGCAGTGTCATTCAAACATTGAAGTAAGCTGCTCAACTTACTGTGCTCTCAAATTACCTCCCTCTCCCTGCATCAAGAGATGCTCCCTTTTCATCTCCTTACCTTGTTTTGCTGCAGCACCCTCCCAGTCTGGCAGAAAGAGTACCAATATGGTCAAATAGCATCTTTCTGGGGCCCTACAAGCTGTACTGCCTTCCTCCACAGCCTAAGCCCTTCAAGCTTCCGTAATGATAGGACAAGGTCTCTTCATCTAGCATGCAGGTAAAAAGAAACTTTAGTTTCTCTCATACCCCTGCAAGCACTCTGCAAAGACTTTCAGCCCCATCCTTTCACTTGAAGGTCCTTCCTCACCCCCAGTTCCTTCCTCCAGGCTACAAGCCTAAAACAAGCCAGATGAGGAAACCCTCCTACTCAAGATTTACCCCCTGCTCTTGCCCTAGGCTTAGGACAAGAGACATACCCTGACCACTAACCACGCAGAAGCACCCTAGACCATAACAACACACCCTCCCAAAACACCAAATCCCCATTGTGCCATCAGCTCTTAAAGAGCTCAAACAGCTGCTCATTAGTAGAGCCTGGACATTATAAGCCTCCCCCCTCCACCCTCAGCTTTCCTCTCTTTTTCTACTGGGCATGTATGATGGTTCACAATGACAAAGTTGCCGTCACCTGCAAGTGGTTTTCTACACTGCTCCAAGACCACTAGGAGTGGGGAAGCAGCAGTGATGCTCCTACATAGCTTGCAAAACAAGTGGGAGTTGGTGGCTGTTCTCCTTCTCCTCTTCTCTGAATATGTGCTGCTGGAATTTTAAACAGATTATGTAAGTGGCTCTCATTTAATCCATCTGAACTATCCTCTTTTAATCACATATGAGATCAAAGCAGCAGACTGTGAAATGAGTAGGGAGCACCATAGGCTCTCCCCTGTGCAAGCTGGCCTGCAGTGGGTGAGGAGGGGACAGGTTGTGGGAACACACGCCAGGCCATGACGCTTTTACAATTTTTTTAAAATACTTAATATGAGAAACACAAGTGCTACTGTCATTTTCTATGCATTTCTTGTGGCCTGCCCTTTGTGCCTCTGTATCCCAGAGATACAGAAGGACATGCCTGTGCCATGGATGTGGGGGCATGGTAGCTTGGCTGAGAAGCTGCTTTTTAAAGAGGGAGCAGCTATCTCTCTGAGATTTATATAGTTTACCTTTTTCATTTCTTCTCCTGAAGTCTGACATTTAAAAATGTGTAATTGTGTTTATCCCTGGCAAGCTGTGAATGGCTCCCCGGGCTGCCCGTGCCTGCTGCACTACTGTATAAATTACACTGACAACCCCTTATTACAAAGGGAAAAATAAGTTAATGGAAAAGCAAAGCAGAAATAGATGCATAAAAATCCCAAAGTGCCCAAGTCAGCAGAATTGCCCCCACGTGACAGTCATTGCTAGTATTTAATTAAACAGAGATCGATCGTGTGGGTGAGTGTGAGTTGTTGTGTATGCACATGCAGGGGAGGAATTGGTACATTTATAATGTGGTGTTTTTTTTTTTTTGTATAGTAAAGAGTTGTTGATATTACACTGAAGGCTACCCTGGCAGGGTGATGATCAGTGTGGCTTGGGGAGGGAGGGGTATGCACAGTCTGTCTCAGGCAGGTTCCCCATCTCTCCATTCATCCAAAGGAGCCTTTCCTGGCTGGCGGGGAGGTGAAATGCCTGGCTGCCCCTCGGGAAGAGAGCTTGGGTGCTGCAGAAATGCCAGGACCATCAAGGCTGTGTTTCCTCCATGCAGACGGGGCTCTGTGAACTCTTGCCTGCAGCGCAGGCAAGGTTTGAAATCCACCTGCCCCAAGGCGTGAGCAACAAATCCGCATGGCAGCACTGAGAAATAGAAATCACATTGCCTCAGAGCAACCCGTGATGCTTTTGGGAAATGGCACATTTAGATGGAGGCTCAGGGAGATGTCTGAAGAGCCATGAGGGTCAGCCACCCCAAGTCATTTGTGCAAGATGAACTGGATATTTGGAGAGAAACACTGAGCAATACCAGCTGAGGGGTGGGAGATGCAGACCAAGATTCGAGGAGCCTCAGAGATCTCAGACATCCTGCGGATGCTGTGAACAAATGGGAACTGCAGCAGCAAAGATGTTTTGGGCCCCCAGGGGTCTGAGCAGCCCATCACTGCTAATAGCCTCCATGGCATGTTCCCGCTGACCCAGGTGACAGAGGCAGCAGCCACAGACCTGCACTGGAGGTAGGGAGCTCTGAAGGGACCCTGAAACCCTGCAGGATGGCTGCGGCGGGGAGAGGGTTGGAGGCAGGGGAAAGTTGTCTAGCTCTGCCTAATCTTCCTAATTCAGATTATGACGAAATGCTGGGACCTCAAAAGCTTGCTGGCTATGGGACTGGAAATTTCCTGTTACTCATGGCCAATCTGGGTCTCTCTTAAAGACCAGGAACCTCTGAGAAGGATCTGCATCCCAGTGTTTCCCCACTTAGTCACAAAATCATAACTCCTGGGATAAAATGCCAGCCACGAGTCAATACCTGAGCAGGCTGCTGGTGGAAATCAGAAACAGATTTTGAAAAAGTGGTATACTTCAAGCAAGATGACCTGGCAGAGGTGGAAATGCTTGGTTGGAAATGCTCGCCTCTGCCAGCAGGAGCTTGAAATGTTTCCTCCTGGGACACTTGTCCAGGAACTGCCACTGCTGAGTCTCTACCTTCTTCCTCTCACCCTGACAGTCCTCCCATCACTTGCATGGGCAGTGGTCCTTGGCCTTTGGGGTTTGGCCAAAATGTCATGTAAAGCATTAAGTAAAGATGTGCAGACTTTAGCATGGGCTCCACAGCCAGATCGATTCAAATTCAACCATCTTGGGAGCAGACCAAAGAAGTTAACAGCTGCTGGAAATTGCACACAGCTTCTTTCATTTCCACATATTTTTCTTGCCTAATTGGAGCGAGCTGAGCAGTCGGGTAGGAGCTGTGAAAGGCTGGGGAGCTGGACACAAGCTCTTTGTGACTCATTCCTGCAGGAGGGAGGAAGGGAGGGAATGCTTGCTCCCTGGGGTACCAGTCACACCAGTCTGCTTTTACTAGGTCTAGAGTCAGAAGAAGGAACCCCTTATCTCATTGCACCTACACATGTCATTTGGATCACATGGGATAAAAAAAAATTACTGGTCTTTCTGCTCCCCAGCCATTTCTCTGGCAACTTGCTTTTGGCGTAGCACTGCTGCTTTGATTTTTCATACCTCCCCCTCTGCAGCAGCATTCAGGTTTGACTCCTGTAAATGTTAACCAAGAATTCAATGCAAAGGAAATAAATCCCCCAAACAAAACAAGAGGAATAATTTCTATTTTTGTTGAGTTTTAAGATCAGTCTCACGGCCCTGACATCTTCCAGATAATGACTGAAAATCCCTTCTCCCTGCAGTCTGGACACCAATCAATACTCCACAAGCAATTTCCAGTGCTCGGCTCACTTGTTAAAGACCTAACATTCCCTTTCCTCGAGAAGTGGGTGGCACAGTGAGTCACAGAAAGCTCAGCAGGATGCCGCTTCTACCTGATGCGATGCTGAAGCCAGGCTCAAAATCAGAAATCATCCAGAAAAGCTATTTTCTCAGCCTAAGACTGAATGTCAGTGCTAGACAGGAGAGACCTCAGGAGTCTTTCTGGGCAGCAGGTCTCAGAGCTGCTGCCCAGCACCAGCAGTTGGAACAGGATCACAAGTGATGGGGAACCCATCCCAGTGTCCAGGGTTTTCAAAAATTGCTTGTGACATGTGTCCATTGCAAGTGACAGCTCCTGCCCCTTTTAGCAGAGCAATGCTGCACATAGCCATTTGCTCCATGCAGGGGCACATGGTGGATGTATGCAAGACTTAGCAGGGCTAGGCTCCAGCAACATCCGCCCATCAGCCTGACAGCCCTGCATGAATCCTGGCCCCCTTCCTTGCCCCCACACTGCTGTGGCAGATGGAGAGCTGCAATAAGGCCCTTTGGAGGAGGGGGCACCAAGCTGCTGCAGGAGCCCAACTCTCCCATCAAGGATGGTGGGTTTGTCAGCTGCTGTGGGGCTTTTCCAGGACCTGGAGCCTGGCCCTGTCAGATGGTGTCACAGGTAGGGTGTGGCTGTGGCAGGGAGCTTGTAAAATGCCTGTCTTCATGGTGTAATCAGACTAACCCTCTCCACAGCAAGAAAGCTCCCAAGGGAGCTCCTCAGACTGACAAAAAGCCTTTCTTTTAAAGTTGCTTTGCTTAATTACTCTGGGACATGTTTAAAAATATGATGTGTCATGAGCCTTTGAAGTTCAGAGAGACTTTAGCAGGTGCAATAATCCCCTTATTCTAATCCTGATGACCAAGATATGTTGGCTGCCCTTTCTCATGGTCTAGTGGGACTCAGGCAGTTTAAAAGCTGGAGTCTGTCTGGTTTCCTTGGACGAGACTTTCAGAATCATGCTGACCTGTCTTCACCTTGGGTGGACCAAACACCTTGCTAATGTGTATATGCACAGCTGTGGCTTATTTATATCTTCCTTAAAAACTCAGATGAGCTCCCAGGAGGACAGTGGTCATGCACTTTGTTCTTCCAGCTGTGCTTGTAGCAGGCTGGTTTTTCTGAACAAGGAGAAAGGCTTGGTCCATCCCTGCAAGCAGCTGGACCTGCGCAGCTGGGAGTGAGTTGGAGGCTGCAGACTGGAGCATGCAGAGGTCCAAGAACCCTCTTGCTCTGTAAGCGGTCAGGGAGAGCACTGCAAAAGCTGGGTGTTGCTGCCATCCTTCAGTCAGAGTGAGCAGAGAAAGAATTCATTTCTCTTATGCAACCAACAAGAGCTATTACCCAAAGCACAGGCCATGTGTAAGACTAATTAAGAGCTGAGCTATGTGCATGAAAGAGCTAAAGGGACATTGCTTTGTTAGAGAGGTCTATGGGCCTGCCTGTCTGACGGTGGGGAGACAACAGAAATAATCAGAAGTAATCATCAGGAAGCCAAGGGTGGCCAAAGCAACACTTTCCAGCCTTATGTTCAGAGAAAACAAAGACTGAGATTTTGGGCAGTGTGTTGGCTGGGAAAAGAGGCTTGGGAAGTCTGGTGGCATCAATATCTCCTGCTGCACCAGTACTCATCTCAAAGAGAGTGTCATTTACAGCCATGTTTTTGCATATAAAATTAATTCCACCAGAAATACCTGGCTCTCTTGCAAGTTCCCTCCATGTTGGAAATAGCTGCCAAAAGTCAAGTCTGAATATTAGCTAACTACTTCAATCAAATTACATAACTACATGATGTTGAATAAGCTGAGAAATAAAGTCAATTGTAGAGTAACAAATGATGTATTTACTGCAATAGAGGTGCTCGAGCTTTCAAAGCTTACAAAATGTCTTCTTTTTTTAAAAAAATTAAATTTCCTTGAAATCAATGTATTCCCATGGAAATTCTTTATTACAACAAAATGCCATTTAAATGCCATTTTCTGGTGGAAATGCTCTGTTGGTATATTATTGACATGGTTCAATTACTGCACTTGCACTCACAGTAGCAATGTGCCAGACAAACGGTACCCAGGGCACATTCCTCTCTTCCTCCAGACAGTCTTTTGTGTCCCTGTAGATTCAATGGCTAGACTCCAGGCCCAGCTGGAATGAGTCATCTGGAATGTCTTGACATATCCTGGGTGCAGAAGTCCCTCTCTGGGGCAGCTCTTCAGAATTCTGTACCCCCTTGGGTTCAACCAGGACCATTTGCATGACGAGGCCAGGACCTGCTCTGCCCACGTTGGACCCCATGAGAGACATGAGGGCTCAACCCAGCCATTATGTGTGCGGAGCCCTGTTTAAGGAGAGGTACCTAGATCTGTTGAATTTCTTCTCCAGGCATGGGAGTCATTCATTCGACTCCCATCTCATGCTCCTCTGGCAATGGATTTGCATATTCTGCCTTTGCGTTGCAGCCATGTGATTTCTCATGCCCTGGGGATCCTGCATGCCCAGTAAGGTTGTCACCAAACTAGTTTACACCCAACCTGTCTGGTTTTGTCCCAGAATGCCCTGGACCTGTTGGAATCACAGCCCTTGCACATGCCAGGCTGGCCAATGCTCAGCAGCTTCAAGCTCAAGACAGCTGCTTCTTGTATTCTTTAATCTAGTAAACCTGGATAAACATCATAGCTTCTCTGAAAGGGATCACACCATTGAGCCAACAATGTGCACTTGCAGCCAGAAAGCCAACAGTATCCCTGGCTGTATCAAAAGAAGTGTGGCCAGCAGGTCGAGGGAGGTGATTCTGCCCCTCTACTCCTCTCTGGTGAGACCCCAGATGCAGTGCTGTGTCCAGCTCTGGAGTCCGCAGAGCAAGGACATGGACCTGTTGGAATGGGTCCGGAGGAGGACTACAAAACTGATCAGAGGGATGGAACACCTCTCCTGTGAAGAAAGGCTGTGAGAGTTGGGTTTGTTCAGCCTGGAGAAGAGAAGGCTGTGGGGAGACCTTATTGCAGCCTTTCAGTATATAGAAGGGGCTTATAAGAAAGATGGGAACAAACATTTTAGCAGACCCTTTTGCAATAGCACAAGGGGTAATGCTTTTAAACTAAAAGAGGGTAGATTTAAACTGGATATAAAGAAAAAATTTTACCGTGAGGATGATGAAACACTGGAGCAGGTTGCCCAGAGAGGTGGCAGATACCCCATCCCTGGAAATATTCAAGGTCAGGTTGGATGGAGCTCTGAGCAACCTGATCTAGTTGAAGATGTCCCTGATCACTGCAGGGGGGTTGGACTAGATGACATGTAAATGTCCCTTCCAACCTAAACCATTCTATGATTCTCTACCAGCTCCCACCCCATGAGGCAACCACCATTTGAAGCCACGCTATAGCCATGCAGCAGAAAACATCTCCAGTGTGGTCACTGTCTCCTTCGTAGGTGAACTGTTGCATTCGTGGCTAGGAAGAATAGGTGCAGTGTATGCAAGCAGAAGCTGCCTGTTCCCCATCTCTAGTGTGTGCTCTGTGGAAATGAGGCAGCATCTTTCCCTTCATAGTCAGGAAGTCATTTTCACTCCCTTCTGCCTGGTCCGGCTTAGACAGTGAGGTGCTTTGACACACACCTCCCCCCCCTTCCAGGAGAAACTGAGTCTCAGTCTTGCCTATTGCTCTGAGGATCCTGCTGCCTGCTCAACATCAGGAGTGTTGGAGCTGGATGATGGGACCAAGTGCATCCACCTGGAAGATGAGCAGATGCACCCTCAACAAATTTGCGGATGATACAAAACTGAGAGGAGTGGTTGATACCTGATGGGAGTGCTGCCCTTCAGAGGGACTGCCACAGGCTGGACAAACGGGCTGATGGGAGCCTTGCGGAGTTCAGTAGATGTTCTCAGTGGTGCCCAGTAACAGGACAAGAGGCAACAGGCACAAACTGAAATACAGGAAATGTTGTCTGAATGTAAGAAGACTTTTTTTTACTGTGAGGATTGTTGAACACGGAGTTCACAGGTTGCCCCAAGCGGTTGTGATGTCTCCATCCTCGGAGATATTCAAAACCCACCTGGACGTGGCCCTGGGAAACCTGCTCTGGGTGACCCTGCTTGTGCAGGGGTTGGACTAGACAATATCCAGAGGTGATTTCTAACCTCAGCTTCTCTGGAATTTGGGAATTCTGGGCTTCTGAGTGCTCTGTGACAACCCCTTGGGCAATGGATGACCTCAGCAAGGTGCCACTTGGGCTGCCCTCAGCTATGGCTGCCCTCCTGCCTCCCCAGGCCCCTGTAGGTAGAAAAGCTTTTCCCAGCTACCCTGCACTTGAGCAAAAACTACCAACCATCTCAGTACCCCAGGTACAGAACCAGAGGAAATTTGGAGCAAGAACATGGATCTATTGCCTTGTATCAAATGGGGTAGAATGAGGCTGATCTTGCCCTCCCTGCTGAGACAAGGATGTCTGGGTGCAGCAGTGGGGGGATATTCAGGAGTGTCCCTTCCACAGCTGTAGTCCTCCTTGCTTTTCTGTGGAAGCATCCAGAGAAGCAGAATAACATTATCTTCTTTCCACTCAGATCATTAAAGCAGAGCACTCCATTTCCTTCCCAAATTAAGCTGATGTACAGGTTGGCAGCCTGGATAATCTTCTAAAATGCTCCTGAGAGGCTACATGACCCATCCTGCCCTTACCTATCAGTGGGGGCTCCCCAGGAATAGGGGCTGTGGTGTTTATCCCCTGCAGAATTTATTCTGGAAATGCAAAATGTGTTCTCCAGCAAACCGCTGCCACTGCCAAGTTACCTTGGCCCCTCAGGGTGCCACAAGCTCTGCAAGGTGCCAGCCCTCTGCTTCAGCCGCCGGTCCTCTCTCCTGCAGAAACTTGACCAGCCTCTCTGCAAATGCACACTGCAGCCACCAAGACCTGAACTCAGCCCTGCAGCCAACCCTCTGGAGCCAGGGCAGTTGCAAGGGATTGATTTTACCCACTTCAATAATATGCTTCAAATGGGTAAAACATTTTTTTAATCTCCATTTGCTGTATTTCACCCCAATTCTCTGCTGCAGTGTCTCTTTTCCTTGGCCATGGTTTGTGTTGGAAAGCAAGGGTCTTGAAGTTTGTTCTCACAAATAAACAAAGTAACCTGTAGACCTATGGCAAATTAAAAGAAGCTATTTAGCTATGCAGATACACTCAGCTGCATTATTATTTTTTTTTTTGTCAGGTTTGGCAGTTCATTAATAACAGCCCACTGGTACAGAGAAAAATATCACACCAAGCAATCAGCAACACACAGCTAGGATCCTTGGGATTTTGGCAGCTTTGCTGAAAGGAAAAGGAAACAAAAAAGGCGCATTGGGCCACAGAAATGCAGCCTACTGATTACAGGCGGCCAAGCAAGTCACAGCAAACACTTTATTTGATTCATTTAGACCTTTCTGTTCTTATGAAATATTTGCAGTCTTCTTTTTGATCCACATGTATTTGTTGATGAACCAGCTCTGTTAATCATTTGTGTCCAACTATTTCAGCCTATATGTTCTTAGCCCACTGTTTGCTCTGTTGCCTCAAGAATTGGAAATTCACCTTCGCAGGCTGTGGGTGACTTACAGTTTCCTTTGTATATTCGTGTGCAGAAAAATGGTCTTGAATCATTACTTGAGGGACTGAAATGAAAAGGAGTCAAAGGAAAAGATTATAGCAGAAAGATTACAGTATGAAATGACTGATTTTTATTTAACACATTAACCAATATACTTTTTCAAATATAGGCTCAAGCCTACTTAAGGCAAAGTTCAAGTTAATATTGATATTTGAAGGAAGAAGCACTTTCATATTAATCACCTAACTATTAAATGTCTGTTATGAGACAGAGCTTATGGGCTATGTCTCCAGACACATTTTCAAATGGTTCAGGCTAACTTTGATCCTTCTTAATGACAGAGAGCAATTATATAATGGGTTCAGAAACACTTTTAATGCACAACTTGCATGGGTTTTTTTTACAGTGTTGTCAGATAATATCTCAATAACATTTCTGGGAAGCAAAAATGACCATCCTTAGTCCACCCTGCATTTTTGTTTTGCAGTCTCACATTTGCAGCCTAATTTGCAGCAGGCCAGAGCCTGAACTTGAAATAGCTGAATGACAAAAGTGCAAGGTGTTGCAGTGGTGTAAAACCAAGAGGGCTTCTCCTTCAAGCCAGGGATGCACAGAGTTGTCCATCACAAGTGGGGAAGAAGCCAGGAAGAGTTATCTGCCGCAGGGCGGCTGCCAGGTGCTCCAGGCCCTCGGCTCACACATTGCTATGGCAACTGCATCCACCATGGCAGCAGAGATGGTGAGAAAAACCAGCACCAGGCTGGCAGTGTGGAAAAGCTCAGCTCGTGCCAAAGACCGGGCATGTAGCAGGGCCTGCCACCATGGCCAGGGTGCGAAGGGCGACCCAGGAGCCTGGTGTTGGGTGGAGGAAGAGGATTTCCTCCCAGAGGAGTCTGTGGGGAGGTCAGAGGGTGTTACAGTCATGCCTGTGCTCTTAGCCCCTACCCAAGGGTTTCTCGAGCACATGTGTTTATGTTAAAAAAAAAGGTAATAGATATTCCTTTCATTGTCAGTAGGGAAAGGCTGCCAAAACTGCAAGCATAGCACAGGGCATCATCATAGAGGGTCAGGTTTACACTTGGCTTTTTCACACTTCAGCATTTCCACATTTTCTAGCTGAATGCTGACCTGTGTCTGCAAGTGGGGTGGTGGGTGCCAGCACCTGCAGGGATACAGAGAAGCCTCATGCCTGCAGCCAGGGCATGAAAATATCTGTCCAGGTATGCAAGAGATGGGGTGTTTTTGAGAAGCTGAAACATACAGAGAGTGGCAGCATCCCACACCTGCTTTCCTCAGTTTAGCAGAGCTAAACTCATCAAGCTGCTGCTCACCTGTGGCATATGGCTGGACAAAGCGTCATGGGTCTGGGAGACACCTGTGGTCCAAGGTGTGCATCTTAGCTATATCTCATCACCATACTGGACCAACATGCTGGAAAGCATCAGCTCTCCCGGTCCTTGGGTTCCCAAAGGGATGAAGCCCAGGGGCTGGGGCTGGGGGAAAGCAGCAATGTGAGGGAAGCATGGCTGCTGGGGGTACCCTAATGCACATTCAGTACCCATCTAACCAAGGCAGCTCCCTCCTTCTGCAAGCTCCTTTCTTTATCTGTGTCTCTTTGCCACACTAGGTGCTCTGCGATGATCAAGTGCCCATCATATGAGGCATCCTCCCAGGAGAGTCTGTGCTGCATTTGGCTGCATGCATAAGCTGCAGCTGCCTGCTCACATCCTGCACCCCTGCACTCCTCAGCATAATTTTCAGCACTGCAGACAGGATCAGCATAAAGCCTCAGCACCACAAAAACAGTAGGGATGAGTTAAAACAGCATTTTACAGCTCTCAGCCCTGCCTGTCCTCAAGGTGAATGTTGAGTGAAGGGAGGTTGTGCAGTGAGTAGGTTGAGAACCCAGCAAATCACCTCCCTCTGGGTCAGAGAGCACCTAGGAGGTGGGTCCTCCTCTGCTGAGGGTGAGGCTGAACCGCAGTCAGTGGCTAAGTCATCATTAGAGTGGCTGTACATCCATGCAGCATCCTCTTCCTCTGACAAGGTCTCTCTTGTCCAGCACACAGGGTCACAGGAAGCCTGTGCCTATACACACAGGGGTGATGGTTGGGTAGCTGTGTGGGAAAGTGAAAAGCTTTGGGGGCAGAGTTTCTTGTAAGCAAGAAGACAGCAAAGCTTCCCACATCTGACTGCTGCACTTTGTCTGTTTACAGCTAGCAGCAAGTGTAGTGGCAGAGTAACATGCAGGTTTCACCTGAAAAATATTGTAGCGCATTTGCATGAATCATCTCTGAGGAAGAGGATATGGGAGCCGGGGATGTGCCTCTGGTCTGGAAGTAGACACTGAATGCTGGGATGCCCAGCAAAAAGATCTCCCATAGAGACACCCAAATTCTGCATTTACACATGTGCCTGTATGTATTTCTGGCTTTACAACTGCAGAGATAAACCTTTCTGGTTAGGGAAACTCATCTCGGTGAGTCCTGCATGCAGAGCAGCTCCCTGGTGCCAGCTGGGGTTCATGGGAGGGCAAAGAGGAGTGGGCCTGGATGAGGGTTGTGAAATAAGGGGGTGGAGGCATCAGGGAGGATGCAGAGCAGACCAGAGTGGCAGAAAGGTCCAGCAAAGTCTCTAGCGTGGCGTTGTGCCTGTGAGGCAAACCCCAGAGATGTCCCAGGGCTGAATCCTCCTGCAGGTTCCTTAAGATCCATTTGGTCCCTAAAGGTACCTGTGTGCAGCAAGCAGTGTTTGGGGTGAAATATCTCCAGAAAAACACAGGCACCTGGAAAAACATCTCACCAGGATCGTTGTGACTTAGTGGGGACCCCCATGCAGCACCATCTGTCTTGCTTTCCTCCCCAGTGAAAGCACAGGGACAGCCAGTCTCATAGCACCTCTGTGCATCAGCTTTGGGCCCCAGTTAGCTCATCTCTGGCAGTTACATCACAGAAATCACCTAAGACAGGCTGGAAGCACCTTGGGAAACCACACCATCTAATCTACTCCCTACTCCTATCCCAGACCTCCAGGTCCACATCTCCTGCTTGTCAAGAGAGGGAGAAGCTGGGCTTGTGGCAGCTCTTGGTGAGGTGTGGTGTACAGTTAAATGCCTGGAAAGCAGGGGAAAGTTTTGTAGAGCTGATTACATGAAGCCCTCCTGTGTCCGTTCTGTTGAGTCCTTCCAAATTTTTCCTCTTTGAAAATGGAAGTGTTTCATTCTGCTCAGTTTTGCTATCTTATGAGTCTCAGGTTTCCTGGTCTTGCTGGGTGGCTCATTAGGGAGTGGATAACAAGCTTTCTCTGCCCACTGCTGATAGCAGCTGGTGCAAAATCTTTAACGGATATATTGTTTTTTGAAGTATTTCTCTATGATTTGGTTTAAATTGGTGTTAACATAATGGATCAGGGGAGATGTTTTAAATAATTCAGATACAAATAAACTGTCTTTGTTAAGTAGGGTTTGCCACCGTGGTGTCAGAGACACTCCACTGCCCCACCAAGGGAGTTTTCAGAGGTGCAAATGGTACATAGGTGGCCCAATCCTGCTGAGAAACATAATGGAAAGCAGTCTCCTGTCCTGAAAATCCACTGGGTGCAGCTAGACCCACTAAAGATACAAGAATTGAAACCACAGGAACCTAAACTCCCTCCACACTGAGGCACCTGAATGAGAAATCTGGTTTGCAGGAATTTTGAGCGAGCCAGGGACTCCTAATGTTCCTGTGCAACCTCTGCTGCTCCTCATTTCAAGTGGCCAAATTTTCAGAGTGAAGGGAAAATTATGGTTAATAGACATACTTTTTTACCTGAAATACAGCCTTTTATTTAGATAACAAAGAATTTTTTATATTACATTTTAGTACATTTTCAAGTATAGCTGTTTGGATAGTGACATTGACAGCAGAATCCCAGTATGACAAATGCAAAATATATAAGTGAGAGTATATGAGTATGAGGCCCTCCACGTACCATGGGTATGCACCTCACAGTTCAATTAATTTAAATCCAGCTCTAACCAATCTGGACCTGACTCAGCTACCCTTCTCAGGACTGTGATAGCACAGCTGGGCTGCCTGGGTCAAGAGCTTCATGCTCAAATTCCATACACAGGATAAATAGACATGTATAAAAAATATGATGTGGCGTTTGTCAGAGGTGTTCGCTCGCTTCACCTGCTGTAATAGCAAACAATGCTTTCGCCAGGAGCGAATCTGCAAGCCCCAGTTTCTGTGATCTCATCTGAAAAAAGGGGGCTTGGAAATGCATTTTAAGCAATTTTGTTTTACAGCTGATCTGTTTTTATACTTTGGTTACTTCTTTTTTGGTAGGAAAGACATGGGGATGCAAAATTAACAAACTCACACACTGCTGTTTTTCCTTTGGAAAAAATGGAATTTTATCAGGCCTCTTGAATTTATAAAAACGTTGCACCCTCTGCAGCATTCAGAGCAGTGCAAAATGAAGGAAAGCAACATCCATCCTGTGCAACGGCTAACCCACGCTCAGACAGGCACTGTAGCGATGCACAGGCATTTTTGCCAGTGAGGCTCCCACTCCAAGGGCTGTCCAGGCTGCAGTGTCCCTTGCCCACATCCCAAATAGCTGGTTGCAGTGTTTGTAGTCCTTCAAGCCCAACATCACAACGCAGGGAGCTCTCTCCACTTGCAAACCCAGATGCTCCCTACAGTGACTGGCAAGTGGGTACATGAATGTCATTAACTGTCTGAAAGCATCGGGTGGACATGCCAAGGGTAGACATAGATACTCTGCGAAGGCCACAAAACTGACAGAGGATGTCTGATGGTGTCCCAGCACGTGGTCACTCCTCCAGGCCCCCACTGCACTGTCAGTGTGGGGCAGACATCAGCTTCTGGCACAAGCATCTGTCCACAAAGTCCAGCAGAGGAGAGCAGCAGTAACAGCCCTGTCTGCTGTAACGTAAGTACATCTCATGCATGAGTCCTGGGGGTGTGTGGTTCTTACAAGGGGAGCAAGACACGATTGCTGCAAGGGCAGGGACACAGAGGCATGTCGGAGTGCCGGCAGCCATTCATGTGAGCTTGCCAAACTGGCATGGATGTAATCTGTGCAAGACAACAGTGAACTAGGGCCAAGCACGTGACAGCTATAGGCTTGACTCAGTTATACTAAATACAACAGACTCGTCACTTAGTGTGCTTTGCTGAAGGGATATGAGGTGGAAACTGTGGAGGCTCTCTGATGGATATCACCAAGCTTTGGCCCCAGACTCATCAAGCAGTCAATTTGCATCTTAGCCTGAACTTCTCATCTGACTTTTTAAGAGAGGAGGAACTAAACGAATGAGTAATCCTCATGCTGTCAGCCTCTGCTGAGCAGCCTCAGCAGTGCATGAGAACCAATGTAAGTCACCTAAACAAAAGGAACTTCTTGGGTCTCACTGCTCCTCATGCTACTTGAAGATGTTCAAGCTTAGAGATCTTAATGTGTGCAATGATAGCAGTTGCATTAATCCATCTTTACAAGATGCCATACTGAAGCAGCCTCCTAGCATTAATGCAGCCCCTTAGGAGGGCCTGGAGAGGGCTGTACATTAATGAAAGAAAAATTGCAGCAGATATTGTGGACTGCAAGAAGTCCCTGAGCTGCGGGTAGATCAGTCAGCCTGGCTACTGACACCCTCACTTGTAGCCTGTCCCAGGAGATGTGCTTCCTCCGAAGCTTGCGCAGCCGGGTATGAGCTCACCAGCTGCTGTATCGAAGCCAGGAACTCTCACCTCCAACATCCAGCGAGACAGTGCAGAGCCCTGAGCACGATGTTGGCATCAGCTCCCAGCTTGGTCTTGGAACTTGCTGTGCCCATGCATCCCCACATGGAGCTAGCACCTGCTCCTGTTGTGACCTGAACTGGGACCAGACAGTGGGTAAAATCTCCCCCAAGACAGGGTTTCTAAAGCCACAACTGATTGCTTTCAGAGGGTGGTTTTGTTTTCCAGAGAAGGATATGAAGTAACACAGTTTAGGTGCAATCCTGGGAGGGTGCATTCAAGCTTAGCTGGAATCTCCGTTTGACCAAGGTGGGACAGAAGGAGGGAAACACAGTTCATCTGAGTGTCTGCTCCATAGCAAAATACACAGGCCCATGCTCATCTACAGAGAACACAATTATCTCGGCTGTCTCTATAGTTGCAGGTGAGATTTAGAGGACTCCAGAGACTGATTTTGCCTTTGACATCTCCAGTGCAGCAGAGGGGAAGTGCTCTGGAAACATCCGACCTCCCTGTGTGGTTATGGGATCCCACACTGCCACAGGGATAACTGCTCTATGGTGACAGGCAGGTCACACAAACACCATCCACCAAGCCTTGAGCAACAGCTTTTCTGCAGCCAGCAGTACCAACCTTGGTTGGGAGGATGCAGAGTACAGCCAGGTGATAGTGGTCTCCTAAGCTCTGGATCCCCTTCCCTGTAGGTGGGATGCATCCATCCCACCAGAAGTTGGTAACACTTGGTAAAAAGTTTCTGAACATTATTTTCCTCCTGTCTGAACATGGACAGTGCCAAGTACAGCACCACATAAACCAAGCCTGCACCTGCACATTAGAGATCTTCGTGGGAAAGCATCCTACCACCTGAAAAGCATTAGAGACAGGTTATTGTCAGCACCATGGGGGTAGCCCAGCACTGATCCTGCCAGGGATGGGGTAGAGGTCCCCTGGGGATGCGTTGGATCCTGAAAACCTCAAGTGGTGCTCTCCATCACTAGTGGCAGTGAGGTGTAGGTCTCGCAGGTGAGTCCACCATCTTCATCCCTTAACAGACAATTCAAGTTCAGAGCTCATGATGTTGCCTTTAGGTAAAAGGTTCTGAGGAGCTAGAGGTGCCATTTTGCTCCCATGTTGCTGCTACCTGCAAGGCTCTGTGCTAGTGGCCAAGATGGGAATGGTATGGTCACCAGAGCGAGACCCCAAAGGTTGTGCCTGCGGGGACCTTCCCAGGTGGCACTGCTGGAGCAAAGCCCTTGCGGTGCGAGTGATGCACTGCCTTCCCTCTGACTTGTGCCAGGACTGCTCCATGTCCCATGTGAAAGGTGAGAGAGCATTTAAACCACTTTTAAAGCTGTGTAAAGCCTTAAACCTTTAGTGTCACATAAGGACTTAAATGCCTTAAGACTCTGTCATAAGACAGAGTTAAAGCAGCATAAGCCTCCCTTAGCCCCTGTGGTTCTTGAAGGGCAGTCTTACAGTATCCCAAGGGCTCCTATTTTAAAGGCCCCACAAAACCAGGCTTTCAGAGAGCTGCCCCTTCTGCTGGGCTGCTCTGAAGGCTCATGTTTGACCCTGGCTGCATCAGGCTGTGTGCATGCAGAAGGTCTCTTCTCCTTCCTTCAGCAGGCTTGGATGCCTCACTAAGGCAAAGGGTCAGGGCTTCTGGAGCTTGTCAAATCAAGCTGTTTTTTCTCCTTTCCTTAGTTGCAACTTTGAAGAAGCAAGTCCTGCTGCTGCATCTGGTGTGTCTCAGAGAGGAAGAGGATGCTGCAAGGTAAAGCAAGAGCGTTCTCCAACTGCCACAGGCACAGCGGTCCAAGCAAAGAGGTGGGAACACACATCTGAGCAGCAATGTGCAAGGTCAGAAAGAAACGCCCGTGAGTCAGGCAGATGAGCATGCCCTATGCAAACACATATACCCTGATCCATAGGGCTTATCACAGGCTATAAAGACACATTTTGTGGAAAACCCTGTTAAGATACTGGCTGCACATCACTGCTTTAAGCCCCTACAGCAACTTAAACTGGCTATAATGTTAAGCCTTTAGAGTATTTTAAACTGCTTAGATTGCTCAAAAGACCAGCTTAATCTTAAACTGCAGTGCAGCTGCTTAAACAGTTTAAGCTGATCTAAAAGCTCGCAGGAACACAGAGTGCTTGAACTATGCTTAGCCCTCTTTGTTGACTGAAGCACGGTCCTGGCCCTGTCACACCCAATGTGACACTGGGGCCTACAAATAAGCTGTTTCCCTAAATAGACCTTGCAGAGTCTGGGGGAGAAAAAAGACCTTCTATTATCCTTTCCTAGCACCAGGCACAGGTCCAGGTGTGCTCATCCTTCCCCTTAGCACCATAAGCAGCACTGGATCCCCAGGGAGAGGAAGGTCTCTGGGCACAGTGTCCTCAGCTAGGGAGGGCACTAGTGCTGCACAGAACCATGGGAACTGTCACCTTTTTTTTTTTTTGTCAGATACTGTTAGTCTCTTTTGTCTTTGCAATCAGAGTTTTGCAGGGAAAGGTACTGACTAGCTGGATTATTAATGTTGCTTTCTTGCACAGCCCAGCAGGAGTGAAAGTTGGTTATCATCTTTCTCTAAAATAAGTAATTGCTGGAATCTCTGAGCAGGATGAAGCCACATCTAAACCGATACCTCGTTCACCATTAAGTCAGTCCAGACCTGTGAATCTCTTCCCCAACAGGGCCAGTTTTTTCCCATTCCCACAGAGGAAGCCCAAGGGGTTTTTTCATTAAACTTTATTTTTTCAATTTCTTTGGTTTTTTTCTATTTTTTAACACCCATGAACGCAACCAAGGATTTGTGCAATATGTGCATTAGCTTGGGAAAAAGGGGCAATTCTCCAATGTGCCTGAAGTCTGAATGGAAAACCTGCCCAGGTATAAGAAAACATGAAATGTAGTATCCAAAGTAGAAATTATATTAGGCTCAGCAGAAGCATTGCCTAGTGGATGAAGTCACATGATAAGAGATATGTTGCTGATGATTTTGGTCTGCCATGTGAAATTCTCAGTTTTCATATCATCATGATATTCAGAAAAAATGAAACAAAGCATTACCTGCCCAGTTGTACCAAGCACCCATGGAAAATGGTGGAAACATTGTGTTGTAATTTTTGCCCTCTGGAATATTTAGCATTCATATTCATGTATGTGGATGTTGACAGTAGAGACTGCATAAGTTGCAAAGGAATTTGCATCTTTTTCTCCATATGCAACTTTTACAACATGCAGGTGTGCAATTTATAACCATTTTGACATATTTGTCACTCCGGGGGTTTACATTGAACTTGCCTGTTATTTTGTTTTCCTAATGCATGTTATACCAAGATGTGTGCAGTTCTGTTCCTCCTGCTGGTGCTTATCTAACTGGCCTGAATGGTCTTCTAGTGTTTTTGTGGCATTATCTGTTTCCTAATAACTGGCTAAAATAGGCTTAGCACCACCATGCTTGCTTGTATGGTGCTTGAACATCATGTGTTCACACACACACACACACAGAGGGATCATCACTACAAACAACTCTCCAACCCGGCAAAGGTTGTGAAATGCTGCGGGGCTCTAGGAATGCGTCCCATCGTCCATGTACTTACCCAGATCTTGCAATGGGCTGGAAGTCCAGGCCTGTCTCTAGTAACATCTGAAGCTATTTCATAGGGTCTTGTTGAGATATGAAAATCTAAAAATAGGACTCAAGGTCTGTGGAGGGGCCTGAAGGTACTAGAGAAAAGGCCATGAGTGTCCCTGGTCCTGCCAACAAGCTCACCATAGATTAGATCTCAACACGGCGTGCTCCAGCCCTCCTGGCAGAATTCAGTGCTCACTTCAGACAGAGGGAGGTCACGCACTATAGGAAATGCCTTCTTCCCTGTTGCTTTCCTGCCCACTGAGACACCAGCTGCCAGACCCTGAGCCAAGCACCGGAGCCCTGACGCTCAGCACAGCCAGATCCTTCCCTTGTGTGTCCTCTGGGAGCCATCCCTCGTGTTCTGGGAGCATCTGGGACTCACGAACTTGCTAGTTGGCTTTCTCACTCAGGAATCATTATCATTTATTGATAGGATGCCTTTTGCAAGCCTCAGGGCACTATTGCGGCCTCTCAGGCTGTGCACATACAAATTCAGTTCACCTATAGCAGAGAAGCAGTTGCTGCATGCAGGGATGTTACAAAACTATCTTGGCCAGGAAGCAAAAAGCAGTTTCTCAGTGCGTAGCAACTGCAGCAAAATTGCTGCCTTGCCAGCCTGAACAATGTGTGCAGGAGTGACACACGTCCCCAGAACCAGGAGCAGGGCTCTCGGGAAACGCCCTGGGCTCCTCTCTGCACAGGGTGAACTGTGCGGAGTATTATTCCAACCTCATCAACCCCATGCCACTCACATTTACCCTGTGCATTTACCCCCATGCCAGCCACACCAGTCCCATCCCACACTCCCCACCTAGCCCCAAGTGTCCCTGATGGAGCATCTCCACCAGGTTTGTCAGTCATCTTTCTACCCTCAACTACTGCCACCATCAGAATGAGAGAAACTAATTTTATAATCCAAATTCCTCAGGTCTCTACCTCAACAGAAGGATTGTGGGGTATGGTGCATTTTGAGCAGGTTTTCTGGGCAGTTTGTGGCCCCTGTTTTAAGGCAGCATGGTCTCCATGTTGATAGTTGGAGCAGAAATTCAACAGCCCTCCTTATCAGCTTGCCTTGAGTTCTCCTATGAGAAGATATTGCAGTACTCAGTGATCATAAATGGAGTGACTCAGAGAGATGCAACATTTCCAATAAATGGGCAATGAAACAAGCCTGAGGTCAAAAAGAAGCTGCCAACTCTTTCTAATGGGTTGCTCCAAAGTGCAGATTCGTCCTTGGGACTGAAGTTTTAATGTCATTTCTGCCCATTGAAGGTTCCAGAGTGGAGGTTCCAAAGATCTTGAGGCTTCTGAGGTACCTGAGAGAGGCATTTGGACAGATAGCAATGCTGTCCTCATGGTAGTGGGGTGGGCCACGTGGAGATGGAGATGACACCCACAGGTCGGCATGGGGGACAAGGACATGGCTGTGACCTGGAGGTAAGTCAGTACCAAAGGCTGAGGGAAGATGTTCTCCTGAAGAACACCATCAAGATGGCTTCATGTAACTGGTTTAAGCAGCACTTTAGGGAGAGTTTCCTTGAAGAGATGGGGACAGTAGCATGCTTATATTTATTGCAGCCAATACACACTTCTCTCACCCCTGAGAAACGTGTGCCTACCCTGCCACCAGCACGTCCTCTCCCAGGGCCCCAGCTCCTGCGTCTGAGCAGCACAGAGACAATGTCCTCCCCTAACTGGGTTATAGAAGATTGGATTAGCAATTTGTGAGTTAGTAAAAGTCTAAGAATGGAAGATAAAACAAAGTGTGACAGGCTAAGCAGCCCTTGTCACCGGGGATTGATCACAGTGCTAATAGCCAGCGACAGCCGCACATTAATAACACAATAACCCAGCTTTGGATATTGGCACTATCACAACCCTTTAACCTGGTAATAACTCATTGGGAAAATGCTAACAGTGTCATAGCCAACATGTCTCTGCTGCTTACATCCCACTCTACCTGCTGGCCTGGCAGAGACAGCAGGACCACCATGGGGTCATTGGCTCTGCCACGCATGCAAGTGTCATGTCCCATCTGCAGCCCCATGGTGCCCCATGCCTGGTCAGGGACAGGGCACCAGGGTGCCATTTGGGGCTATGGGCCCGTTTGCGTTGGTCAGGGAGAGGAGCTGGGCAGGCAGGGACAGGAGATGTGCAGGGGTGAACCCGTAGTGGTGACACAGCCGGGGATGGGGAAGAGCTGGGCTGTGGCATGCTGGTGTAGCCAGGGGAGGTGGGACTGAGCTCGAGCTCAGAGCATTCAGCAGGGCCATCTGAGAGGATTTGACAGCAAGTAATCTGGGGATTTTTTTTTTTTCAAATATTCTGGATTTTAGTGACATGAACCATTCCTAATTTGCCTAGGAAGCCTTCTGCTGCTGCTTCTGGCTGTGGTGGGAGAAGAGACACTGGGGAAGTTACAAAGAAATCAGGGTTGTTTAGGTAATAGGAAATTAAATTAGAGATCAAGCTCTTTCAAAAATGTAGATCAAAATTTGGGGAAAAAAATAAATCCTGTCATAAGGCAGACAGCATCCCCTTGTTTACAAAGGCTTTTCTGAACACTGCTCAGTGTCACGGAGCACAGAGAGGGAGGAGAGATGGAGAAATATTACTGCTGTTTCTCCACCCCTAAGCACAAGCAGCAAGAGGCATTTCCCTACCTCAGCCTGAGCCCAGGCTCAGCTTTGGCACCCACCCAGCAGCTGCATCTCTTGGCTGTGCTGGTTGGAGTAACACTGAGAGCAACCTATTTAACGGATTCAAAGGTCAGCAAATCCTAAGTACCAGCTGCAGGAGAGTGGGGCTGCTGCACCAAAGAGACATCTGCAGAGGAGCCCTTCCCCTCTCAGCAGGGACCAGCTTATTGCCACTGTATGTGCTTAAAACCCAAGACATCCCTGGATGAGGTGAGGGATGCATCCAGGGCTGGGTCTACCAACACCTCTGCGGTAGCAAGAGCCCCAGCACAGGTGGGGTTAGACCTATTAAGTCCTGTTGCCTGCCCAGTTTAGCCAGGTCAGCCACCCAGGATTGCTTATGGCTGATTACACCCATAGGCTGTGTAGTACATCCTCCATGACACCCTTTCCAGCAGACCCAACTGCCCTCATTTTTGACTCGGGCAATCCTGGGAATGTCCATGTGTGCCAGTGCAGCCCAGACATGGAGGAGGAGATGCTGGTGAAGGAGTCGGGTCCTGTGCCATAGTGCAGGGACCTGTGTCCCCCCTGTTTCCTGGGAGGCTGGCTGTGCTCCCTGCAGCTTATCATCACTGCCAGCAGCAAGACAGATTAACCCACTCATTCTGTGTCAAGCAACGCAAGTTAAGGGTAGAGAAACCCCCAGCTGTTATAAAATGCATTAGTTATCAGCATGGCATGGTCTGCTCCACCTCACCATCAATGGCTGAGGTTTCTGCACAAACCCTCCTCTGGAGTTGTGACCACTTGTTGCCCAGAGCATCAAGTCACTAGCAGCCAGCAAGAGGGCTGTGGAAGGCAGAGCAAAATCAGGGGAGCTTACCTAGGGATACAGTGGCATGGCTGTGACGCAGGGGAGTGCAAACCCCTCCTAACAACAGCTTTCTTCAGCAGGCCAGAAGAGAGGTGTCTTTCCTTCCTTCCTAATGGGCTCCTGCCCGCATGGTGCCACTTCCCATCTCTTCGGGACAGAAGGCAGACCTTAAAAAAAAAAAAAAAAAGTGGAAATGCAATCCAGCTTTGAAGGATCCCCTGACTAATTAGTTTTGGAGGCCAGGCTGGCTGAGATCAGCCAGAGTTGCCTGCAATTACTCTGACAAGAAAGGGTCCCTTTGAGACTTTCTGCCAAATGGGGGCATTTCTCTCTGCTGCCCAGCTAAGGGAGCGAGGGCCAGAGAAGCAGTTGGGAGAGAAGACATCCTCATACTCCCATGCTGTCTAGCTGCCTTTTTTCTCCAAAGGTGCCCCAATGAGGGTGTTTGCTGCAGTGTAGCTCTGATGCATGCAAGGGACATGCATCAATAGTGAAAAAGGGAGGGCTTAGCTTGTTTGGCTTAATTAGAATAATGAAGCTGTGAGCCTAATAGGAGGAGGTTGGGAGTGCTGAGGCTGTAATTGGCAGAGATTGGGAAGCGTGAGGCTGTCGGCTGGCAGCCATATGGAAGCAGCAAAGTGAGGGTAGTGAGTGACAGCCCGAACCTGTGGCGCTCTCATTAATTCCAACAGCAGAACTGTGATTGATGTGTCAGCTCCCTGCTGCTCTGCGATTCAGGAGGCTGATTCCACCTCACTTCTGCTGCTACTGCTGCAGCCCAGGCTGGGGAAGGGAAACAGGGAGAGGGGAAAAGAGGAGAAAAATGCATGAAAGAGCAAGAAAGGAGAAACAGGACAAAGATTTTGGGGTGAGGTGGATGGACGGATCTAAGCCTAGGCATTGGTACCTGTGAAGCCTGGTCAGCCCCAAAAACAGGCTTCAATTCAGGCTTTCAATCCACATTCAGGTTTTTGACCCAGGAATCACTCTGTGTTGGAGTCAGAGGTGTTTCATAGCCCCCAGGACCTGCACAGCTCTGTTCCTACTTGCACTTTTGGAGGTTTTGCTAGGCTGCAGGCAAATTGGCAGGGCCAGGCTACCCTTCCTTGGCCCCTCTGCCTGCACAGCAGGATGCACTGCTCAGTCCTCACATGTTCATCTTCCTGCTGAGAGGCAGCCCACTCCCATCAGTGCTTGACACATGGACACCCTGTGGGCATGGGGCAGCAGCATGCCAGTGCTCTGACTTTGTCAGCTTACTCAGTCCTAAGCTGAGACTGCAAAGTCAGCGTGTCTGAGGTGTGGGTATCCATAGACCCACAAAGAGTTTGCTGGATAGAGGCCTGAATTTGAGGCAGGAGAGACTCACCCTCTCTCCCACTCTAAGGAGGAGAAGAACAGCCCTTACAAAATGCATGCTGAGAAGTGATATGCTGCTCAGACCCCCTTTCTTTTATTACCCCAAAGCTTCTGCCATCACCCTGGCAGAGTTACAGTATTGCCAGCCTTCAGTGTGTAACCAGCTGATCACATTTCACTGCTTAATCTTTCTGCAATGCTTCCACCTTCCCTTCAGCTCCAACCACACATGAATGGAGCCAGTCTGTGTAGGGTGCAAACAGGAGGCTTTGCACCACCAGCAGCTCCCTCGTGCCATTAAGGTGTGGATAACGGGCAGTGTCTGTCCATGCGTACTATGCATCATGCTCCTTGAGACAGCTCACCTGGCTGAGCGTGCAGAGGAGGGAAGAGGATGCCTGTCTCTGAGAAGAGAGCAGGTCTGCTCAGGGAAAGATGTTTGCAGGATACAGCCTGTGGCAGGACACTGTGAGAGCGGTAGCATGGCTGGAAGGAGTTCAGATCAGACCAGAGTTGCATTTCTGGTCTGCAAGCACCAGGCACAGGGAAGGGACTAGGCAGTGTTAGCTGGAGCAATTACCCATCTATGGGAAGGGGGTGGTTATATACAAACCCTATTTAATTTCTATGCTGTCTGGCCCAGTAATTTTTAATCTTTTCCATTGAAACAGCTAATTATTGTAGTTCTCCAAAAGCCAGGTTTAGTAGTTTACATGTCCTTTTACCTTTCTTTAGGGAAGGGAAAATGTCTGGGCAGATCCACCTCAGTGCTGTGACTAAATGGATGTCTTGGCACTGCATTCAAGCAGTTTTCCCTCATGGAGCAAGTCATGGCTGTGGGAGACTGTGGGACAGAAGGCCAAGAGAGTTCTGTCTGTGTCACCATGAGCTGGTGTTTCATCTAGCATTGCCTGCCTGCATGAATCAAGACTTCTCATCCCTCCCTCTGAGGAAAGCAGCTACCCATGAAGGGGAACAGGGGATAAACTGCCAAGATGATAACTAATTTGGGTAAGGCTATCAAAGCTCATTTGCTTTGCCCCGTTGCCTTTGTGAAGGAGCATGCAAAGTGAGGTATTAGCATGTGGGGAACAAAAAATCAGCTTTACCCTCCGTATACACTCCCATAGTCCTAGCTGGGGGGAAGCTGATAGATCACCTCAGTCCAGGGCTGGCTCCTATGTGCTGCAAAGCTAATGGGGGAAAATGGGTTGCCTTTTTCTCTGGGCAATTCCATTGAAAGCTCACAGCCACTCCACTAATTTGAAGAAGCAAGAAAAGCAAGATGGAAAAGGAAAATCGGTTTTGATTGCAGAGCTCCAGCCGTGGAGTTCCTCTACCAGGAAAAGAAGTAACAGTCGGGGTAGCTAGAAGCTTTGTATCCAGTACAGTCATTTTTTTTCTAGTAGGTATTCACTTGTACGATGAACACCATTAGGTTAAGTATCTCAGAATAACTCTCATTTGCAGACTACATGGTGAGGAGGTGGTTTCTCAGGAACTGGTACCTCCTACACAGCGACTGTGACTGTTCCTGGAGTAGGATGAGGCTTTTGCTCATGATGATGCTGAGATGTGCTTCATGCAGCTCTGCTCTGGTCTGTGTGTCTTACTCAATGTCTCTGTCATATCTGGACATGCAGAAGTCAGAATGGCAGAGGCTACATTTGAACTGAAGGAAAGGTCTTCTGCCTGCTTCCTCTGCACAGAAGAGATGCCAGGCTGCCCCTGCTTTCCTAATGCAGTGTTTGTGGGGGTGCCACAAAGCCTCAGCAAGGCAGTAAGCATCTCTGTGAGTCTGGGTCAAGCAAGCTGTTCTGCAATCAGTTTGTTCTTCAATAAGTGCATTTCCCAGCAGCCAGCTACCACTTCACCTCCAAGCTGGGGAAAACAGACTGTCGCAAGCTGTTCCCACACTCCCTCTCACAACCATGCCTGTTCACTTGCTATCAGGGACAGCACTGACCTCCTTACTCTTTGACTGATCATCAGTGCAAAAGTTGTGCAATGTCCAATCCTACCTTGGATGACTTCTGCGGGGGCTGGCATCTGAGCTGGACCATCAGCCCGCAGCTGGCTCTGCTCTCGCCTTTAAGGGGCCAAGTTGTCCTACAACCTTTGCATGTACACTGCTTGTTCCCAGATAGTTTGGCCCAGAAAGCAGCATGCAGGCATGGCTGATACCAGTGCAGAGCCAGGCATGCTTTCAGATCCCTGCTGGGAGCTCCAGATCAGTGACACAAGAGCCACTGGGGTCCTCAGACCAAGTGAAAGCATGGCATGCATCCCAGATCAAAGCAGTTTCAGGTCCTGGACAGGAGCTTTGCTTTGGTTGTGCAGTGAAGAAATTAATTAGAAGTATGTGCCAGCAACCAAACACAGCAACTCCGTCAGATTTTCCGACACATTTCCTTTCCTACAGGTATTTCCAGGGGCTGAAATGCAGAATTAAGCTGTCTGAGAGTGTGTGATGCCACTTTCAAGACTCTGTCCCTACAGCTCTGCTTACAGTTAACCTGTCTTCTAACTACTGTAGCTGAGCAGATGAGCTAAGTGCTGATGCTTAGGTGTCTGGAACTTCACAGGTCCTTCATGGGAGGTAGAAAACAGAAGGCAACATTTGTTGAGTAGCCAAGAGAAGAGAAATATCTAAATGACAGCCCATGATTTGTCCTCTGTGTCCATCTCAGTGTTTCCAAAGCTCATGAGCGAGCAGCAGACTGATGTGGAGTGGATATGTGCATGAAGATGTGGCTGGTCTGTGTTGACCAAGGCACATCTGGCTCACCAACGGCAGCAGCCCTTACATGGCTGGGATGCTCTGAGTTCCCTCTGTGGTTGGCCTAGGGCTGGAGAGGACTTAAAGACTCATGGGCAGGGTCTAAAGAGCCCATCATCCATTGTGGCCAACACAATGAGATAGAAAACTATGAAGATGGCCCTGGCATCTCACATGCTGACTCAGTAACTAGCCCCATATTCCTGGTGATGTCTCCCATGTGGCTGCAGGCTTGGCATGCACTAAGGGTGGCTCTGGCCAAGCTAGTACCCCTCTGCTTGGTGCTAGGGATGTGCAGCCGGGAGGCAGCAAGTCCTCAAAACCATTGCTACAACTGCTAAGTGCCTGCGCTGAGCTGAGCCATGGATCTGGCTGTGAGAGAGCTCTTACTTCACCCTTTTCTACCAGTGCCTTCCAATGAAACAGGGCAGAGAATCAGCACCTGTACTACAGCTGTTTCTCATCTGGGAGCTGTGGTCTGTGACAAAAAAAAATGGAACTGCTTCCTAAACTGCTGCTCACTGGGAGGAGTCCAGGTTAATTCCTTGCCCCTGTCCCCATGCATCCATGCAGGGGGAATAGAGGCTGAATGCCGGCATGCTTCCCCTGGCAATCCATCACCCTCGCTCCTGCTCCAAAGCATCCTGTGCCAGAGTTGTCACTGAGCTGCAAGCACTGCACAGTAGCAGACAGTACACACACCATGCAGACACCTAAATGCAGGTGACAGCCAGAGAAAACAGCACCTGGAACAATTCAACCTGCACAGGTTTTGGATATCAAGCACTGGAACAAGCATTAGCATTGCTGAAGAATCCAGGGATCTTATCCTAACTCTGGTCCATGATGCCAGAAAGCTGCAGATTCATGGGAACTACCATCTGGCTGTAACCTGGATCCATTAGGGCATGTGGAGCACACACCAGCCTGACTGACCTGGAACTTTCCAGGCACCTCCAACGGCTTGAGCTAACATCAGGTTTCTGCCATGGTTAGTTTCCCCTTTTTAAGTTACAGACACACAGGTACTGGCCTGATCTCCCTGTTCACTATTTTGCCTGGATCATTTTCAGCAGTATTTGTAAGAACCATCATGCATCCTTTTGGCAGAACTCCCCGGAAAAACTGCAGAGCAAATCCCTGCAGAGGCATCATGGCAGGTTGTATGGCTGCGTGCACTGCCTGGCAAAGGGCACTGGGCATGGAGGAGTTCCTTATTCCTCTTGGCTAACCCTTCTTCGAGGTACTAACTGAGTATTGTATTCTTCGAAAGGACACCTTTCTCTGCCAAAATGCCTACAAGTTGCCAGCTGATCAAAGTGACTGGGAGAAGGACCACATTTCTTTTCCTACCTGAACAGTACTGCATGGTGGAGTGATTTTCCATGTTGGGTCAACCAGCACTGCACTATTGAACATTGCTTCTCTTTCTCTCCACCATTTGGTCACAGCATCGTGTAGTTTTTCCTGCTTTAAGGGCTTCCACACCCAGATGTTCAGAGATAATGGTGTCTTTGTGGTAGCATAGTTGAGAGGCACTGAGAAACCCTTTGAGGAGGGTCACCCTGGGGTCCAAGGCTGGTCAGAGAGATTAGATGAGAGCAGCCAGGGTGGGGTATGACAAGAAATCTCTACCCTACTTGTAAACCCAAGCATGATTATGGGCAACCATCACTACCTCGTTGGGCCTTTCCCAGCATTTCCTCCAGGCACAGCATCCCACAGTACTGTGATCATCTCTTCTGCAGGCAGAGACTTTAAAGCTTTCCCTTCCCCAGTCTGGCATTTTATTAACCTTGCCTCACTGTGCTGAATAACTTTCTGCTCCATGCATCGCACTGCCTGCTCGGCTGGCCCTGTTTGGTGAAAAGATTAATGCCAAGGTGAATTTGGTTGTGGGGGCATGTACTTCTGCCAGGAGTTGCTGGCCGAACACACTTGGGCTTAATGATGTTCATAATTCAGAACTGGAACTGTTTTGACTGCAAACAAGCCATGTGATGTGAATCTGCTTCTTAATCACATCAGACTCCTCATGTTTCCAGCGTGAATACTCGTAAGTTCAAAATTCATGTCTGAAACACATGCTGCTGCATCTTTGTGTAGAAAACATTCCTGTTGGCAAGCTCTGCAGGAGTGCTTATAAAGAACAAATATCAAAGTGTGGCAACCGCAGCTGATTACAAATAGCAGGAACATTTGCAGAGCACTGCTCTGCAGAGCTGGTCCCACGCAAGAGGCTTCTCCGTCTGCCGTCAAAGTGGAGCCCAGGTGCTCCCCAGGGATGGTCTGACTCTCAGCCTTGCTAGCCATGAACTACAGGGCTGCTCTGACTCACCAAAACCAGGAAAAATAACATAAAAGGTGTAAGCAAGGTGGCATAGATGGACCAGGGAGAAATACACAACGAAAAATGAATTCTGAAAGCAGGAGTAATATTAGCAGGAAAGCAGAAGAATTTGGTTCCTGCTGTAGCCTGCACAAAGGCAGAATGATGGACATGCAGAGGTTATTCTTGTGCTGCCTTTTTAAAGCTGGAATGAGGAACAGGTTAAGCAACCTTTTCATGTCAGTGCTGCAGAACATGCTGTGTCACACCAGGACTGCAAATCCCACTTCAAAATACCAGAACATGTTCTTACAACAAAACAAAGCACCTTATTCTGATTTTTCTGGACATATTTGCATGCTAATTTTTGATATCTTTGCAAAGTCTGTTGCCTTGGGTATTCTGTTTGCATCCATGTCAGTATATCCATGATGAACTTGGCCCTTCTTGCAACAGATTACACGATGGTCTGTGAGCTTTATGGGAATTATGAGGCAATCCAGAGAATTTCTTCCTGGATGTCACCGATAAAGTGGTGATCCAGTAATAGCACCACAGCCTGCTAGCAGTTACTGTTCTCAGATACTAAATAAATGTTCATGGACAATTTTCAGGGTGCGTATTGTACCATCTGTCATAGCAGCACTGGTAGGTTTTAATTATGGTTTATACTCTGTCTTCAAGCACCTGGATTCATTTTTTCATACTGTCTGTTATTCATTATGATCTGCTAAACAGTGCCTTACTTCTGTTTTCTGCTATTCCCTTTCAACAGCTGGGCTAGCAATATAAACGGGAAGGTGTCAAAGGTGTGCAATATGTGAGGACATTTTTTGCTCGGGCACTTCCTGGTGTGGGGCCAATTCCATAACCATTTCCAGATTCATCTTTGGAATAATTTGCCTAGGGACTTACTTGGATAAATGGTTTGCAGCGAGAAAATGGATCAAGCAGCTTCCTGAAGAGGAAGGAGATCTCGAAGTAGAAGCAGCTTTGTGCAGCTCCGGTAATCCTGCACACAGCTAGCCAGCCCCCACTAGTAAAAAAGCTGCTTGCTTTCTGTCTCCCTAGAACCTGGATATTTCAGACCAATTTGCTCTTGTCAACTCAGCCATGAGACAGCTAGTGGTGGAGGTTTGCAGCTCTGTTATTAAAGTTACTGCCTGTGGGTTGTGAGCATCAAGGGATGGCTCTGAAATAATCACTAAGTTACAGTGAATAATGTCTTCAAGCTGCACTAAAGCCATTGATGCAGTGAAGCTGTGCTCAGTGAAGTAGCTGTAATGCTGCTACAGAAAGTACAGCAGGGGTATGGCACAGGTTGGAGAGGACCTGCTGTTTGCATATTGGGGCCGAGTGGGACAGCATCGCCTTCCAGTGACTTCTCCAGCAACAAAGTGCATCTCTGAATTTTAGTAGACCGTTCCCACCACCTTCCATGGCTCACAAAACAAAGGTGTGGTCTCACAATGTCCACAGAAAATTCAAATATAACTTTAGCATGTGATAAAATAGACACTCAGCCAATTTCCCCAATAAGAAAGTGTCCATGAAACAATAAGGGCATAGACCCAAAAGAGGTGGGGAAAACCCAGGCTGCCAGATATACTTGCATCCATGATATGGCACTTTCAATGAGTAATCACTTGCCAATACATATGGTGTTTTTGTAGATGTGAAATGTCATGGAACATAACGTACTGATATGTTTAAAAATAAATTGCTGGGATAGCTTAAAAAATAAATGACTGAAGTGAAGGGACTTATGGTGCATTTTGCTGTGGATTAATTTTGTCATTTGATTTGGATAAAGCCAGATTCAGGTGTCAAACTAAGTATTGACTTAATAAACTGGGGTTTTTTTGTTTGCTCTCTGAGGAGTACTGGGGAACGAGGTCAGTCTCTTAATTAATTTATGCAAATTGCTGTTCTCTTTTACTCAGATTAAATGTTAGTGATACCTGTCTTATTTCCTTATAGCTAACTGAACAGCAACCAATATGTAACCAGGAGCAGGACTTTAAGAAAGTCACAAGCAGGTACAATGAAACTCTTAAAATCAGCCCAGAATAGTTCCAAAGTGACCATAATGATTATGTATGTGTGCCCGCACACACTTTTTTAAGCCACCAAAGTCCCAAACCCATATTCAATTGTTCAGCATCAGGAGGTGTTATCTAAAGGCATTGAGACAGCATATGTCTGCAGTCTGGGCTCTCACCACAGACCTTGCTCTGTGCACAGAGCAGATACCCAGAGGCTGTTTGCAGGAGGCTCGAGCAACAGGCATGAGCTCCTGGCTGACTATCATGCTGACCCCATGCTTGGAAAATCCACCCCCACATCCCCTTTCTGGGTTTCCCCCATGTTCCTCCCACAACTATATGATCCCCCAAATTTAGAGCTTGCCTTCCAAGTGCACCTTCGCAGTGTGATTTCTCCAACTGTATAGCTGTGCTATAAACTGAAAGATTAATACAGAACAAGGAGCTATTATAAGGTACCATCCAGCCTCTGAGAACACCGGTTGCGAGTGGGGTGTAGAGGAGGGCAGGGACCCATGGGGGTGGGAAGGACAGCATAGCGGGGTTTCCAGCCTGCACCTGGCAGTGGTGCTGTGGTCCCTGAAATAATAGTGCAAATAGTGCAAATTCCTGCCCCACAGGAGTGGGCTTAGGGAAATAGGCCAGAACAAGACTACAGGCATCTACCAGCTCCAGTTATTGCAATGGGAACAATGTACCCCACATCCTGTCTCACCTTCTGGTTATTCCTTCTTCCATCCCCTACCTATGGGTTATTTGTGGAGGAAGGAATTCTTCAAGATACCCAAAAAATCATGCCTGCATTCGTTAGCATTTGTTGTTGGATTTTTTGGTGTTTTTTTGGGGGGTTAGTTTTATTTTCTCCTGAAAGTAATTTCACATGCTTTTGATTAAGACACAAGCAAGAAAACAAAGCCAGTACAGCAGGAAAAAATTCCAGCAAAGAGAACAGAGTTGAGGTGATGTCAGAGCAGCTGCATAGAGCAACCATCCTAGTCTGAATGACAGTTTTGGGGAATTCTTAATGATTTCATCACCCACAGACAGGATAACCTGGATTGGTTGCGAGCTGCTTGGAGCTGTGTCCACACAGAGGTCCTAGGATAATCTGCCCATTTCCTGGTAGAAGATAGTACAGAGCTGGTCAGCAAATGCTTATTTCCAAGAATTTTCGAGCATAATTTTTTGCAATTTCCTTTGGATCTTTTGTTTCTTTTGTGAGAAAAAAATAAGTTACAGGTTTTATTTTCCAAAAATAATTATTTGAGCACAAAACTGCAGTGTTCTGCAAGAAACCGTGTACAGATTTTAACACCGAGTTCTAGGCTGCTTATTTGTTTTGTGTGGTTTTTTTGAAGAAAACATGTTTTGTGCAAAACTACAAAGCCTCCAACATTATTTCTAAGAGGTCTTCATGTTTTGTTCAGCTCTTTTTTATATTTTTTTTATGAAAACTATTTGGAAATTTGGCCAAGGTGAAAAAAAATAATCATCACAGAAGCCCCGTCTGGCATGAAAGTTACTTTTACCGGAAAAATCAAACCCAGGTATGATGACAGCAACAAACCTTTGGCTGTGCAGAAGGGAAGCAGCCTCAGCCCAGCGGGAGAGCTGAAGGTAGGGACCGGAGGCTGGCCCATTACCACTTCTATGTCACAGCAGGTTTCCTATATCTCTGTTGCTTTTTGATGAGTGGCGTAAATAGTGGAGCCACTTTTCCCTATGATAATGTTCTGTGTTTCTGCAAGATGCTCCCAGCCCACCCCCTGTGGCTCTTCTCTCAAATCCGTCACATCCTTCCCCTGCTTTCCCCCAAAGTTCAGCTTGGCTATATTTCTCTCAAACCACTCTGTATAGAGCTGAAAGTGGGGTTGCAGGTGAGCCTGCCTGCCTGACTCCCTCCACATTGCACCCACAGAGCGTAAATAAAAGTGTCCACTCTGTCATGGGTACTCTGGGCTGCAGAGGGGTGTACACACTGGTGGCATGAGGATGAGGAGGAGTGGGCATAGGCCACTGATGTAGCTTAGGAAAGGTGTCCTTACCACTGTTGGCTCCCAGCCTGTGACGAGTGCTCACAGGCACCTAAATGTCCATGTCCCCACTGTAAGCTGGGCTCTGGGCTCTCGTGATAGTCGGTGGTGGTCCAGGGCTGCACACAAGTACTTTCACAAATTGGTCTGGAGCTCTTGGATGTGCCTTAAGGCACCTCCTGATCTCCAGCTACAGCTTCAGGAGGCATGGACTCTTGTTTTTCTGCCTCCATGCAAATATCATGGGTGCCAGGGGCTTTTTTTATCAGCCTGTAGACCCCTCCATTTCAGTAATGCCAGCTTGCAAAGTTAGGGCACAGAGTCCCTGAAAGGTGTGTGCTGGCCAGTACCGCAGCAGGGCTCAGAAGCTGCCAGAATGCCCAGATACCTATGGCTAGCCGGCACAGTGTAGGTGGCTTCGTCCTGAACAGCATCCCAGCCCCTGCCGCTGGCTGCCTGAGCGCTTCTTATCTCTTCCAGAGCAAAGTCAAACCAGTTTGCTTAAAATAACTCCCAGCACTGTTGCTGAGCTGCTCACGGATGCCTCTTCTCTGAGATGTATGGAGGGGCTAAGCGCTTGTGGGTACCTCAAGCACGGAGGCAAATTTGGTGTTCAAGCAAAGTGTGAGACTGTGGGAAGCGTCTGGACCCGTTGAGGCTCCACTGTGACTGGCGGCAAATTGTTACATGCCAGCCTGGCAGCCAGCTGCCACCGTCCTTATGGCTCTGCCTACATGCATCCCCTCTGCAATGATTTCTAAATGTGCAATATCAACATTGCAGTAGTACAGGATTTTTGCATGTAATTATCCTAAGGTTTATTTGAATAAAAATATGGTGGGGGGGAGGAAGAGCCCATCTAAATCTTGCAGATCATGCAAAGTCTAGCAGCTCTGCTAGCAGAGCTTGGAAATGCCGATAGACAGTTAAGAGCACAGACACACAGCCATATCTGTATTTGCTTTGAAGCGTGCCGCTAAAACATGTTGCCATTGAGATTCCTAAGCCCCACATTTTAAAATATTCATTGCCACAGCCCAGATTCTCTCCCGAGGAGCAGAAATCCAGGCAGAGATTAAAATCTATCTGGCATCCCCTTGTGGCTTTGCTTCTTCCTGCTGCAACAGGACAACAAGTCATAAAACCAAAGGACACCCAGATCTTCATGGATCGTAGCCAGACCTCATGGCAGAGAAGAGAGTGTCCTCCAATGGTTGTCTCTTCAATATCTGTAACATCTGGGATAAAAATAATGAGAAATCCATGATAAGAGATCCATGCTCCTATTATGAGCTGTAGCAAGGAGCAATAGCCAGGCAGTATGGATAGACTCCTTTAGTGATACCCTTAGAGTCACCTGGGCACCTTTAGAGAAGGCTGAGCCAGATGTCCTGTGTCCAGGGGCAGGACAGACATACAGGTGTGACCCTCCAGTACAGACCATCAGACCCTCTCTTCCTGCAGTCATGTGGCTTGCTCCGATCCGCTGTGTGCTCTGCTTGCCTTTCTGGATCTCGCTCACTGCCTCCACATGCTACCCAGAGAAGTCATGAGTGTCTTTATGTAAGAAAAAGACATGCGCTCTCTCGTGATCTACAACAGAGCTCATCAAGTTTTATTCTTCCTGAGATTTCCCTAAGATCTTGGTCAAAAACAGCACATTTTGGAAGGACTCAATGTGTACGGTGTGACCCCAAGGTGACCACAGATGCTTCAGAATGACCTTGTTTGGGGGCAGGGGTCCTATTTCAAAGAGTCCAGGCACTTTGCTGTATGTACAGGGACCAATTCAGCAGCTGTCCTATGAAAAGGCTGAGATTAGGAAGTGCCTCAGGGTATCAAACTGCGTCTACAGATTGTAAAGTGCAGATGTTCTTTGCACACAAAATCCTCCAGCAATCTACAGACCAAACTGTAATTTTTGTGGGTCAAATTTTGTTAAGAAGAGCTGAGTGCCTCTAAGACATTTAACATTTGTCTCTGGTTATTGTCCTGGTGATTTACATAATGGATTAGTACAGATTAGCCCAGCATTCGGAGAGTCACTGGGTTGCTTTACATGCACCATAGGCAAAGGATTCAGGCTGTAATTGGAATGATCTAATAACAAGCATAATTGCTGTTTTATAGACTATAAGTACTGCCATGTCAGTAGCTTGTCTAACTCTACAGTGAGGCCATTGTACAGATATAAATCCCCCAGTCACCAAATAGCTCTTCAGAGGCTCCTCCGTGCAACAGCTACAGCGAGTATCCTCGCACTGACTTAGATGCACACGGGAAGCTGAACACCTGTATTACAAGCCACCACCAGCACATTAATTGATCCAATCCTTTAAAGCTGCTAGGCTGAGCATCAGAAGATACAGGGCTCCCTTTGTGCATCCATTTCTGCTTCCCCAAGCCCCAGAGCGATGCTGTGGGGAAAACTGAGACAGGAGCACAGGATAGCCCTTTGGAAGCAGAGCGGGCGGTATAGGGTGGGTTTCCCCCATCATACCCCACTCCCAGTGCTTTTCTCTCCAGTTCACTGGGGGTAAATTCAGGGTGCAACAATTAATTTATCTCAGGTGTTTTGCACTGCTTGGGAGCAAGCCAACCCCATACTGTTAATATTACAATGCTTTTTAGGAAAGAGGAGGCTGGCAATTGCAACAGCACTTTTGAATCATTCATAATTTTGCACAGGGGCAACTTCTGTGGGTGTCTTGTTTCCTGTATGTTTGTAATGTTTTAGGACTAAAAATAACAAGGAATTGCTGTTCAAAATGTAAGCGAGAAATTAGAGTTGTGAAAAAAACTTGAGAGTAAAATTGTAGCGGAGGACATCAGAGCTTTCCCACAGCCGCAACTACAAACCCAATTAATCCAGGGTTAGGCAGAATGAAAATGTGCAGCTGGAGAGATTCACAGTGAATGCTCTGAAACGGCTTTAACTTTCCACCCAAGCAATATGCAGATAGTGATGAGAAATTTTTTGGCAAACTAGTTTGCATTCATTTGTGACCACAAACACTGAAATGCTGTGATCCTAACCACATGGCCACCTAAGCACCGGTGATGCATGCCTGTGGCTTAGCCTGTGCATTTCTCACTAGCAAAGTGATGCTTTGGGGCACTGGAGCTGCACTTCTGCTCCTGCCATGTGCTTCCCGTGTAAGGCTGCCCCCATCACTTGGACCAAAATACTGAAGTGGTTTCAAACAGCTGCTGCGGTTCTTGGATCCCCTCTTGTAGATGGGCTTTGGTGTCCTTGCTGGAGCCGCCTGGGCTCATTCAGCAGTGACAGTCATGGAGAGGTGCAGCTGGGCTTGGGGATGGGACCCAAGGCTGTATGGGGAGCATGGCTGTCGCGTGCATGGAGGTACCAAAGCTTCAGGAAATCACAAGCAAGGCATCCGGACAGCTGGAAGTGGGGCAGACCCTTGTGGTGGCAGGGGAACAGGGCATGGAGCTGTTAATCCTGCTCTAAGGATGCTTTCAAATATCTACAGGCAGGGCAGAGGGTGGTCGACAGCATCTTGGGGCCATAGACAGGGCATCTGTAGGGCAGCATCAGCATGTCCCCGTGTAACCCTGCCCGGGGTCCTGAGATAAGCTGAGGTGGTCTGGGGAGGCAAACCCATCACTGAACCAGTGCCTATAGCTGATCTCCTTCTGCTCACCATACCCACTCACCAGGAAGGGGCACGTGGCTTGAAGCCAGCTCCAGCCCGTCACTGTCTTCAAAGTTCATTTTGCTGGTTGTTCTGTGCTGGGCCGAGCCACAAAAATACACACACAAACACACCCCTCCCTATGCTGGTCTGGCCAGATCAGAAAGACCAGTTAATCCACCAAACCAGTAGAGCCGCTGACCTAGAGTGAAGGCTACCCTCCGGCCTCCTTGGTGTCAGGATAAGGTCAGCTTTCTTTACAACAGGTCACTGCCTATATTCTTCCCCACACTTCCCAAGCTCACTGCCCTGCCCATCTCCTCCGAGCCCTCCTCCATCATAAGGGTCTGCTTAAACTCTTTGCCTAATGATTTCCACACTGAGCTCTCCTCTGAGCCAAGGGGATGAGAAGAATTCACATCCTGGAAGTTCAGGCTCTTATTTAGGAATTAATTTTGCAAGCTCCTCCTTGGACCGAGCTCTCTGTGGGCTCAGGCATAACAGGGCCAGTGAGAGGGGAAAGTCATGTTGCTGGTTAAATCTCCAAAGCAAAAATAATCCATTTTAATGAAGGTTCACAATCTGCAATGAATGTGAAACAATGTTGTCAGCTAAGCTGTTGCATTATTCACTTTTATTTGTACGAGGTCCTTCCATTAATATTTGACTACAAGAGAATGCAATTAAAAATTTTCTACTTCAATAAACCTCTCACCGCTGTGTTAGTTAAAGGATAAAAACCTTTTACATTGCTGTAGAAGAGAATTTAGCATGCTGGCTCTGTGCACGTGGGTCACACACTAACTCCTTTAGCTTCCCGTGCCCCATATTTTGTTCTCTACTCCCATTTCTTCATGGGTCTTCCCTTCAGCCCTCACCCCATATTGACTCCTCTGTGCTTCCCTTCTCCCCCTCCCTGACATTTCGAGTATCCCACAGCAATCGTTTCCTTCCGAGCAGAGCCAAAACAAGCAGTGACATGGGTGGGGGGTGGGGGGTGTGTCCAGCCAGGTTGGAAGCATCTGCAGTCCACAATTCCCAGTAATTTCACAAAAATAATGGTAAGGCTGTTTCAGACTGAGGCAGAGCCCCACTTTGCCAGAAGGAAGTGGGGCTTTGTATTCATGTGCATGGGTGTTTGCTGGCAGGGAGAGGTGATTTATTATTTAAATTTTTGCACACATGGATGGGCACTGACTTAGTTGTAATCTCCCAGGGAGAGGAGAAAAAACCTTCCAGGACCCTGCAAGACAGTTCAGAGAAGACATGAAGTCAGTTCGTAAACTAGTCACAAAAGGGAAGGTGTTAGGAGCAAGGGAAAGAAGGATGACATGAAAAGTGTGGGGTTACATATATAAGCATTAGGTACTATTTCCCTTTCCAGAGCATGCAAGAACAAAGGGTATTTTGTGAAAATAAACAGAGTTTAGGTGGCCAGAGAAATGAGTACGGTTGGTTTTGTAGAGCATGATATGACAAGGCGCCAGTGAAGAAATAGGTCCATGTGTGTACAGATCGGTTGCAGAGAAGAGGGAAAACCACTTGTTTTGAGAAGAACTGAAGCAGGAGCACTGAATTGTTGGCTCTTTTGAAAATACTTTCCTGCCTCCCAGGCTAATTCAGGGAGCTGTGATGTACAATGAGGAGACGAACATTCTATCCTGTTCTAATTCATCTCCTGGAGTCTCTGACTTTACTTGCCTTTGACTGTAGCTGTTGGGAGAAGCAGCTGACGGCAAAAGGAAAGTTCCCTGTGGTTTAGGAGACTGAAAGCCAGAATTGAATGGGATAGAAAGAGAAAGGGTGTGAGCATATGTAGAAGAAGGCCCTCTGGCCTTAAAGAGCTAAGGCCAGTAGATGTTTGGAGCCAGGGCTTTTGGAGTAGAAATTCAGGGGCAAAGAGGGCCAACCTTGTGGGGAGGATGATGGCAAGGTGCAGGTGACCAATGTGTTGGGTCAGATGTAGGGGAGGCACTAGGACCAGGTGAATAACAGTACCCCGGCAAGTAGCTTTTAGGGGAAAAGGACCCCCAGGAGTTTTCACCGCCCCAGGGATCTCCAGATAAGCAGAGGAGCAAACAGAGCTGACTGTGGTGGTCAGATGCTCTGGTTCAGCAGGTCCAGCATCCTGTAGATCATCGTCAGTTTTTTGAAAGACAATCTGCTGGGGTACACAGTGGACAGGCAGCTGTTCTCAGAGGTGGCGTATGATCCCATCACATGCCAAAACCTCACTGGTCCCTGTGGGAAATTCATACCCAAGAACATGGTAACATTTGTAGATCTAGATCTGCTTCCTTTCAGGGCCAAGCAGTCACCTTACTGCTGCACAACAAAATCCTTGACATGGTATAAGAAGCTACCAGCTCTGTCCTCCTCTTTCTATGATGAACATTTTCCCATTTCTGTGACAAACACAGCTCCACAGCTAGATCTGCTTCACTGAGCAACTGAGATCTGTTGCTGAGGTTGGAGGAGCCCATGTACATGAATCCTGGGGCAGAGGGACACAATAACCAACCAGCAGCAATTGCAATTGCTGTTTAGGGAGTATTCTGCTCTTTCATCCTCTCTTGTTTTCAGAGGTGGGCTCTTCCCTGGCCATTGGTGGGGAAGGTAGCAGTGATATCCAGAGCTCATGGAGAAGCCACTGGCACCATCTGTGGGCTTGTCTGAGATGCTCCAGCTGCATGCCTGGAGATCTCACATCCCGCAGCTGCTACTGCAAGTAGCTCATCTAATGCTAAGTAATCTGTCCATCGAATATTAAGCACCACCTAAAGCAGGTCTTCAGAGTCTCAGATTGCACAACCATATACAGAGGAATCTTTGGACCTTAAATGCTCTATGCTTCAAGTCTTCACTGATAAAATGAGGATTAAGAAGCCCATTTATCTCAGAGAGTGTTGTGAAAAATCAGTCCATTAGTTTGTGTCCCATTAATGTTATCTAGGCCAAGGAGATGAATAATTCTGTCCCCAGAAGATGATTTGTATAGCAAGCAGCATATAAGACAAGGGACCATACCAAACAATAAAGCTAAAGCAAGATATTAAGAAATGGTTCGTTAAGTGTATGCCATTCATCCCAGCAAAGGGTCAGGCTGTGTCTTACAGAAGTAGTATGTTTATAAGCAGAGGCTGTGGTGTGGTGCATGCACACAGGGGCTGCGTTAAAGCTTTGCAAAACACCCTAACTGGGATGTGTCCCACCTTGCTGGTGATTGATTTGCAACCTACGCCTTGTTGTGGTTTTTTTACATGCTGTGTTTTTTTGTGTAATAACTTCAAGAGCTCTGATCCTTGTTAAGCAAAAGCCATTCACCAGGGAGCACAGGAACAAGCTAGTGGGAACCAGCCATCCTTACCGGGGATGAGAGGTTTCTGGAACAGCTGAGGCAGTGCAGACCCACTGTGGTGGTGAGCAGAGCTGCACACCAATCTGACCAAAGCAATTTGCTTCCAGTGCTCAGAGATCCCACCATTATCACCCACCTTTGTCCTCTGAAGCAGGGTTAGTGTAACTCCTTCTTACCAAGGCTGCATCTGGAGGCCTCTTAAGTGTCAGAGCTCATGAAGAATGCATAAGCTTGGTGCTGCGTCCCTCCTCAAACACACAAATCTCTGCTTGAATAAGGGTGGATACTGCCAGCTGACTGCAAGCAGGTCTGCCTTTGACCCCCACAGACCCAAATATGTCCATCTCGGGCACGCAGGCAGCTCATCACTGTAGTGGTCCTCTAGCCATTTTGAGCAGCTGAGCCCAGAGCCCTCTGCTCCTAACAAGGCATTGAGGTCCTCAAGAAGGGGACCCTTTGAGCATCCAGATGGGTGACAGAAGCACCTGCTGCATGGCTGGTGCTTGCTTTCCAACACAAACACAGAGCAGGAGAGGGATCTGAAAGAGTACAAGTTTGTTTAGTGAAGGGGACATGTTTTCTGATGCTTCTTCTGGCTCCTGAGGGAGCTTGGTTGCTTCACATGGCTCCTGGTATGCTCCCATCAGTAACACCGGAAGCTAACAAAATTCATGGCATCAAGACTTGTTTTTAGACATGAAATTCTGAGATTTTGTCTCCTATGTCCTGCATTAGTCTATAGTCAGGAAGGATTTTGGTTAAAATATCCCATTTTCTTTCCTTTCTCCCCTCAGCTCTGGAAAAAGCTGGGGTAAATGTAGGCTTCAACAGCTGGGCTTATAAACTGAGCTGCAGCCAGATTTCAAATCCTCTGCAGAGCCTGTAAACTCTTTGGGCTTCCAGCCATAGCTAGCAGAGCTTTTCTTCAAGCAGAGGTAGTCAAAGTGCAGTCTCTGGATGTCCAGGAAGCACAAGGCAACATGGAAAGACATCTTCACCCAAGCTGTTCAAGTGATGTGCCCAGATATGCTCAGGGGGCCACAAATGAGCAACCGACATAACACCCATATTTTAATTTATTAGTTTTGAAAATGCACCAATCACTGCACCAATCAGCTTTCGAATTTGGCATGTTGTATACAGTAAACGTAACCTGAAATACCTGTTTCTGACAGTCTCCAAGGTATTCATGAACAAAACTTCTGATGATATAAAGAAATATTTTCAATTCATTCAGAATGCCTCTACTAGTTACTAGCTTGCCCTTTTAGCAGAAACTGATGTGGAAAAATCTCGGTGCAGAGAGGCAGCCTGAGAAAATTAAAAGTAAATGGAAAAGGCAGTGGTTGAACAGGAGCTGGCAACTAATCTTACCTTCAGCGAGCCCCTCCTGTAACAGGTACAGAGCTGCCTGGGAAGGACTAAAGGTGCTAAAATATGATGTTTATTGAATGATCAAGGAGTACTGCACTGGCTGTTCAGGAAGATTTATTCTCCATCTGTGCTTGTTTTTATTCTACTGGCATGCCTAATAAATATCAACTCTTTTAAACAAAAGCATCTCCCTTTGCAAACGTGTTAGGAAACCTTTGGCATTTCCCAATGATTTTGCCTCAGACCTCCCCACCTGGAGGCCCACATGTTTATTCCCAGGACTTGCCAGGATTTCTCAGACTGGGGGGGCTGGAGGTCCCTCGGGTTCACTCCTCTGCTTGTTGTCTGATAAAAAATATCAAAGTTCTCTTTTTTTTCGGCGCACGCACTTCCAGATGCACACACAGGTGACTACCAATAAACCAGGGAATTTTAGAAAGCAATTACTAAGTGAAAGGTCCATATTACACAAGCACACCAACAGCTCAGAAACCTTTTCTGTGCAACTAGAGAAGAAAAAAAACTTTAAAAAAATAAAAATCACCAAATCCCAGGGACCTGTGAGGCAGTAAGTAAAGTTTGGCAACTTCCAAATGCATAACCCGTTGCTACAAGCTGTTCCATGTGGCTCCCCAGAGGGCTGGTCCATAAAGGATAACAACCTTTGCCTGCTGGGAGCTATTAGCTTAAATGGTAGCGGGCTGCTGCAGCATTTAAGCCTGATTATAATAGTGTCATTGGATTTGTATGTGCTAGGATCCATGCAGATGGATTTCACAAAAATTCTAAGAAATTACATCCAGGAAAGGGAGTTAAAGGGATGTCTCTATTCGTGGCAAGTGCTGGCTGAGTAAAATTGCACATAGAGGATCACCAGGGAAAAAAAGAAAACCCCAAGTAAGTTAAAAGAGATTCAACATTGTGATGGGGAAGGTAGGAGCAGAAACATTTTCCAGGTTCTGGAATCTGCTAGAATGGGCAGACATATTAAAATGATAAAAATGCCCACATCTCTCTTATTCATTTTTTCATTAAATTAATATTATTTTATTAAGACAGCCTATGGGTACCTGCACGTTCATTAGGTATGCAAGCACATTAAATAATTCGCTGTGCTACACATGGTGTTGCACAAAATTTGGCAGGTATCGTAACCCTCCATGCAGGTATTATCCGTAGATTAGCATTTCTCCCTTCCCATCTTTTCTAGGGATTCAGAGGACAGTCTTCAAGCCAGGAAATCTCATCAGGTCAGACAGCAAAATCTGAATTTCCACATCCTGGAACTAAGTTAGTAATGGGCTAAAGCACATCACCGAGAAAAGCATTGATCTTGTACAACTCATTTGTCTGCCTTTGACCTGCAGACATCAGGGCATTTACACATTGCCATCAAATCACTTCTCAGTCTCCCCATTGAGAAGGTGAAGGACTAGGCTCTTGCAGCATCTGCTCAAGACTTTTCTGTTTCTGTTTTCTTTTTGGGTCACACACTGAACTATTTAGTGGATCTTTTTTGCAGTTTTCTCACCCATGGAGCTGCCATAGCATCCACACTGCTCCCTAGCTTGCTGAAGGGCCATCCTAGAGCCACTGAGATGTGGCTGACAAAGTTGGGCTTCCCCCAGCCATCATGGATGCAGCAGCTGATGCCACAGACGGTCACCTCAGCAAACCCAAAAGTGCCAGGCATGGTACAGCTGGGAGGCAGTGAGCTTTCCAATAGTTTCTTTGTTTACAGAGCCATTTATACACTTCCAGTTAGTTAAAATAATCAATAATAAGCCTGGCATCTTAGCAGAAGCAGCCTGCATTTTTCCTGCAGTCGCAGTGGATTGCCTTCTCCCAGTTTCTAAAGCCATTTCCTTGGCTCAGTCATGATTTACCAGGAATGTTGGAATGAGGCAAAGGACGTGCAAGAGACATGACTTCAGACTGCCTGAAACCACCCTGAAACAACCTGATGATAACTTTCATTTTCATAGCCAATTTTCAGCATCCCTATCACATGTCCATCCTTGCAAAAAGCTGGTCAAAGAGGGTACAGAAGGGCACAGTACCCACGACCTGTGGACCTGTGCCTACACACAAGTGGGTAGCCCTCTAATTTCACCCCCACTACCAGAGCAGAAATCCTTGACTCTGCAGCCTTGGCCAGGCTCACCTACCCAGATTCGATAGGTTTAACCCTTCATTACCTCTCCAAACCTCCACTGCTTGGACAAATGGTGTTACATTGCCCAATAATCCTTTTTTAACATTTTGCAAAATCTTTCCCTCCTTCTTAAGGCTTAAGAAGAACAAAAAAATGCATATTCCCTATTTAGAAACATTCTTGTGATGTTTATTGGAACAAGCTGAAAGAGCTGAGGTTTGAAAATTAGTATCTGGCAAGGAAACAGTGTCCTCAGGGGCCAGAGAACAAGCCGCGCTGGGAGGAAAGCGATGGGACCAGCCTTTAAAGGCTGGAAAATTGCAGACCAAGTGTGCTCAGCAGTATTTTCCTTTATGCAGTTCTTTTATTCTTAAGATGAAAATTGCTTGGGACAAAAAACATCAGCCTGATACCTGGGATAGTCTGCTCCTTACTCTCCTTTTTCCTGAGAAAATACGTGGTTCTTTGAAGAGAAGAAATGTTCAGCAAGAAGCAAATGCCAACGTGACCATTTTTAATGCAAATTCTCCAAGATCTCTCCCCGCTTCTCTAATACTGCATAAGAAATCTGTGACAGTGCCTTGGCAGGGCTGTCAGTCTGCGCCGCCTCTGCACTGCCAGGAGAGGAACAGGGGCCTGTGGTGGTTTTACATTATGAGAAACTGCCTTGTTCATTTTCCAGCCTCTGATCCCGTCTCAACACGCTAGCGAAGGCCTCTTCCACCCCTCTCTGGGACTTGCCGTGCAGTCGCTCAGAGGTTTTACTGAGTGGACAAAGCTGATGCTGGCAGTATCGCTGCAAGGATGCTCCTATGGGCAGGGGTGGCCACAGTGCCTCTTGCATGGGTAGGGGCAGGCACAGAGGCACGTCCTGCACTGCCAGGCCCAGCCTCAGACAGAAAGCACAGAGTTAAACCCCTCACTGGTATTCCCAGGAGGCTTGTGCTTTAGTTGCTGCTCTGCTCTGGGCTCTGAGAGACCCAGCTGTGACTTTCCCAGCAGTTCTTCCCACACTCACCCTCCATCGGGACTGAGCATTGCTCCGTGGAGCATCGCACTGACCGACAACCCTGCGTGCGGGGCTCAGGCTGCTGCTGCTTACCACCCCCACGGACAGGGAGGCCAGCAGTTCCCACAGCCTATGCCAGAGTGGAGGAGGCGCAGCCCACCAAATGTAGCCCCTGGGAGCTACAGAGCATGACAGTCCCCTGCCACTGCTCTCTGCTGGCCCTGGCATGGGTGTGCAGCCCTGATTGCAGATGCTGTGCTAGCAGCTGTACCCCAGACCCAAACCCGTGAGCCAACTCTCTCAGGGTATCTGTGGGATTAGGTGCATGCAGAGCACATGTGCTTTCCAGCCAGAGTGTCCACATTCCTATTCAATATACCCTCTAGCACCCATCCTCCCCAAAACAGACCCATGCTGATGGAACTCTGTCCACCCACTTTATTATCACCTCAACACCAGCATGCACCAGTATTCAGAATGCACAGCATTGCACATTGGTGCACGCAAGCGCACAAACCTACAGGCTGATCAAGTGCCTCTTGCTGATTTCTCCTGTGGCAAAAAAATCATGATTAACATTCACCTGTCCATAAACACACAAATCAGTCACAGTCCTGACCTGCACATCACCCATACCACCACATGTGCCACAGTCCATCCAGACAGATGCTGGAGGTGCACAGGAGCTCATGCACCATCACTTGGGGGTCCAGGCCAGTTTCTGCAAGCCCTTCTCCAGGCTTGCACCCTCATGTTAACTGGGGGTGACTCCTCTGCCCCAGAAATATCCGTCCTGACTACAGTTGCAGAGGGAATATTGGATATAATGGTTCAGCAAGTGATGATTCATAGTTTTGAAGTGCTTCAGTAATATTAACTAATTTATTAATTAGCCCCATCTGGCCAGCATGCGACTGAGCAGATAGTATGCATGCAGGAAAGGTCATTTCCACCAGATACCCGTATGCGTTGTCTTTCTGTGGAGACAACAATCCCGAAGCAGGAAAGCACAAGGGTGGAGGGAAAAGAGCCTGTGAATAGCGTTCACTGGGCAACCCAACCAGGAGAGAGTCCCAGCGGGAGAGGTAACTCCACTGCAGACCAGGAACACCCAAGCCGATTTTCCCACCTGAGATGCACAAGAGGTGTGAGAGAAGATGGAAGGAGAGCCCCAGTGGCTGCTCCCAGTCACTGGGATGGCCAAGGCAAAGGGAAGGCAAAGGAAACCCACTGGAAGGCCACAGCAGGCAGGGAGCTGCCGAGCTGTAATCCGGTGCACTTGGCTGTTTAATGCTGCTTATATCAGCCTTCAGTTCTTCCTCTCCCTACAAGACAAATGTGATCACTGCTCCATATGCTTCACTAGCCTTCCCCAGCAACATTCAATTCACCACTGAGTTTTGCTGGGGGGCAGGATAAGATTGTGCAGATATAATAACTCCATTCATCACCACTGAGCAGGGGTGGGCAAACAGTGTTTTGTAAATGACTCGGGAAGTTTGGCAGCTCAGATGCCACCAATCTCCCTGACAGGCAATATCAGCATGCCCTCGAGCCCCAGAGCAGCACAGCCGGAGGAGCCAGACCCACTGTCACCATGCTGGCATGGACCCTGCCACTCAGCGGTGCACCAACCTGGATGTGCATGGGAGCGGATGGAGGGGAAGGCTCTCACCACCTGGCTTCTCCCAGTGAAAACAGAGCAGCAGGAGCACTAAGTCTGGGGATGCCCGTACCCCAGCAGTGGCACCCCAGACATGGGTGATGATCTGGGGCCTGTTGCTGTGGACAATGCACCCACAGCTCCCTGGGAGACCCATCTGCAGCCTCCCATAGGCTTTGGGAACTTTGCACTTGGACCTCACCAGGCTCCTGCATCCCGCTGTGGATGTGTTACCCATAACAAACCTGAGTATCAAAGGCTTTTGGTGCTTTCCCAGCACACTCACGCACACTTGCAGACACAAACACACATGCACACACAGAGCCTGGTGCTGCTGGCCAATGCATCCTCTCCTGTTCTATCCTGCCTTAAGAAAATAGCTTCCACCAGTCAATATTTTTTAAAAACGGTATTTTTAAAATAAAAGGTACAGAGATACATGGCAGCTCCAGCTGCAACCCACACTGCCTCCTCATTGTCTCAACACCTGGGAAACGCAATCCTGCTGCTGAAGACGTGGCTTTGATTCAGAAGATGTATTAACCCTAATTCCCTGTACCAATATCCTCTGCTGATCCAGGATCTGTGGGCAAGGAAGCCTGAGCCAATACTGGTAATTTCCATAGCCATCCTACAAACTCTGTTGCACCCCACACTGGAAATTGCTTTGCAAGCAATTTGCAAGGACTTGTTCCCCATGTGCTGGGCTCACGCAGTCTACAGAGAAATCACTACTGGGACATGGCTCAGTGACCTCCTGGGCAAGCTGGCTGTTAAACACCTATGGGCTGGGGAGATTGTCTATTTACAACTACATTTTTGGCCTACATCTCTTTTTAGGTTTTTGGGTTGGTTTTTTTTCTAAATTTTTAATTACCAAATTTGTACAGAAGGAGCCCTTTGAAAACCACTAGTTTAGTGAGGGCTTGCTACTATCTGGGCTTTTCATTAAAAGGTTAGCACCTGTTAAAGAAAATCCAAGGGGCTGACTTTTTCTTTCTTGACACAAAACAGCCTTTCCAGAGCTTAACAGAAATTTAACTAAGGCACTTGCTGCCAAGGATGCAAAAAAAATTTTAATTTAGTGTGTTCAAGTTCATACATTATCTTTTGCAAAATATGTTCGAGGGTGAAATTTCCTGTGTTTGTTTTCAGCAGAGTTTGCAGAAATGTGTTAAGATGCTTCTCAGTAGAACAGTGATTATCAATGTTCATTTTCAGGATTAAAAAAGACCAGGTTCTTATGACTATTTTCATTTCACAGTTAGAAAACGGTTGCAGCTTCCTACAAAAATACCACATTGAGACTATCTCTCTACAAAATACATAGCACACCTAGTCTTGTTTAAAGTGAGAATAAATAAATAATAAATAAATGACACAAATAATTATTAAAACGGCTTTGAGCAGTATATATTCTAACAGAGTAATGAAGCCAGGTACACATTGTACTCTGTCAAACCAAACAACTCACTTTTAGTATTCCTCCAGTGCTTTCTTCCAAGTAAGCAATATATTTACTTATGTATTACTATATAGGCATTATATTTGCTTACGTATTTCCTCTGCTTTTCATATTTCAAAGAAATGGTGTTAGAGGTACATTACATCAGGGGATGGAGAAGCAGTATCCAGAACATACAAGTCAACCCATGATCAAAACTGCTCCACGATGCCCATTTCTATCATCCTTGGCGCACACGGTGAGGCTCTCCTGCCCAAGCATATTCCTTTGGTCTGAGCGACGCAGTCATGCAGCTGGGGATAGCCATGCTAGGGACAGCCTAGGTGTTTGGGTCAGCTCCCCTATGTTAACCATTCAGAAGATGCTCACAGGAGAGGTTTTTCAGGCACAGGAAGAGGAATTGGCAAGTTCTTCTTACAAACCACTGAAAAGTCAATTTATTTTTGCTAGTCTTATTCCCTGTACTGGAATGGGAGGGAATTACTCACAAAGAGAGTAAAACAAGATAAGAGGTGCCACGCTTATTCCGAATGAGACCTTCCATGCCAGAAAGTGCTGAAAATCCTCACCCTTCTGCTTGGAGATGGGTTGGGAGTGCAAATGGCTTGGACAAAGGTTCAGGGAAGAAATCTCATGAACTGGAGCTGGAGGGTGACCAGCATGGTAAAAGTGGAGCAGTACGGGGATAGAGCACATACAGCTGTGGCTGGTCTGGACTGGCCAGACTGGGAGGAATAGATCAACAGCAGGCAGGACAGGAGCAGAGCTCTAGGAAATCCACATAGAAAATGGCAGTGGCCATAGGACATGTGCAAAAACACCACGTAACAGCATGTCCATAAGCAATGGACAACTGGGAAAGCCACATAAAAACCCACATCCTGTGAGCACCCATGGAAAATAGCAATACACAGCAGGATACAAGGGTCATTAGACGAAAATTCAAGGACTCCAGGCAGGGCAGCATCACTTTTAAGAAAACTTTAAATATTTATTGCTACATGGAATGTACTATGTTCATTTATTGTTTGAAATAGATAACCACTTTCCCAGGGGCTGTGGTCTCCCTGAGCAGACCGACAGATGTTGGGAACATCATTCTCATCCCTGCACCTTTGAGTCCTGGAGCAACCCGCAAGCAGAGCCCAGACCAGCTAAGAGGTGAGCTGGATCTTCCATGGGGACCAAAGTAAGGGCCGGAAGATGGTGTGATACCCAGGACCAACCTTGGGTTGACTCCACTCAATCTTTGCAATTATTTTTCCTCTCTTCTCTTCCAGATGCAGATTCACTGGAGGTGTGGATGGCTCCTGGACTATTGGGAGGGAGACAGAGCAGCTTGGTAAATATCTAGATGTGGAGATCTGGGCCACCAGTGCGGTCATCTGAGTAGCAAGGAGCAAGACCAGGCTTCTAAAAATTACAGAAATGAAAACAGCTGTAAACTGGAAAACAATCTTGTCTCTGATGGAAAGGTTGCAAATCTCAGAGGCTACAATGACGTTTCATGCCAATGTCCTAATGAAGCACAAGAAAAGACATATTTCTGACTATGGCCATAAAAGAGACATTTGCTTAATGTTTGTCTGCAGATTGGGGTGTTACGCTATGATGGCTTTAGAGGAAGGGCAGGCTGTCCTCTTGAACGTGTCACTGAAAAATGTGCTTCCCTTGGAGACTAAGGGACAGCATTTGTATTATTCATTTGGTGGGAAATAAGCAGCCCAGAGGCTGCTTGATGAGACATTCACCAGGTCATCATGTGCCTTGGACAGCAGCAAGGGTGCAGAAGAATGCCCACCACCTTCCCAAGCATGTCCCAGTCTCAAAGGAGCTGGGACCACTGTGCCAGTCAGGCCCAGGAGAAGTGGAGCAGTCAGGGGGCACACGGTGACAAACACAGATGAAAACAGGAGCCATCAGCCCCAGGAGTATAACACTGGGGGCAATTAGCCCCGATGCCTTGTATAATGAAACATATATTTCTGAAGGAGCCTTGGTGTAGCGCAGGAAAGTAATTTGTCAGACAGATATTAGTAGGCAGGGAGGCAAGCATAAGATGTCAGGAAAAGACTAGGGCAGCTGAAAAGGTTGCACAGGTAACCATGGTTGATGACCAACCATATGATGATAATGTTGGCTTTGTGGGAAATGATCTTCTGATCTAATTTTACTTAATAAGACTGGATAGAAGTGGCTGGCATTTATGTGGTTGATTGAGGAGGGTAACAGAAAGCCAATTACTTATTGCAACCTGAGGCTTAAAAAAGTCACAAACTCGGTATTTGAAATGCTGTTTTCACTGGCCTGGCTGCTTTGACAGAGCATGGAAAAAGCCATGGTGATACTGCCAAATCCATCCTTCTCCCTGCTAAGGAAACGGGTTGTGTCCATCCCTGAGCTCAGTGAAACTGGAGCCATACCCAGCTCCCACACATACGTGCTAAACCTGCAGGAGGGTTCATATTTACAAAACTTGAGCTTTCTCATGGATTCTAGCAACAGAAGTATAGGAGCTCATAGCAGATACGAAAATAGACCTTTTTTTTTTTTTTAAAAGACTTCTACACTCAGAAGTCTCCTGTTGGACCTCAAAGTGGACCTGTTACTCTCTGTTCTTCAGATGATTTATTAATTACAGGCAGAGTTACAGCAGAACTGCAGTTCCCTCAGTCCTGGTGATTTGTGTGAGACTGGAAAAAACTTTGCCTTTTGCAGGAAAAAACTCCATGTCCATAGCCAAAAAAGAGAATGTAGTCCTTAAAAGACTACACACACACACAAACACACACAAATATATCTTCATATATATATATAGCTTTTGGTCATGTGTCTCATGCTTTAGGACTGAATCTATTTTTATGCTTCCATAAATGACCACAGAAGAGTATTTCAAATGGATCTCAAAGAATAACATCCTTTTGTTCACAGGCAGAGGTACACACAGAATGGACTTGGCTGAAAAAAATAAAATAATGCTTTGAAAGAAGGAGAAAGAAGAAAGTTACCTGAGTAACTACAGAGTTAGAGCTTCTCATCTTGCATCTTGTTTTCACGGCATGAGATGTTTCTCTAGTTTGTAGAAAGGATTCCCATCTTAGGAAGGACAAAAAGAACTATATAAAATCTTCAAATTCTGAATGAAAAGAGGCATTTGATATTGTTCTAGAAGTAGCTAAATGCTGTGAAAACTTATAGAGATACGTTAATTACAGAGTACCTGCTTCTGGCCACATGGAAGCTCAGCCATGCATATTTTAGTGCATTCAGGGAGACAGAGAGAGCAGACACAACAAAAACCAGATCAGCAGGTGGACCTTTAGGCTCCTTCTTAAATTTAAAGAGAGTGCCAGACTTGGGGGAAAAGCTGATATTGCCTCTTACTGACCAAATCAGAGAGTAAATCTCAGCTTTATTTCTCCAGAAGCAGAACAACTACACCATGGTACGGACATAGCATCAGGCAATGTGTTGGGGAGAAATATTTAGGATGCTCATGGTGTGACATGAACATGAAACAGGCTGATGGAAGCAAAAGGTCAGGTTAGAGAAATTTTCAGTAGTTGCCTTGAATAATTAATCACCAGTGTGGTTTGTACCCCATGATACACCTTGACTGCTACATGTTGGGTACAGGCTGAGCGCTGAGCTGTGCAGACTGCAGGTTGGGAAACATTGGGGCTAATATGGCCTCAGGACACCACTGCATATCGCTGTGCTCAGTACCTGCTGCTCCAGCTTCCTCTGAAGAAATCACTCCAGATAATGCATCTTTATTTGTTTTGGAGGAATTAAATTTAAATTCCCGAAGAAATTCAATGAAACTCCATAATAGACAGCACAAAGCCCACAAGCCCAAGCTCTGCATGCCTTCAGACCAGAACAAAATCCATAGTTTCAAAACTCAGGAAGAAAGGTTTTGTGAGAAAGATGCCTGGACTAGAGCCAGGTCTTGAAACAACCAGGAGGCAGCCTGACCTGTTGTTCCTAAATAAAGGTTTAGAAAATACAGTTTCTAACCAAGAAAGCTAATAGACACAGAACATTCTTATGTGAGATCCAAAGTTAGGATCTTAAATTCCTTTTCAAGAACTTCAGCAGGAGGAGGGCCAAATAAAAACTGTCATTGCTATTTTTCTTGTTGTCATTATATGGTTACAAGTGAAAGCAGAATGGGACTTTTTGCATCAGAGGATATAATACAATCTGTAGGTGTTGTAGGAAGAAAGAGAAAAGAATAAGCAGAAGGGGAGGCAGGGAAGATGAGAGGTAAGTTACATAAAACTGCAAAGTTGAAGCCATTTTCGGAATGCGGCTATTAGGAAACCGAAAAATCATGAAGCCTGGGTTTGAACTGCTGTGCTTAGGGGCATCCATGTTGTCGACTTGGTAACATGGAAAGAGCCTGCCTGTGGGGCTGTCCTGGAGTGGGCATCCTCACTGAGCCTGGCCAGGCACAGCGAGTGGGTTGGGTTGAATTTCTGACTTCCAGCAGGGTATGACAAAGGGGATGGGAGCCCTTGTCAGGTGCCTTCAGCCTGTCTAGCTCCAGGAGCTTCAGAGCAACCAGATCTAGTATACAGTTTCCAATGCAGCAACAAAGCCTAGGGGAAAGGTGAGGGCTCCCTTCCCTCCAGGGGAAAATTTGTTGCACCCAGAGATGCTAATGCAATCCATGCCCCCAGCTGCAAGGTGGGACAAATCCTGCTACCCACGCGGTGCTCCTCAGCAGGAATGTCTGCTCCAGTGACACCAGGCAAAGGGATGAGTGCTGTCAGAGCCCCCACAGCAAACAATGCATCTTGTTAGGAAGGACAGGGTCGTGGCTGCTCACCTATGCAGCTGGCGTTTGTCATTAGGGCAGCAGCAGAGATAAAAGCCAGAGTAAAGCCACAAAAGTGCAGAGCGTGGCTGAGCCGTGGGGCAGAAGGGAAAAGCACCGTGCAAGAAATTGATTCCATTAAAAAGTAATCTCAAATTTAATAAAAGTTATGATTTGATTATAGCTGTAGAACCGGAGGGCAGGGAAGGGAATGCAGAGAGAGAGATGGGGGGAGGCACCAGGGAGGGGGAGAGCAGCTCTCGGGTCTGAATGAGCCTCCGGCACGGCTCTCATAGCCCGCCTGGGCTCTCAGCCTGCCTGGCTGCTGCCTGGCCTTTCCCTAAGCATCTCTTCTCCTGCCTCCATCCACCTCCAACCACGGCTCCTTGTGCTGAGCTTCTTTGTCCCCACTGCAGGACTCAGGCATGGGAGGGCAATGCAGCTGGGCAGGACAGAGAGCATCACGGGGGAGCACATCCAAATAAAGTCCACATTTGTGAAATCAATGCCTCGACGTGCTTGGATGAATGTGGAGAAGCCTTTATCCATGTCAGAAGATGTTCTTGCTTTTCTGAAGCCTGCTGGCACAGCTTCTCTGTGCAAACCTACCTGCTCCACTCTGACCTGGCTCTTCCAGCAGGGCAACAGCAGCCCCTGCCTCACCCTGCAAATGAGCCTTACCTCCCCTCTGTGTGTTGGGACAGCCATAGGGGCAGGCTGACCTGGTGGTTTGGGGTGCTAGTCCTCACCAGGACTAGCAGATGCTGAGCTGAACCAGATGGCTGCTGGTAGAGCCCAAATGCCAGGGAGGAGCTGATGAGGCTGATACCTTGAGTGCCCTCAGCTCTGACACATCTGCAGCCTTTAAAAGCTGTCCTTGCCCCTCAGAACTCCTTGGTCTAGGACTCCTCCGGCTCCAGTGGAAAGACATCCGCTGTTCACAGTGTGTCCTCTCCTGGTAAGCTGAAGCCACCCTTGTGGGCATGGTTGGGAGGGATATGTCAGGGTAACACCAGCAAAAGGCTGATGTGGGGTATGGGGATAGGTGGGCACCAGCCTGATGTTGATCCAGACCCCACATTGCCATGCGGGACACAAGTGGTTCTCTTCATCGAAGGTTGGACTAGATGATCCCTGAGGTCCCTTCCAACCTGTGATTCCGTGATTCATTTTTGCTGGAGGAGGAATGGGCATGGTCTTGGGGTGAGAGGAGGACCAGGGCGGGGAGATGCTGTATTGCTTTCTCATGACAACATGAGTGCTAAGCAAAACTGGTGGCGAAGGAAAACATAGAGGGACTTCCTTGTTCCCAGATATGTTTTTCTTGCATGTTCGATTAGATACTGAAGACCCTGTGCAAAAATAAATAAATAAATACAAATTGGTTTGGGTGTTACAGTAACACAAGGTCCAACTCCTGTCAAAAAGGAACAATAACTTAGTCTGGGAATCAATGTCTACACTGAGATCACTGGCTGACCCCTCTCCATTTTCTTTATTTATATTGATAAGGTTGGCAGCTGGATAGCTGCCAGTGTCTCAACAGTAAATGTATATGAATGATATATGTACATACATAAAATTGTTACACATTATAGGTAAAGATGTTTCTTTAAGTGTAGGTGACAGGCAGAGGCTGTTAGTGCAGGCATATATGCATGCATATATATAAAGAATGGAAGAGCGAATAATTAATATAACACCAATTATCTGGGCTTTATCTTTTAAACCGAGCTATTATATTATTTGAAAGTATGTGGCTAGAGAAGTAAAGAACAAAAAAAAATAAAATAAAAATGTGTTAGGACTAAAAGAAATCTGATATTAGGAATTAAAAGGAATCTATTGCTCATATAAGGCCCACTACTGAGTGGGCATGATAAAATTGATGGTAGTGTTACTGAAAACTCAAATATGCTCCAAAAATATTTCTGCTTGGTAATTAAAACAAAAACAAACCAAAAAAAACCAAGACAGTATAGTGCAAGTTTACAGAGCTAATGAGATATTTTTCATTCTAAACTGTAACTATGGTGGTTATTAAATTGTATTATTGAGTCGAATGCATTTAAATTAGAGATGCTGTGCAATGGGCTTCCAAGTGTTTTGGAGAAGCTCCTGGGGAACTTGCGGCTTAACAATATGTACTAAAATAATGTGAAATACTGAGAGAGCTTTAGAGGATGGGGAGAAGGGAACACTGGGCCAAAACAAAGAATAGAACCAGATTGTTATAGTTGTCTTGCTGAACACTGGTCCTACATAAAATAGTAGGATAGCTGGTAAAAGATATAGCTAATAATTAATTGAGACTATAACTTTATTATAATAGCATATTATGGCCACTCTGCAGGCTTTTCTGAGTGTTCCTGGTGAACAATTGTAAATCAGTAAGGATAACCACTGGAGTGATTTTCTTGGGTGCCTCTCTCAATTGTGCGCGGTGTTGCGTAGCTGGTGAAACAGGAGGATGGAGGACTGCATGGGACCACTGTGAGCTCAGGCAATTCTGAAATTGCAATTAAATCCAGGGGTTCAGAGGAACATCCTGGAACTTCAAAAGCCACAGATAATCCTCCAACATACTTTAATATACTTAACTCCAAGTCCAAAATCCCAAATCTACAAAGAGCATTGTGTCAGAGGTAGAAAGCAGGAGAGACTGAATGTTGGCAGTGTTGTGGGCTCCTGCAGCAATAGGGTATTTGCCCAATAAAAATGGCCAGGTGGCCTTTCATAGTGTAACGCCATCTTACAGAAGATGAAAAATGTAAAGGCATCCTTATTATCCTTGACTTAAGGAAAACCTCCTTCTTGATCCCAAACCTTGTGACCAGGTTAACTCTGGCCATGAGAGCAAAGAAGTCTTTTGCCCTGCCAAATCCACCTTTATCTGGCTGCTTTACCAGCAAATGGCTGCTTGCTGATGGTACAGAAGGGAAAACAAACCCAAAACTCAAGTTACACATCAAGTGGCAGACATAGTAATTCTTCCTGACCTCCAGAACCACAAGATTATATATAGCCTAAGCATGGCATACTAAATAAATCTCCTTGCATCCCCTGTTTAGATACACCAAGAAACTCCATACCCAACACCTCATATCACTAGCGTCAATTTCTGGGCTGAGGTGGCATGGGTTTGGGCACTGCCTGTCCCGCAGAAGTGCTGGGCAGAGGGGAGCAACCACTGAAGGGGACCCTGGGGCAGCTCGCTCTGGTGGGAGCTGTGCTGATGTCTGACAGCCCCAACCTGCAGTCACAGTGTCGTTAGAGAGATGCAGAATGACTCCACCAGTGTCATGGTTGGTTTTCCAAGAAACCAAAGACAGGGACTTGGAAAGCTTATTTCTGTGTTTTGGGAGAGAAGCAGCTGGTTGCTGCCTGTTCATCATCCCATTTGCTTTTCCTTCTTGTTCTTCAGCACAGTGCTGCTCTGCAAAGCTGTCTGACTCACTGCTTGCGAGTGGGAAAGTGAAGCTCGCTGTGAATCCAGGCAGTTTAATTTTCAGATTTTGATCAGGACTTGGTTTGTCAGGAAAGCCAGAAGCCAAACCTGGCCCGTGGGTGCCAACTGGGGGTGATAGCTGATGGGCACGTGCTCTTCTCCCAAGTCCTCCACACACCAAGCCAGCTCTGCTGCAGGCTGCAATAGTCATCAGGAACACTGTTAGAGCAGCACTGCTCCTTTTTAAGTTGTGGGATTGTGGGATTTTGGCAACATCAACTATTCTTGAGACAGTTCCCAATTATACTCCTTTTCTTTGTGGGTTTGGTTTTTTTTTTTGTAAATTTGTTGTTTTTCTCAGATAGTTGGTGCACAAGTGTTCTCAGTTATGTGAAAAATGTGTTCTTACAAGGCTTTTAAGTAAACACTCATGGATGTCTTCATCCAATGGATGGATTTACACTTTATTCTCCTGCTTGTAGCTGAGTCATTGAAACTGTAAACTGTGGTCACAAAAAAAAAAATTTGCTTCTGTGATTTTGTTTTTATCTGTGAAGATGATGTCTGGCCTAGAGTTGAACATGGCACTCTTTTCATTAAGTGACACACACAAGAACTATGAATCCTGTGGTTACTTGAGCACTGGCAGCATGAGGGTGCTCAGAGACAAGTAGGACAGCAAGGTTTTGGATCATGATTGTTGCTGGTCCAGCAACTGAGCTCCATGTTCCTACTGCTCAAAATGAGGTTTGGTTACAACTAAGCAGGACCCAAGATTATCCTCATAAAATCAATGGGTTTTTTCTAGAGAAGAAGCAGTTCATCCCCAGCAGGATAGCTCTGCCTTAATGTCTTGAGAGAGGCACGGGAATCTCTGGTTTCACCCTCAAATGCTGCACCTGATGATCAGTAGTCCCACATTTTTCTAATACTCAGTCAGCTAAGTCTCCTGCCAGAGACACATGTTATTGCTAGGGAGAATGTTCATGAACTTGCATGAAAATGCACATCATCCTTATTTCAGCAGTCTTTGTGCAAAGATGAAGCTACCCTAGTCCTCAGTGCAAGCAGTTTACTCCCCATATCTTTGCACCCGTGTGCTAATGCAATGTTTTTTTCTGTGTGGTGTAGCAACTCTGAGCCCAGGCGATAGCTTTTTATTCAAAAACTGATCTGTCTTTGGGCTTGCTGCAGGGCCCTTGTTGGGGGTGTTGAGTTTTTCTTCTTATTTTGCAATACCTTTTGAGTCCTAGGGAAATGCAATGTTTTATCAGGCACTGATTTTGTTACTGAAGCAAAATCCTTGCTGTCACTCACTTCTGTGTCACGCTGTCACAACACTTCTTTGGACCTGGCTTTTTTTATTCATTATTGATCATGGGAAATTGTTTCTAGAAGTGGGATGTAATTTATTTATTAGCAAGTCTTCCAGTGGAATGTGATTTGTGCTGAAGTCCTTTCCCCTGAATTGTACTTCGGCAAATATGATAAGACTCTGGAAGTAGGACAGCTTTGATGCTGAAGAGTCACTCTTAACATCCCAAATACACTGTTGTAAATGTGGCTGTACCCTCCCTTCTGAGTTTCATTTCTGCTTGTGCCAGAGGCTCCCCATCTCTT